>NC_067460.1:11625666-11975666 GCF_025434085.1 Hippocampus zosterae
TGCATGAGCAATGCGCGCGCGCGCCCTTGTGTGAGTGTGCGGGTGTGCATTTGCGTGTGCGTGTGTGTGTGTGTGTGTGTGCGCGCGCGACGCGACGATAAATATGTTTTTTTTTTAAATGTATTGATCGTGTCACCTTGCTATGGATGCCCGCACTCCTCGCAGCGCATCAGGTGCACACTGGCAATTCACATCAAGAGCCTCACGGTGTAGGGGAAAACAAAAAAGAAAAGAACTCCAGTTGTAGTTGCCATCAAAAATCTGGTTCAGGCAAACTTGGAACCCACTGGGAGGATTATAAAACCCTCTCCCCAAACCAACGCTTGTCATTTCGTTTTAAATGCTATAATCGCACGAGTTGGGAAAGTAGTTGGTGTAAAGTGTTCGTCTTACCCCTCCTGTCGCGTTCGCCTGCGCTGCTGCTGCTGTTCGCCGATTATCCAGGCAGCATCATGCTGCCACATTTCACAGTGGGCACTCCAAAAACTCGCTCCCGCTTTCAAGTAAGCGAGTCAAGTCGCGGAAAACACAACGGGCGCTTCCTTTCTGACCTGTCAAAATAAAGGCAGTCACTTTGCTTGTTGCGTGGCGATCGATTTAGGTTGTTTTTTTTTGCTGTGCTATTTTTTCAGATTAATATATACTGTAACTAAATTGGATGCTTTGTGTTTGTATAGTGCTTATATTCATTGGTGTCTCGAGTTATTACTGATTACATATTAAGCAGTCATAATGTGGTACGATGACCACCGGCCCCTCATGTGCTATGCAAAGAAATTGTACTGTATTAAATCTACAAACGAGTATTTAGTCAATTTGAATATTTAGGTAATATTTAGAGATATTGGGTATACTTGAAAATTTCATGAACTTTTAGGGAGTTTGCCATGGATTGTAAGAGTGTTTACCTAACATTTAAGGAGTACAGTATTTTGTTGACAAAAAGTATTGAGGTAAATTTTGGGGAGTATTTCAGGAGATTTGAAAATGACTCTGGTAAGAAATAAAAAAGTAGTCTCGTAGTAGTCGTGTTTACTTTAAACCCATTTAACAATATTTTTGTAATTTTTAGGGAGTATTTCAATTGTTTTAAGAATGTTGTCAACTTTTTTGGGAGCATTTTGTGGATTGTAAGAGAAATAAATAACTTTTAGAAAGAGTTTCGGTAGCTTTTTAAAGTTTTTTACTCACACGTGCAGTATTTAATAGATTTAAGAGTATTTTGGTACACTTTAGTGAATATTTCAGTAGTTTTGCGTGTAGTATCGAATAGCTACTAAAAGTTTGGATTAAATGGTTATGCCTATTCTAAAATTACATTGTGAATCAATTTAATTATGAATCTAGTGTTCCTGTTAATAGTGCGGTTGTGAGTGTATTTGACCTTTTCATTTGTCACTTTGTGTGTCAGGAAAAAGTATCTTAGCTTTGCTGTTTGCCACATATATATTTGTACAATTTTGTTAATATGACGTGGAATGCAATTTATATTTTTCTTTTGCCTAGTTATCAAAACCTTTCTACATTCCGTTCATCTGTGTGCCTATGAGTTTACTATGAAGTTTGATGACACGACTTCCTGTGTGTCAGCCGCATACTACTGCTAACTTGGTCAATTGTTTCGCGTTGTGAGTGTCCGGCTTTGTCACCCCCGAAACAACGAGCAGTGGCCACTAAGAATGTGATTTGGTTGTCTTTAAGTTTTACACGTGTATAATTGCGCTGTTTAAAGAGGGTACAAACGACAGCGTGAGCGACTCTGCAGGTTGTCAAGCGCCAGTTTTGCAGCTCCATGACCCTACAATTAAAGAAACATCCAAATTTGTCCAAGTGAGGATTGTTGTATCAAACTCTGGAGCTATTTACTTTTTTAACTAACAAACATTATGCAATAGGTGTTTACCACCAGAGCAAGTACATCACGGAATTTCCCGTCCAGTAAGACCTGTTTTGCACAGTGCGCGCGATAAACACCAAGTTGTCCATCCATGACGTGCAGCACGCGGCCTTTTAGCACGCGTCTGTGCTACCGCCTGATGGCCAGCTCGCGCCATTACATAGTCGCTTTTTTTTTTAATTCAAAGGGATGCGGCACAAAATGACCCAGCACCAAGTGAGATTGAGAAACAATGTTTTTATTTTGAAAATGGGTTAGCACTCAAGACTGTACACAGCAGATATTTACTGAGATTTTTCCACCCCGTAAGATGGAGACGAGAAAGCAAGGTGGTCTGTAAGGTGTACGATGACAGCTGAGCAGTTCTGTTCAAAGGGACGGTATTTCCTCAAATCAGTAACGGGCGTTCATGAGGGGCCAGGTTTTTATTTGTACTAATTTTTGGAATACGAAAATCATTCAGCAATTCACACTAAGTGAAATCGGAATTTTACATGTATGGAAAGACGTCATGTTTATTTTTGTGTTTATTAATGTCTGAACAATACATCAATGAACTGAGATAATCAGAGTTAATGGCTGATTTAAATAGGTTTGGACAGGAAAGTGAGACGTTTGAGGGTTTTTTTTTTTTTTTTTGTGGTCAGTGCCTTGATAGGTGCCACTGTTTATGTGAACAACAGAGTCCATATGAGCACCGCAGTTAACACTTAAAAATATCTGTGGGAACAATTGTGTCTAAATTAGTGTCCTTGAGTGTTTTGAAAGGTGCTTATAATGTATTATTATTATTATAAATTGCAATTACATCGTTTTTTCTGATATGAAAGGGGAGGTGTTTATTTCAGGTAGGCATTTATGGTCTTAAAAGTGTGAAGGACGACATCTATGAAGGTGCTGCAGTTTTGGTGAACGACAAAGTGCAGATGGGCTCGTAGTTGAATCTGAGTGTGTGTGAACGATAAAAATTTTTTCATGATCGGAAAAAGGAAATGTTTATTTGATGGAGGCATGCATTTTTATCAAGTGAACGAGTGATCACATATTAGAGTGTAAGAGAAAGCTAATGGTCAATAAAAACGTCATCTCCACACAGGAAACTCAGTAAGTCTCAATCTTTTAAATTCACTCGAGAGGCTCAACGCTTTCATGTGTGAGCAGAAGTGTCTGTTTTATTTTGTACTTTTTCACAATGCAAAACGGGAGGCGCTTCTTCGAGGGAGCCATTATTTTGAGGAAATACGGTCCTTCCACTTTTTGTTGACTTTGCATTTGCTGTCTTAGAAAACGAGCGAGTGACCACCCTGCTTCCTGACAGGTGGATTGTACAAAAGACAAGAATTGAAAGGGGGGAGGGTGGCGGGGGAGATAAAAGAAAGCACATTACAGAACACTTGAAGGAGAAAATAAAACATTGGGGCGAAAGCAACACTTGTGAACAGAAAATGAGCGACTTAGGTCCCAAACAACGTGCCTGGTCGTTAGTAGTTATGATTTCATGCCTTCCTTCACGAGAACCACTGACTTGACGCTGTATACGGAGCGCTGTGTGTGTGTGTGAATGTGTGTGTGTTTGAGACACTTTAATAAACACGACACCTGTTATTATCATCATGACCTCATTAGTCCATTGAGCACACTTTTTTTCTTCTAACAATAATACAGTAGTACATTTTAATATACAGTATAATATTTATACATATATATATATATATATATATAAAAACAAGATGCTAGATCTCTCACGACAAAGCAGATTATCATAGAAACCGGTGACAAGGACGTTCAACTGACACGCGCGCGCGCACACAGGCACAGTGCACAAGCTTGCAGGCAGGGATGGAAATTTTCGTAGTTTGTAAGTACTACTCCCCAAAAAGTGGTTTTGTTTTTGTTGTTGTAGTTTTGTTCATTTGTTTTGTGCGGTGAAGAAATGAAACATATTTAGATCACAACATATCAGCACTCCTGATGGTGACGCCCCTCGGCCCCCACTTCTTTTTTGAGTGTGTCGGTTTTCCAACCTCCGGTGAGGCAGTGACGGTACATGGGATCGCCAAAAAGACCCCATCCAGTGAGCTCCGTGTGTGTGTATGTGTGTCGGGGTAGGGTACTGGGGGCTGGAATTGGAGAGGCGAAACCATAAAGCTTTTAAGCAACCATCTGCAGGCCAAACATGCACAAACAAGCTAACGAGACGGGTGCACGAATGAAAAGGTCAGAGAAAACAAAAATGTCGCACAAAAGACAAAACGACGACCGCAAAGAATGTTGTTTTATAGTTCTCATGATAATCGAATGCTTGGGTGAGTCACGATATAGTCCTGTTAAATTAAATTAAAAAAATAAAAATCTGGGGACTAGAAGATAAACTCCTCAGGGGGTGAAAGTGTGTGCTTGAAAATGTGTGTGTGTGTGGAGGGGGGAGGGTGGGGTTGATGTGTTTACTTTAGCGCACTGGAAGTGAAAATTCCCGCAGCCGCACAATGTTTAAGATGGATTTTTTGTTTGTTTTGTTTTTCATGCTTTGCTTTGCGTGGTCTTTGTCTGTATGACACTGTTGTGTTCGGCGGGCGTCTCCTTCATGGCGTTGGACAGCTCCTCCTGAAGTTTGCCCTTCCCTTCCGAAAAAATCATCCTGAAATGGGTTTGGGGGTGGGGAGGGAGAGTCCAAATTAGAAATATTAAAAGCAAAACGCAACGTCGGTGAACACTGAACCTCGAAATGAGGTCGTCGACGTACAGTATATGTAAGAAGACCCTGGGCGCTTGCACAGTCTGCTTACATATTCCTACACCACCGTTGACAACAATCGGGGGGGGGGGGGGGGGTCATGAAGTTTCTTAAGAGTCATCCGGCATCACATGGGCTTTCCTCAACCAAAAGCACATCAACAAAATGCTACGACGACAAAGCTCTCTTGTACACTGGAGCGAGGACAGGGCATTTCTCTCAAAGTCTGAGGGTGTCGAGGCAGATTCCGTATTTACCAAAAGCCCCTTTCAGACGAGGACCGTTGTTCTTTCATGCGATTTGATTTCAAGAAATTATCCAAGTCCAATTAATCAATGTGAAAATAATCATATGTGACAAGTTATCTTGGTTCATCTATCGATGCCGACAACCTGTAGTGACGAGCAGAACAATCCACTTGCATTTGATGGCAGATGGTACAATCAACCTACCGGTATGTTTCCACAATGCAACAAAATAATTGCTTTGTACTGAACTAAACAGGCCCAGATTTCATCTTGAGTTTCTTATTTTTATTTTTTTTTAGAAGAGGACGTCATTATTTTAGGTCTACACTATATTTTATTGTGATGTTTTGTTGGGTGTTTTTTTTTCATTTTATTTATTTTTCCGTCAGAAATGTATAAGGCTACTGATACGGAAAGAGGGGTCAATTTGTGCCTGCATCCAATGTAGTATTTAGAGGTGCAATGCCGTCGAGATGGAAGCCTGTCAGATGCATGTTGCTTGCCGTGATATACTCGCAGAGGACGCTGATTGCACCTCACCTAATCTGTTGGGTGAAATCTGTCTGCCCGATATTAAATGCTCTTTTCTACAAAATCTGAATATAAAGACACGTGAGACGGAAAAAGAGTCTTGGTCTTGTCGTGAAAATGCTCTATACCGTTGGCCTAAATGAGCTTGGAAGATCAGCTATTTCAGACTTCGTCGTCGTACCAGTCATGTCTCTTCCTCTTGTTTGGTCCACTTTCCACAGAGTTGAACAGAACTAACAGTAGTAGTAGTAACCACAATTTTTCTTCGTTCTGGTCGGTTGACCGTCACCAGAAAATGTCAGTGGTCAATGGCTTACCTTTTGAGCTAGACTTATGTTTTTTTAAAATCTATTTAATGTACTTTTTAGGTGGCAGGTTTGTTAGAGTATCACGATTTTCCGTCTCTCGACTCGTCATCTTTCCATGCGTGCCCAAGTGTGATATTATAAAAGGAGTGTCTGAAGTGAGACGTCTGAAAGAGGCTTCTTGAGTGCTCATCAAAACTCGTGCATAGCTGGCGTCGGGCCAAAACCTCCTTTGTCCAAATTTTGGTCAATATTTTTTCACAATTCAAACCAATTGGTCAGTCCCCATTTGGGACTGTGATTTGATTTTTGATTTTTTATTTTTTCAAATTACCGACCAACCCTAAGTGCAAAAAATGGCCTGCTGTCTGACAGGGAAATGTTAACAGTTCAGCAAACACACGGTATTTTGGGTTTCCTGGAACGTGACGGTTGTGGAGATGTGAGTATTGTGCCCGACACAAGCGATACGCATGATCAAAACCTCACTCCTCAGTCACCATCAGACCATTGAGTTAACTTCATACCACCCTTATTCGGCTTGTTGCTAAATGTGTCGTCAATGAATGAATGAATGAGCGCACAAGTTACTCACTCACACATATACACACACGCACACACACAAATAAACCTCTAGAGGGAGCCGTACTCATCGTTGACAGGAGGAGCGGTCTTGGTCAGAGGCTCTGATGCGTCCACTGAGAGGGGGAGATCTGCTCCATCTCCATTGGGCAGAGAAGGGGCAGAGGGCGGGCTCTCTAAGCTAATGAGATCATCGGGGACGGCCGAGGATCTCTCCGTGCCGTTACTCAGCTCCAAGTCGAATGTGGCGTTATTGAGACCCATGCCGTGGGCGAGTAAGTCGTACATGTGAGGTGGTGATGCGAGGAGGTCGCTCGCAGGCGGGGGAGACTTAGGTGTTGGGATATCTCGGACCAGAGGGGAACATTCTTCAGCATCCGGCACTTTGGAAGCGCCGTGGATGGCTGAAGATGGGGGGTTAGGGGGGGAGCTATGAGGGTAGGACGGCTGGGCGAGCTTGTCAGAGGTGCATTTTGAATCGGGGTCTTTGGGTGTGAGCGGCGGACTGGGAGCTGGTTTCTTGGTGTCTGGAGTAAGAGGAGGGTCCGTGGCCAACGGAGAGACGGGCGGACTAGCTTTAGCCTTTAGAGCGGCAAGTTTAGGAGAGTGCCTCCGTTTGGGCGGGATCGGCGTCCCGGGTTTCTGAGTCCGTTCGGGGGTGCCGGGTGGACCGTCGCTCTTTGTCTTCTCTTCTTTGTCCGCCACCCACTCGGCTCCCCTCCGCTCGACTAACGGCGCGATCTTGGCCTCGATGGCTGCCCTGCACACGGGGGGAGTCGCCGGCGGCGCGCTCGTCTCCGGACTGGGTGCCGGCGCCGGGATGGGTGTGGGCGAGGGGTCGTTGGCCGGGGTGGACAGGCTACACGTGAGTGTGGTGGTTTCGCTAGAGGGGCTGTCCTGAGTGGGGTCAATGGTGGCTGTGGCCGTATCGCAGGAGAGTGTGTCCAGTGCCAGGGCAGCAGTGAAAGCCGCCAGCCTGAGAGAGCAGGGAGAGAACAGAGACACACAAAACTAGACACCAGGGTGACTGTGACACAGGAAGGGTGGCCTCGAGCGGCATGCGAGAGGATTAGTCGGCCTCACAAACAACACAAGCAACTGAAATCAAGAAGGACGGTCGACAATGACAAACAGCAACAAAAAAAAAAACAACAACTATTAAGGAGAAACAAAAAACTCATGCTGTGAGTGGACATTTATGGGAGCGGGGGCGAGGGAGATACTGAATGGGGAGGCTGGAAATCCAGCAGAACTATTACGCAGAACCACCTCAATGGCCTAAACAGTACCAGTGACAAGTAAGCTTGACTCGAGAGGACAAAGGTCTTTCTTTCCATGTCTTCTACTGGTATTGCTTCAACATTCGTATGACCGCACAGTCGACAAGTACTCCTGAAAAGCGACACACTCTCAGTGGACTCCACTCAAGAATGACCAGAACTTGTCTGAAAGAAGTGGACGAAAGCGGGTCAAATTCCGTCCTGCTTGGTGGACAAGGGAATTCTTGATAGTGGAGTTCAAAGTTCCAACAGCTGATAAGAATGTTTAAGAGCAGCAAAATAAGAAAAGGAAAAAAAAAACAAAACGACAACAACAACAACAAAACCGTTTGTGCGGCTGCCAGCTTGACTCACTCTGGCTCTGTGAGGGGCGTGGTTTCGCTGGGTTCCGTTGGGCCTGCTGCATTGTGATTGGCTGTGCACTCATCCTCCATTCGGACCTCCACGATGGGCTCTTTGGACTCGTCTTTCCTGTGGACGGATACGGGACATCATCCTCATGAATAGAGTGACTGAGGAAAGTACTTTCATTGCGATTGGAAAACAAATCATTGTGCGCTGTAATAGCAGTTGTGCTTTGGTCACAGAGATGCAAAAACCGTGACTTCCTTGGACAGGTTTTTCGGTATTTAGATGCAAATGACGTTTCTTAAGTTTGCCCTCTCCAGAAAACAGATTTAGAAAAAAAAGCAGCCAAAATATCGCTTGGACCCATTTCTATGGAGCATTTTGTTCATAATAACAACTAAACAAATTTCCACCTAACTTATATGACAATCTGTCATACGTTTGGAAAATTATTCAATTTCACTTAATTTGTCAGAAAAATATTTTTTTAATTACAAATACAAAGTATATTTTGGTTCATCTCTTTATGCCAGCGACATGTAGTGACAAGCAGTTAAATGCTCTTTTATTAGATGGCAGAGGGTTCAATTAAACAATGTTGCCATTCGCATAACCAAATGAGTCGTGACTTTCTGTGGTTAGGTCAGCTTTGTGTTTAATTGAACCCGCCAAGATTTCACACTGAGTCCATTTGTGAGAAAACTGAGACGAGATCAGAATTTCTTTAGTGTTTATACTTTGTGTTACATCCTCGGTTGGTGGTGTGCTGTGAGACTTTTGTTCTCTCTCTCAAATGCGTGCTGACTGTCCTAGAATGTTTAAGTTATTTTGGGCCACTTGGGGGCAGCACAAGAACACATTGGCTACCTAAGTCTAAAACAAGAATTGAAAAATCCGGAACCAGCTTTAGTCACACCTCAGCATAAAACAAGGATGAATGTTTTATGCTGAGGTGTGACCTCTGTGAAAAGGTTGAGTTAATTTGTAATGACCATAAATGACACGCTTACGACACGGTCGACATTAAGTTCTACCGGGCAAGCGGGTTTTCATTCGACCATGCTTGACCACTGAGATTGTATTTGTGCGGCTACTGACATGAATGCGGCCTTGCCCTCCTCCAGGTCTTTGCCTTTCGTTCCGGAGGTCGACTTGCCGCACAGGCACATGATGAGGCCGCACTTGTTGACGAAGTAGCACGTGACGTCGACGGCCAGGAGCAGCAGGACAAACGCCACCACCAGGATGCCCGCCCACAGCATGACACCCATGGGGAACGCCGCGTCTTCGTCCAAATCTGACGGTAATGACAACACAGTAGCGAGCGCGTGATGGGTTAGTCCATAAACAAATCAATACATCTGTAAATTGCTTCGAAGAAGAAACGACTCACCTGGTCTTGCTGCGGCGTTTTATACACGTGGGATGGAAAACAGCCCTCAATCACATGTATTCAACATATGTATTTATTTGGAGTTAGATATAAACTACTCATAAATGATCCTTGTTCATCTAGCTATGCCAGCGACAAAAAGTGACAGGCAGAGCATTTATCTTCCACTTCATGGCAAAAGCTACATCATTAACCTGCAAAACCAACTGGTATCTTTCACACAGCAAAGCAAGTGCTTGCGTGCACACGCTGTGTAAGCACATATGAGTCATTAGGTTGAGATCATTGCGGTATTTCACAATATTGTGGTGTGAGAATTTTCGACAGTAAAAAAAAAAAAAGTGGAAATGTTGGGAAGCACTTAAAATACAGTGTTTATATATAAATGACACTATTAAGACAGGCGTGCAGCTCTGTGTATGCGAGTCGGGGGCGGCGCAGCACCCTTCAGTGATCATTGTAGAAAATGTGGTTCGGTATTTTGATACACTTGGACATGCAGGAGAGAAATGTCAAATGTCACAACTCGTAATACAGCGTGGACACTATTCAAATGTAATTAGGCTCTTTCCTGCTAGCTGTTTTTGTTGGCGTAAAGGTAAAGGTCAGTCTTTCCATAATATACACACTTCGGTGAGCAACACGGCAGTCACTCAGGATTTAAAGTAAAAACATTCGAGTTGCTGAGTATTGGACCGTGGTCTGGTTAGTTGCTTCCAACTGTCATTCATCTCTGTTGTTTATCGCGACTCACTGTCAACATCGGGGGGCCAGGGGGAGACTCCAATGGCTTTGGTTTGGTTGTGTCGTGAAGACCACCACCACCACGCACAAACACACGCACACGCACACAGTCATGTCCATCATAGTTTTTTGAAAAATGCGTGCGGAGACAGCCGGGCTGGTCTCGCGCGATTTAGCCGCCATCCAAACTACGAGAGCAGCAATGCGGTGATGACGGACAGGATGAGTGAGACCAAACAGCACGTCACGGACGAGGAGCCCTGAGTGGCTGGGATGACAATGTCCGGAAGCGGTTCGGAGATCAGGAACGTTGGAGGTGAAGGGGGAGGGGAAAAAAAAGGAGGATGAGGGGAGGAAAAAAAGAGAAGGGGGTGGGGGGGCAGAGGAAGAGAGAAAGTGAAAATATGTCGTCTGAAAAAAAAAAGGTGAAAATATCAAAGAAAAGAAGGGAAAAAAGCAGCAACACATTTGAAGTGAAAAGCACAAAGCGGGAAGATGGCGCCTGATGAATGGACAAGATGGCGTCGGGGGTGAGGGGCATTGACCAGTTTTAATTAGGACTGCCTGGTTAGTCAACTGTTACATAGCACAAACTATCCGCCCTCTTTCCACTGTTAAGACTGAGAAAGATGACACTTATTCAGGGGGGAGGCGTTTCAAGTCACCTGGCAATGTTGCGCAGGAGCAAACTCAAGCTCATTTAGCGACACCCGTCAAACCTTCCAGTCGGGAAAATTCTGCCGGAAAAGCATTTTTTTTTCCCTCTCGCCGCTGTACGAGTAAATCTATTTTTATTTTTTTCCGGCCCCGTAGATTTATTGAGTTGTCATTTTCGCCTTTCAGGGCAAAAATAGAAGGTGAGCTTTGAGTGATGCTCCCGGCCTCACTTGTGTTTAGTTGCCGTGTTAGCGCCCGAGCAAGCGGGCGAGCGGGCTAATAGGACCGAAAGAAGCCTACCTGGCATGACGGCCGGCTGGACGGACGTCCTGATAGACATGCTCGCCTGCTCTGACTTGCCCTTCTGGTTCTCGGCCACCACGGAGATGTCATAAATGGTGTCCCACTCCAGCCCGCTTAGGATCACATAGTCACTGTTGCTGGGCATGCGGATTTCGGGTTTCCAGTGTGAAGACTCAATCTAAAGGCACACAAGTTTGGGCTTTTCAATTGCGGTTGAGGCCACCTTTCGGGGTTAGTTTTTGAACAATGTAATCTTATAGCAAGATTTGCACTGTGGCCACTTTTGTACGCCGCGCATACTCCACACGCACGTACTGTATAGTGTGTGTGTGTGTGTGTGTGTGTGTGTGTGTGTGTGTGTGTATACACTTCTTCGTTGGTTCAGATGTTTTTTTTCTTCGGAGCCGTACATGGCAGATAAGCATTCGGCGACTGCTGTGGTCAAAGCACAATTTTGTGTGCAAAATCTTCTGTGTCCTTGTAATTGTGTAACAAATCTAACTCCACGCTATTGCCTCTGCTTACAGTGCGCAGAATGCCGGGGTCGAGATTATCTTCTTCTTCCGTTTAACATTTTTTCTATTGGTATTGATCACGTGTATTGTCATTGTGATCCATACTGATATTAACTTATTGCCCAGCCCTCTTTGAAACCAATTTTAGGTTCTCAGATTCCGATTTTTTAACATGGGGTGAAGGGTTCCAAGCAATGGTTATTTGCTTTTCCAATCAGGCTTTCAACTCTGTGGTGTGGTTTCAAGTAGGGCTGTCAAAACGAAGAACACGGCGCGCTTCCAGATGTATAAATAAATAAATGTATATAAATAAGCGGCTCTGCGATTTTCACCATTGACTTCCTCGTGACTAGACAATTAATCTCGGGAGCCCAAGTTTCAAGTAACACCTTGTTGGTCTTCCCAGAAAGCAACTTCATATTTTCCTCAGTTGTCACTTCCTGACACAACAGTCCAAGCTTGATATCTGTCTCTTGATATCTGTCTCTTGATATCGTCCCGATGTCACCATACTCACTGGTTTGAAGCGGACAAGGTAATGGAGGATGGGCAATCCACCGTCATCTTGCTTGGTCCAGCTGACTTTCAGAGAGTTACCAATTGGCTGAAGCGCTCCTTCAAGCCTGGGAGGACTTGGATTTCCTATAGGCAGGGGAGCAGCAGCGTCATAATCAACTTTTCACAGAATGAAATTTTCCCTGACCAGCGAGATGGGTTATTGAGCGAGGGCAATCGTTTCGTCTTTAGAAATTGAGATGGAGGAAAGTTTGAGAAAACGTCGGCTCTCTTTATGTGGAACTGGGAGTCGCGGCTTGGAAATGAAGCGGACTTACATGGGACAGGAGAAGAGAGCCAATCTCGCTTCTTGTTGCTTTCAAGCTTAGCTTGTAGCAGACGTGTGCACATTGCAGCGTGACGTCTTTGATCCACTGGTGAAAAGGTCACTTTGATTCGCTCTCTTTCATCGATAACTGCTTCAGACAACAAAGTGTCTACAGGAAAGTGGTTAAGATTGCAACGATTGTCTGTGTCTCATGTGTTGTTTTGTATTATTCATTCATTCATCTTCCGAACCGCTTGATCCTCACTCGGGTCGCGGGGGGTGCTGGAGCCGATCCCAGCTGTCTCCGGGCAGTAGGCGGGGGACACCCTGATTCGGTTGCCAGCCAATCGCAGGGCACACAGAGACGAACAACCATTCACGCTCACACTCACACCTAGGGACAATTTAGAGTGTTCAATCAGCCTGCCACGCATGTTTTTGGAATGTGGGAGGAAACCGGAGCACCCGGAGAAAACCCACGCAGACCCGGGGAGAACATGCAAACTCCACACAGGGAGGCCGGAGCTGGAATCGAACCCGGTACCTCTGCACTGTGAAGTCAACGTGCTAACCACTGGACTACCGGGCCGCCCTTGTTTTGTATTATTTTGTCTTTTATTTTCATTTTTTTACTTTCTTTTGATGGCGGCGCGGACACCCGCAGCGGCTCCTGTTGTCTTGTTGTGTCTTGAGAGGGGAGAAATTTCATCTGTGCTGTATGTGCACATTTGACAATAAAGTTGTATCCAATCCAAATCCAATCTAATCCATGGTCCTTATGAGGTCATTGGCGCACTTCCTTTGTAACTTTGCCTCCAGATGTCACACACGTGACTATATGACAAATGGGTGCATGCTCATCTGATGATTGACCGATATAAGCCACGCCTCATAGTCTCCAGGGCTGTTTCCCCCCTAATTGACTGCAATGTTTACAGCACAACAAATTAGCACCGGATAACATGTTTGCGCCGCTCAGCCTCGGCACGTGGCAAGATTTCAATAGCAAAGGTTAAATGCAGCACTCATAGCACTACCAGACACGCACAAAATTTATCATCAGTGTTAAAAGGCAACAAACGGAAGAAGGTGCATTGCGGTTGGACATATTCTGACGGTGTGAGGCGATGACTTTGTTAGTCGGAGCTCTCAGTATTAATGTTAAAAGCTGCTGATTGAGAACCAGAGCAAATTGCGGAAAGAGAGCTTAGTTTTTTTTTAGAGGGGGAGAGTATTAATTATGGTGGTGTGCCCCAAAAAGTGGTTGTTTCTGGAAATATTAGACACAACTATGGATGTACAAAATCAGTTTTTCTCTTGTTTTAATCCCCACTTGCATCTTGTCTTTGAATTTATCACAACTGATCCTCGGTTGTAATCATTTTAGTCAATCATTTCGATGATTTGATGAATTTTGCGTTATTTTATTTTGTTCTTTAATGCTTTAATGTTTTATGTAAAGCACTTTGAATTGTCTTCTAGATGAAATGTGCCGTAAACGAAACAGCTTTTTCTTTCTTTTCTATATTTGAATGCCATTAGCACAGAAGAGCGACTGTGACGACAAACAAGGAAAGTGTAGCCATGATAAAAGCAAATGGAACATGCTGGGATGTGCGAGCGCATTTGGCTTTGCAGTACAATCCAATTACATACACAAATTAATTAGACCCTCTCCATTATGTGTCTGTAAGGAGTGAATGGAGTCACTTTTTCATTTTACAATGCCGTGATAAAATATTTGCCCCCTTCCCTAATTTCTGTGTCTCTGTGTGATACTAAAATTCATTTGATGAACTGAAAACTTTGTATGTGATAAATATGCAAAGAACACAGAAATCAGGAAGGGGGCAAATACAATAGTATTATCACTGCACTGTCAAAGGGCCTCTATATCAGAGTTTGATATCTGGACAATCAATAAATAGGTTCTTATAACGTTGGCAGAGCCGTAAATTTAGGTTTGAAGATGGCAACTTTGTGCAACTGATGAATTCACTTGTGATGATTTGCTCTTGGAAAATTTGGGGATGTCGAGCAATAGTGTTTGACTTTGATGGTCTACAGGTGAGATTCATAGCGGAGCATCTCACAGATAGCTACCTCTCAATAACAATTCACGCAACGCTGATAAACATCGCCAAGGTAACAGGCTCTGGCTCTCATTAATCCTGCCAAGACGAACGCCCACTCTATTGATTAATGGCATTTGGCTCCAACTCTGCTGCGCATCCGCTTAGAAGCAATTAATGTGGCGTTTAATAGCGGCATTTGACGATTAAAGCAATCAGTCTCAACGTCAAGTTTACCTTCTGCAGAGCGAAGGGGGGCAGGCCGTCACGGTGCCATGCAAACCAGAATAACAGTCACATTAATTGTACATGTACAGTGTGTGAGTGGTTGAAAGGGAAGGGAATAAGAACAGGCGTGAAGAATAGAGCAGAGAACACATGACTAGCATTCTAAAACCCCGGAACAGGGCATCAGAGGGTAAGAAGGCTCTCTAGTGTGTGTGAAAAGGGCAGCAGACGTCTTAAACGAACGCACTTCGGTGCTTCTGATGAGTCATGAGCAGAGGGGAACAATCTAAACAGTCGATGGCACAAAGCTGAAGACCAGAGGAGTGATGCTTGCCTTTTGAAGTGCAACTTTGCTTTAATTCATCACTCTGACGTTTAGTTATTCACACGCTGCTAATTGGATGGTCATTATGATGGCTACTGGGATAACGTTTGGGATATGACAAAGAGATTCCGCAAAATGGGCGCAACAAAATAATCTGACAACTTTGGCTTTGCACACGGAAACCACCGCAGGCGGGATTTTGTTGCAACTGTGCACTTTCCCACAGCAACACAGGATCCCCGACCAGTTAATTGGACAACGTCAGCTTTGTTTCATCGCTCAGCAGCATTTATACAGAACATTAAAAAAAAAAAAAAAAAAAGTGGAAAGATACTATTCTTGCAAAAGGGGGCTTTAAAACCACGCCTCCTACAAACTAACACACTAAGCCAATGTGTACATTTGATTAAAACTAATATGCACAGCTCTACTCTAATCATCCCGACAACAGAACAAACCCGTGTCTCCAGAGAATAAACCAAAAACGGCATCTTAAGACAAAGAAAAACACACAGTGGTAATTAATCATCTGCAAATACGCACTTCCCATTCAACTTAATGAGGTGATTAAGATTGAGATTTGCACTTATGGTGAATAATTCTTGAAATATAACCCAATGTTCCTCAAATACTGTTGGCCTGCGTCGAAAAGAAAAAAAAACCTTGCCAGTTTGACTTTAGTAAGCATTTCGAACGCACTAATGCCAAAACAAAAGAATCCAGAATTCCAGTGATTCAATTTCAATGTTGTTTGCTGCCACCAGAGGGGGCTGATTGCTAAATAATAGCATCTAGTCAGTGTCGTGTCGTAATTGATTTGGGCCAAGTCTCAATTATTGTGTGAGCCTAATGAAATGCAAATGTTAATTCAATTGAAGTGTAGTTGGGTCTAGAGAGAAGTGATGAAAAGGGGCCGCTGGGAGTTGAGTGTTTATCAGAGCAACAATAACCATGATGACCTTTAGGTGTGATGTATTGTCATGAAGGTGGTGCGCTTTTTCAAGGCATGTTAATTCCATTTAGAAATAAGCACGAGAAGGAATGATTGATTTGGGCTTTGCCCGTTTCACGTTCCTGTAATGTCTTTACTTTGCAACGTTGCCATCACTTAAGAATTGTTTGACGGCCGTGTTTTGATGTTTGTGCCAGTCTCGGTCCAGATTGCAAACAGTGCACTCTGTATTACTAAGGAATTGAGACCAAGAGTCAAGGTGTTGTTTGTCATGTGAGGAACTTACGGACTGGCTTCGTCTTGAAGGTCTCGACGGGGCAGCTTTCGCCTTCCCCTTTCCCGTTGATGGCAGACATCTTGACTTCATAGGTGGTGTCTGGCCTCAGGTGTGTGATGGTCACCTCGCCGATGGAGTCTAACAATATCAAACGTTCATACTCAGCAAAGAAAATTATTTTGGAGTTGGCGTAGAAAAGCCGAAAGATTGTACTTGAAAAATGTAGTTTTGAGATCATGGTTGGCACTGATGTCAGAAAATGGTGGAAGATCAAAGCATGAACACATTCTCATTTTCAAATAAGCGTGAAAGTTATCATAAAAGCTGCATTAACTGCTTTAAGTAACCACATACCTAATTTGTATCAGAGACTGTTTCTTAGGACCTGGTGCACAGACCCCTTACCGTCACTGAATTGGGCATAAAAAAAAGCCAAAGAAAATACCAAATCCCTTTTGATGCTTCCTGAGTTTGAAGTCCACCATCCCGCTGCATTTCAATTTGCATTGTTCAGATTCAAGGTTACATTTTATGACAGGTGAGCTTGGTATATATCCGGTTTACATTTTTTCATTTTGGCATTTATTTGGAATACCACCAGATGGGCTCGGACAAGATGGCACAGATAGACAGAGAGATGATTGTGAACAAACTGCAAGTCCAAAGGACAACAGCAGCAATTAAGCAGCACCTGCTGCTTGTAGATGTAGCCAAATGGAGGGGGAAGAAAAATCCGATTCATCATTACCATCTTTGAACTCATAGATTCTGTGCGACCAGCTGCCTCTGCCTTGCATCCTCCACGTTGCTTTATACTTGAGCACGGGGACACCTCCGGTGGATTCAGGCTCCTCGAACTGAACCAGCGCGGTAGTGGAGAAAGGTGACACCTCATTGATGAATGGAGATGAGGGCACCTCTGTGGTAAAATGGGAGGACAGGAAGTGAGGTGATTTAAAATAAATGAATAAACAACACACGAAAAATGAATTTGTCTTTTTCTGAGACTGACCGGCTTGAATGAGGACGAACTCTTTGGCTTCTGTGCCCATCTCATTGGAAGCAGTGCAGTTGTAACTCCCAAAGTCATTCTCAGACACCGGCGTCACCTGTCGGGAGACAAATGACAATCGTTACTTTACTTCAGTCAAGTGTTTATTTTATTTATTTATTTTATTTTTTGCCTCTACAATCCTACAAGTTTGAGCTCTGAAAATAGTTCCGCTCAAAGCCTCCGGTGGCTGAAATATATTCCACCAGGTTGTCTCAGGGCTTTCCAACGGCACAACCAGAGGCGTTAGCCACCAGCTTGCTTCTAGGCTAACAGCCTTGAGGGGCTGACCCCTTAGTTTAGGATTAAAAATAACAACACTGAGTTGCTGCGTTAATCGTGGCACCAAGGGAAGACGTGTTTTCGGTTATAGGCAACTCGTAATTGCCTTGGCTAATGCAGATGACGGCATGCAAGACGGTTTTTATATCGCGAGGGATGGGGGACTCATGCCGGACGCCAAACGTGGCACTCGGTGCTGTTGTAATCTCGCCCCTAAAAAAAATCTGAAAACTGAAATCATGAAAAGCATTTAAATACGTTCCCTCCGTAATTCAGTGCTCCCACTTCTCAGTCTTTGCACATTTCCAGCAAATATCTTCAAACGTGAGCATTTTGAAACAAATCTTTGAATTCACTTGACAGAAAAAAAGTTGAAATGTATTTAAAGCACGATGCATCCCCCTCCACCCACCCTGAAACTATAGAGGGTGGGTCTGGAATTATTTCCTGTGATGAAGAGGGGTTCACTTCATTCAATTTTTATTCGCTGCTGTGGATTTCCCACCATGACTTATTCACAGTACATAGCTGGAAAAAAAAAACCTCATAAAATCTTGATGACGCAAAGAGGCGCCATTAAAGAGCGCGTCCATCTTACTTGGAGGTAGCTGGCTAGGGGCGTACTGAAGATCTTAACGTTGCTCGTGTTGGCGTTGGGCAGCGTGAGCCCGTCCCGCAGCCAGCCGATGGTGACCTGGCTGGGGTGCGCCTGCACCTCACAGCTAATGTTGACGGCGTTGCCCTCCCAGGTGTACACCGCCACTTCGCCTTGGATTTTCGGGGTGTCTTGGGAGAAATATGTCCGATTGTTACACTCGTAAATTCAAGGATGTAACGATGCTTGAAATGAAAAATGCATCAGTGTGTTTTTTTTAAGGTAGCGATACACCTGTAGATCCCAGTGTATTGCCACACTAATATTACACTTGGAATGGTGAAATAATGACAAAAACATCAGATGAAAATGATTCGAGTTATTGCAAACATTTCCAGTGACTGCGTTCCCAAATGGGTTGGTTTGATCGAATGGGCTCATCACATTACATTGCGCATGCATGGAAGACAGCCTAGAACTGAAGCTGTCTTTGATGCCAAATGCATGACTTGTCAACGCAGGACCTCTAATCATGAAGCTGATACCTGTGTTCAAAGCATGCCTCTGCATCAGAGTGATGCATCAAAGCCATTCACTTTGAAATGTGTTTTTTGTTTTTAATCATAACCATGAAAAGGTTTTTAGAAGCATTTACACCATTTTTGACAACTCAAACTGCTTGGCGTCAAAAGCTCCATATTACGCAGAATTCAGCAAAGGTGCTTTCACACAACAATCAGATCATTATGAGGCCAGTGTTTGATGTGATGTAAATGTATGGACAATTGCTTTCAACCCAATTGGAGCCGCATGTTGACTGTGATTTGCCTGGCCTTTGTGGCATTTGTGCCGCTGTTCGGCTTCCTTTTTAAAGCCGCCTTTTTCCAGTGCCGTTGATCTGTGACGGCAAAGTGAGACTTCACTTTTACTACCCTTTTGTTAAAAGCGATCGTCCGACAAGTATTTTATTTCATTGTTTCATCGTCACTGTGGGACTTTGGGAAAACTTGTCGCAAAGTGTGCAAACAATAATTTCATGCTTTGTTGGGATCTGTGTGAAAGGCAAAGGCTGATAAATACCGGATTGTACTGCTTTGCAAAATACAGCTGCTAGTCAGAAGGTGTAAAACTGTCCGTTCAACCTTCGTACATAGATGAGAAACATGGGAGAAAGGCTGGAAAATGCCATCTTTCAGAGGCAAAAGGTCCTTGCGTTAATGCATGGATGTTTGCACTTATGTCATTAAGCAAATACATTTTCATTTTTTTTTTTCATCCCATTAGCGAAATGATCGACTTGAAAAATGTCAGCCAGTAATAGAAGCGGGGAGTTTCCACATAGCAAGCTGTCAGATGAAGAGCTCTGGGCGACATGTTGCGAGTCTCAAGCCTCTGCCCCAGGTTTCCACCGTTTTCGACAGCATGCGGCTGAGTTTACAAATTCGTGTCATGTGCCGACATAAAACGGGATAATGGTTCTGCAGCTACCACCCTAAAACTTCAGGTCGAATCAAGGCGACTGTGGATGTCACACGTTTATGACATTGGCAGGAACACATTTGGGGTCTGGATCACCATTTTTTATTATTGTTTTTTAAAATCTTCTAAATAAGTCGAACATTTTAGCATTCCTGCCATATGTGCATATAGAGAAGTTAACCATAATTAATCATTAATTAAACTGTTTAAACAATAAAAATCTCATTTGAATGATGACGGATTACAAATGAGCAAAAGGAAGGAATTATTGCTTCACTTTCCGGTGTTCGGTACATTCACTTCTTATATAAGGGCTAAGATCTAAGATATCCTTTATTTGTCCCATACTGGGGAAATTATTAGTCGGTTTTCAATGCTTTCAACATATGAGGTTCAAGATTACGAAGGGGTGCGCTAGTTTGCCATGGCATTAGACACATTCAGTAATCACCCACTGTTTAATGTTTGTGTCCTGGTTGTGTTTTAATTTAAGAATGCTTGCTTTTTTTCAGGCCAATGCAAAGAGAGTATTTCTTTGCCATTATCTTGGTGCCAATGAACTATGTTGAAATGAGATAAGGAGCTTCATTTAGGCAAAAGTATTGCTTTCCCACCATCTTGTGGCAGCTTGGCGCCAAGGCCGTATGTTGAAGTGAGATCGGGAACTTCATTTAGACAAAAGCATGATATCACCCTCTTATATCATCTAAACACAATTCTAAACCTTTCTATGGAGTGCGTCAATTGCTGTCCGATTTTTACTATTTGCGGCAAACACTGCCGAAGGGGGTTCACTACACACTGAATACTTACAGCGAACCTCCAGATATGCCCCCTGGTCATCTTCCCCAATGGCACTGCGCGCCGAACACAGGTACTGCCCGGCGTCGGTGTACTTGACGTACTTAAGTGTGAGCGAGGAAACGCGGGCATCACTCCGCACCACCACGTTCCCATCCTCACTCTGAACAGAAGCAAACAGTAGCCTAGTTAGTCCATTAATCCATATGTTTTATTTACATTCCACATGTCATGTGGAGCAGTGGACATGATGCAAGAGAAAAAGAACTGTGTGGTGGAAATGAGCACTTATGATGTATAGGCGCCATGTCATGATAATTGGCTCAACAAATGGCTTAATGATTAGCATGAAGATTTTCAATTCTAAAAATTCAAACACCGAAGTTCACCATCTTTGTTTTATGCCCTTGTGAATTAGGTTGAACCATGAGGGAGAGCCCCCCTTGATCTAGACTTACAAAATAAGGTGACTTAGACATTGAATTAGATTACATTAGAATAGTAATTTTAGGCTTCACCACGAAAGGAATAGAGAGAACCACAGACTTTCATATTAGAATGATAATTTCAGAATTGGACACTATCGGTCATTATTTTTGCCGATATGTGTATCCAAAAACAGCTTTTCAAGGAATATTTTTCAAAGATTTGCCCATGACCATATTCTCACAAATATATTTCATGTGTTTGAATATTACAAAGGGTTGAGTCGAGGAGAGAAATACGCTGAGGAGCAAGAAGACATTTGATTACCGAAAAAAAAGGCAACAGATGTGGAAACACAAGAGCACAGTTGGCCGTAGCAGGGAGCTGATCCATAATTCATGACAGAAGGAAGCATGCACAGCTTTCAGCTCGCAATGCGTAGCACCTTGTGACAGTCACCTTTAGCCAGCTTTTATGTTGCTTTCATTCAGGCCCATTTGATTTATCTATGGCTAGATTGCCTGTCCTGATCACTTCCGCGCTTATGTGGCTGCTAATTATTTCCAAAATGTGTGTCAAATTCAGCAAAGGAGAGAACGCGTTGCATTCCGAGCCAGTCAATGACAACAGGCAGCTGGCGAATGAGTTATGCAAATGACTCCCCACACACAAGAGATGCTACCGGTTTTCTCGACACCTGACTTGAAGCATTTTGCCCACCTTAAGGAGTCAACAACTGCCACTTCCAAACCCTGACAGGACTACCATTTGTGACAATAATACCAACCAGCCTCGTGATAACGCTAATGCCCGTAGCAACTCTTTCGCTGCAGTTAAGATGGCAAATAATTGCCTCCCACCAGTCCTGATAATTCTTTTATGACTTTGCCCGCATGCGTTCCATTTTATCCAGCTGCAAATGACAGATGATATGAATTGCCATTTGAGGCAATGCCATTCATCTGATTGCCCGGACTTGGCAAACCTCAAGCCGTCAATCTGTATTGTTTCCATATTGAATTTAATTAATGGATTTGGGAAGCAAAGTTTCAATGTTTATTTTTTGTTGGATTGTTTATTTTACAAGGTGTGACGGCAGTAAACACCTCAAGCAGCTCTTTTCCACAGTTTTTCCCCCCCTCCCCAGGGGCAAATGGCAAAGGGCCAAGCTGCAGGCAAAACAATGCTCTGGCTGCTTTTACAGATACTGTTTGGGGAGGCAGCCAGGGAGGTAGTGTAAAGAGAGACCCTCCTAGTTTGTATTCCGATTGAATAGGCTTCGCATGTTTGCAGCATTTATTATGCAGTGCGGGTAGAGGGACTGGAGCAACGCTTATGTAACACAATGGCCTTTTATTCTGACCCCGGTGCAGAAAACATTCTCTGTCGGACTCTGCCGCTTGGCAACGCCGGCTATGTACAAGTCGAAATTTGGCACTCATTTGATAAATATTAATTGTCTTTGTTTTCAGCAACATTTTCTTTTTCCTTCTAGACACGTCCGCTGAAGACAAACCAAACGGTCTGTCTTAATACAGTGCGAAGGTGCAGATCTACTTAACTGCAGAGAGGCACCGGCTTCTGTTTTGGGTAAAGCTTGTGCTAGGGGGCTGGAGTTGATCCTAGCTGACTTTGGGTGAGAGGCAGTGCAATCTCTGGACTGGTTTCAGCCAATCACAGGGCAGCCTTTATTCATTCATATGCATATATTTTCACCAGCAATGCTAACTTATGAAGCGTTCATAATCAATGTTGGGGACGGCAAGATATTTTTCAATACCTTACTGGCAACCTAACAGGAGTTCAGAAAATTCCGAGAGTAATAAGTATATCAAATTTTAAAATACTGTACGATTGATAAAAACACTTTATGGGTAAATTGATCTATTAAAAATTAAAAATGCAGCTTTACAGATGCCATGTATGTTCTGTCGCATTAAACATGGCTGGTGGGATCAGAAGCCATTATGAGGCAATTGCAACCACCGAGTGGCATCACTAGTCGGGGAGCATGGTGGGTGAAGGAGGATTTTGTCTGAGGTTTCGTCTCTACAACAACATCGAGACTGTTAGTCCCGCCATTAAATAAGCAAATGCTACAGCACATTTATGGAGCAGCAGGTAGAACGTTGGAGCGTGAAATCGGAAATGAGGTGTACTAAAACAGAGGTCCCAATGTTTTTTGCCTCGCGAACCGGTTTCATTTTTTTAGGCAATATTTTCAGGGACCAGCCTTTAAGGTGTGACGGATAAATACAACAAAATAATATGATATGACCAGCATGATAACTGTGGTATTTTCCAAGCATAATAATAAACACAATCAGGACAGAAGGAACGTCCTATCTGGTCGCAACACTCTCTGGTCGCTATGGTAACATTTAAACATGCCTTCAAAATAAGACACACCGCAAATACAAAGTGCATGAAAAATAAGAATCACCACTGCCACATATTATGCAGAGTGGGCTTTGTGGGTGGGAATCTCCCGCTGAGATAAATCCGTATTTTAAGTAGGACTTCTAATGCTGTCTATTAAATGTAGCTTCTTTTTCTTGGAAGTCGTAGGCTCCTCTTCTGTCTCCTGGCTGGGCCTTTTCCCCTTCGCTAAGACGTTTGTTTTTTTACTCATTTTGCTAGCCCCTGGTTTCATTTTAACGGTAAGCTACCACGTGACCAAGAAGCATGCCTTGAGCTGCGTCAAAAGTGATATTGTAGACGGATGTAACAGAGAATCCGGTCATTTTTCAAAATATAAAAATCTTTCAGACTCCAAAATAAATAAAATGGAAGTAATGGAAGTTATTTTTCCATTCTGTGCGGCCACGGACCGGTAGGTCTAGGGGTTGATGACCCCTGTACTACAGGACATGTTAACTTCACGTGTCACCAAAGCTTAACTGGCGCGGCGTTTGTAAGAAGGAAATGTGCTCTGCTCTGCAGATTGTCCGCCGAGTCTGCCGCATTTGGCGCTAACATGCTCGGCACGCACACAACACTGTTCCGTGCCCATAACTCTTCTCGCCACTGCCTGCCTTCTATTATGGGATATCTACACACACACACACACACACACACACACACACACACAAACACACACGCACACACACATCCTCACAGCACAAGCGTTCTAGAACATCCGCTCGTTCTGCAGCTGATGACTTTCATTTTCCCCACCCATTTATGTAAACCAATCACAGTCCTGTCGATTTTGAGATTGTTAAGTTCACACCTTGAACGCACTGCTTAGTCGAAAGGCAGCTAACGTCCCATAGATCTGTTACTTCAACAGGCATGTGCGCCAAGTGGACACAAACCTTGTAATTATAGCCGCACCTGACTACGAACATTCCCACCTCACCTGTCGTCTCAAAAAAAATATTTCTCATTCAAGTACTCTCTGGACATCACATGATCATGACTAAATAAGTGGCATTCCACAAAAACAGGAGTAAGGGAGAATCTTTCCAACACATTTCATGTGACCCCACACCACCATCTTTGTTTAACGTGTTAATTTGAAAAAAAAAAAAAAAAAACATGCTCTTAGCAGGGGAGCCCCGGGGAGCCACTTATTTCGCTTACGCCTCTGGCCGGGTCTGACTCGCGATAATATCAATATTTGATGTTGATGTGACTTCATCATCACGACTTTGGCCGGATATTAAAACAAAATGAGAGAATTATGTTATCATATTCAGCCAACGTAGTGAAGAACTAGAGCTTGATTCTGTGTTTGCCACATAAATAAATATGGCCTGTACTTCTATTTAGCACTTGCAAGAACTCGTGAGGCGAAGAAAGTTGCTGGCAGACTATTCTTTTGGCATTTTTATTTCTTTCACCAACAGTCGCTGGCTGCGATGCATCAAGGCAGAGACATAACGCGCTGGAAAAGATATTGGCACGGCTTTGGGGGAGCGATGACGGTTTGCCAAAGTTGGATTTTTCTTAATCAAATAAACTCACTGGCCAGTTCCAAGATGCTGTAAAAAGTGGCGCGCCACCACTGATAGGAAAAATGAGGTGTAGTTGCGCTAACCAAGATAAAAAATTTCAAGACTAAAAAAAAGATCATGGAAGCGATAAAACGGGGCTGCTTATCTGGGGGTAAAAAAAATGTGGAAAACATCCATACAAATCAGTCTTTTAAAATATCTCCTTTGTGTACCCTGACTAGAAACTTTTGAGGGGTTCACCTTTCAGAGTTCTGCGTAGTGATAACATGATTTGTTGCATATTTTTTATTTACGGTGGCACTTACACAACGTAACATTCCAAGTTGCAGCCATTTGATAAGTAAGGCGCGAAACATTACAGAATTCAAGAAGAGACACATGGCAAAGCACGAAAATATTCCTCCCTCTATGCCTCCTTGCACCATCAAACGTCTTCAATCAAGGTAAAAAGTAATGTTAAATGCTCATTCAGTGTCTTGACTTTATTAGTCATTCATATTTATTTCACACTGTTTTTTGACGTGTCACACGATAGTTATTCTCCATGAAATGCATTTTTAATCACTCACAAAAAAATTGGGTCCACTGTATATATCGCAGGGCGGCCCGGTAGTCCAGTGGTTAGCACGTCGGCTTCACAGCGCAGAGGTACCGGGTTCGATTCCAGCTCCGGCCTCCCTGTGTGGAGTTTGCATGTTCTCCCCGGGCCTGCGTGGGTTTTCTCCGGGTACTCCGGTTTCCTCCCACATTCCAAAAACATGCGTGGCATGCTGATTGAACACTCTAAATTGTCCCTAGGTGTGAGCGTGAGTGCGAATGGTTGTTTGTCTCTGTGTGCCCTGCGATTGGCTGGCAACCGATTCAGGGTGTCCCCCGCCTACTGCCCGAAGACAGCTGGGATAGGCTCCAGCACCCCCGCGACCCTAGTGAGGATCAAGCGGCTTGGAAGATGAATGAATGAATGAATGAATGAATGAATGTATATATCGCAAACTCAAATGGCCTCATACACAGCGGAAAAGTTACACCGCCCCCATTGTGCGCCTACTCTTCTTGAAGGATTTTCATTTGCATCCATCCATAATCGCATTCGACTCCCCTGACATGGGAGATGGATGAGTGTCAGGAAAAAAGGAGGGAAAAAAAAAGTATGCATTTAGAATACCTTGTGCTGCTCAGGACGAGTCCATGATGCCTGTAAAGGACAAAGAGAACAACAAACGACAAAAAAAAGGCAGAGTAATTCTTAGAAGGCAATCCTCGTGAGGGGGTTAAAAAAAGCGTTGGTGCTGCAAATGACACATAGGTATTAAGTTCTGTGTTTTGTTTTGGGTTTTTTTTTTCTCCCCCATCTTTAATACCTGAGCTTGAAAGTTGGATTTGGCGCAAACAGTATCAAGTGCAGTTCTATGCTTGATGTCGACTATTGTGTGACGGCAAAGGCCCGGATTTTAAATATTTTTAGTAATCCCTAGCATGTCCTCTTTGGAACAACACTGCATCTAAGCTCCATTAAGAAGCCCATCCATGATAAGAAGCGTCATGATAGCCCAAATGCTTTTAAAGATAAGATTAAAAAGGTCTTCGCTTTATCTCGGGGGTGGGGGGCAGCGTTAAAAAAAAGTGGTATTGAGATGATCGATTCGCCATCCATTTTCTTGTGGCTTTCATCATCTGATGCAATGGTAGCACTAAAAGTAATACACGCTACAATTACTTTTTACACTAATCGCAGCTCAATATTTTCCTTCAAAAGGCTACTGAAAGCTGAATTGATCATTTTTGGCTTCTTAAACAAGCCCTTGGGACCCATTTTGTGTTTGTCTAAAACCAGTAAATTTTGGCCATTACTTTAGTTAATTCTGGCAGCTATGGATTGTATTCAACGTCTGAATGCTGGATACATCAGTGAATTCTAAGAGGATTGGAACAATGTTTACATCGCACATTAACTCTCCCTATTATGTCGACGGGAGTATTATATGTTGGTGTTCATTGGCCCGCTATGCATTCATGTATTCTGTCGACATTTCATTACAAGAACATGCTGGCTAATTTAGTTAGCTACATTATGCTGAAAACCAAAATGATTGGCATCTGGATTTGCAAGTGTTTATTATTTAAGAATTAAATACAGTATATGATTACAGAAACACACTGAATATTAAACAATGGCGGCAGTTTATTACAGCGGACATTTCCAAGAGTTTCAATGAAAATGTAAGCGGTAAAAGCACTGATGTACAACATATTGTGGAGCGACCACCTGTCAGTCGACTAGACTGCTAATTGTCGATGCCATGAAGTGCGCTTCTGAGAAGTCTGCACTTGATTTCACCTGACAAAGTGCTTTGTTTCGTAACATGGTTGAAATCGGCTCAACTCATGTGAATAATTGCATTCACCAAGTGAGGTCATTGCAGTCGTTCCTATTTTTTGTTTGTTTTTCTGATGGGAAATGAGAGCCACCTATTTGAGGGAGGTTATTTGGCAACCTAGCAATTGCGGTACATGTCTACTTCAGGGATGGCTACTATTTGCAGAAATACGGTATGTACATTATGGAAAGTGACGAGGGAACAAATTGCACTGTACTTTGCAGCCCGCTCACATGGATGGCTTTCGAGCTACCCAGGACAACATGCGATTTCCATTTGGAGTGACAGACACAGCTCACCAAGACAAGAAGCTTTACAGAAGGCATGCTCGAAGGAGAACATGTTAAAGCGTGACAATGAGGTGCGATGGCTCGTGTAACAAATAGAATGACAAACAGCTCTTTCATCAGATGAAAAGCACGAAAACTTCTGAAGTAAACACAATCTCCTGGAATAATTGTCAGGGCGGAAAAAAACACAGTGGTACCTGTACTTAGGAATGTCTCTTCATATGAAATGTTCAAGTTACGAAACCCCTCAACAGGAAAATATTGCCTCTAGTTATGAGAGAAATTTCAATACAGTTTGCGCTGCAGCCCCAAGTTTTCTGAATGCAACATTCTTATAGCTGCTCTGCCATTGGCTACGACCGAGCATCATTCTGTTAGAGGGACCTCTACCGTATGTGTCTATGTGTGGAGATGGATAAATAGATATGTGTCCATGCAGCATCCTCGTCATTGGTCCCTCAGACCATGAAGCGTTCCAATAGTTTTACGTAAATGTGAATCACCCAGAAAAAGTGTTCACCAGTCGGGCGATCGCTCACTATGCTGATGCCTTGGACATTTTCGAGAATTGTTAAAAGCTGACAAAAGCAAACGACCTTGGATCGGTTCATGATGAAACCTCAGGCAAAAACCACTTCTGAGGCAGAACATGAAACGATGAAGATGTAATTAAAAGTGAAATGACCATCATTTTTGTTCTTTATTCTTTTTCTATATTATGCACAACTCTCATTTATTGTGCAATAATCTAATTGTAACATGTATTTGTTACATATTTTGATGCGTTTTTTATGCTTTAGAAAACATTGATGACTGAATTTTGAGGGGCTTGGAACGGATTGGGACATTTGCATGGAAAATGCGTCTCTACTTACAAAATTTGTAGCTAAGAAATTTCTTCCAGAAAACACAAAGTGAAAAGAAAGAAAGAAAAAAAACATTAGAACAAGCTTGTTCTGTTATTCAAGCACCCCTCTGCTCAGAATATTACATTATCCAAGGTAGTGGGAACTTGATTTATTAAAACAAAATAATGGCGATTGGTTCTTGTCTTTTCTGCATTTTTACTCAGCATAAAACAAAGTCCATGATGGAGTTGTGAATTTAACTACAATGATAATATGAAGGACATTTCTGGTGGCCAATGTACTCAATTAAAACGCAGTGTACATGTTTCCGTTGTTTATCTGCGTAGTTTCATTCATAGTGTCATAGAACACTGAACAGCTCGTTATGTCAAAAAACTATGCTTGCTATCTCATTGCTTAAACCCCAAATCGAATTGGTGAGCTATGAGAATGTTGTTGGCAACAGGCACAGTCTGTCTCTTGCACATTAGCGCAAACAGCAGTTAGCTGCATTGTCAACGCCGCGCTGCAGAAGAGCTATGGCCCTAATCTACCAGACAGCCTAATAGTGTGGAACATCAGCACCTTGTCTGCGCACAAGGCACTGGCTCTGCGCTACATTAGCACTTCATCACTATCATATGTGATGCATGTCTGTTTACGCCAAAATGAATGGCAAACAGGTAAATGTTGCCATAAGACAAATTTTTCCACATGTTGGCAGCTTCGTATTAATAGCTGCAATAGAATTGCTCCCGGGATCTGTTGCAACCACTCATCTAGTTTGGGGGTCACTGCCCCGAGTGCTCCAACCACCACAGGCACGACTGTCACCTTTAGCTTCCAGGCTCTCTGCAGCTCCTCTCTGAGCCCTTGGTATTTCTCGCGTTTCTCATGTTCCTTCTTTCTGATGTTTCCATCACTTGGGACCGCTACATCCACTACAACGGCTTTCCTCTGCCCTTTATCTATGATCACGATATCTGGTTGGTTTGCCATTACCATCTTGTCCGTCTGGATCTGGAAGTCCCACAGGATCTTCGCTCTGTTATTCTCCACCACCTTCGGAGGTGTTTCCCATTTTGACCTTGGGGTTTCCAGTCCATACTCCGCACAGATATTTCGGTAGACTATGCCAGCCACCTGGTTATGGCGTTCCATGTAGGCTTTCCCTGCCAGCATCTTACACCCTGCAGTTATGTGTTGGATCGTCTTAGCTGCCTCTTTGCACAACCTACACCTTGGGTCTTGTCTGGTGTGGTATGGGCCTCAATGGCTTTGGTGTTCAGGGCTCGCTCCTGAGCAGCCAGGATGAGTGCCTCTGTGCTGTCCTTCAGGCCAGCCCTCTCTAGCCACTGATAGGACTTCTTGAGATCGGCCACTTCAGTTATCGTCTGGCGGTACATCCCGTGTAGGGGCTTGTCTTCCCATGATGGTCCCTCTTCCAACGCCTCATCTTCTGTTCCCCATTGTCTGAGACATTCTCCGAGTACGTCATCCGTTGGAGCCTTCTCCTTGATGTATTGATGGAGCTTGGATGTTTCCTCCTGGACAGTGGCTCTCACACTCACTAGTCCCCGGCCTCCTTCCTTTCGGCTTGCGTACAGTCTCAGGGTGCTGGATTTGGGATGGAACCCTCCATGCATGGTTAGGAGCCTTCGGGTCTTAACGTCCGTGGTCTGAATCTCTTCCTTTGGCCACCTTATTATTCCTGCAGGGTATCTGATCACTGGCAGGGCATAGCTGTTTATTCTTGCCATTGAGCTGGCTTCTTAGGACTTGCCTCACTCGATGGAGGTAGTTGGCTGTAGCCGCTTTCCTTGTTGCCAGTTCGCGTATGCCACCCCCTAAGCCAAGTAAAATACCCCCTAAGCCAAGTAATCACCAAGACACAGGCTATGGATACCGCCTCAGAAATGGAGCTACAATCAGTCACCTCCTCTACATGGATGACAATATACATACATATATATATATATATTTTTTGATATCTCTATAGTCTACTATGATGTGCTTGGTCATATCATTGGTCAGATATTATGAGACTATGGGTAAATCGATTGGCAGCATTAAACTAAAAACTCATATACTCAAATACTGTATTTCTTTACATTGTTTTGACATGAAAAACGGCATCATTAGAACAAATCCTCATCAATGTGCAAAACCCTGACAGTGTTTCAAGGCCCCTGACTGACATCGACCATCATGGGTGCTTCTCATTTAAGGAGCAACAACCTTGCATTTCCGCATTACTGAGTGTTCGGGCTTGGAAGGAAACTTTTGTTTCCAGAGGAGACAACAATCTCGCAATTGTAGCTTGTCTCTGACGTCCTTCCAAAACCCTTGTCACGTTAATAGGCTTTCGCCTTTTATGAGCAATCAAATGAACAAATTTATTCCCAAGTACATACTATTTAATTAGCTATCTGGATGTTGGAGAACCCAAATAGAAATACAGTATGTGTATGTGTGAAACAGACAAAAGTTGTTCAACACTATGCAAATGTTCCATCACTTTGTGCTAGACAGAATGTGAATTTAGTCCTCGAAAAAAATCATGAAAAGCCACCATTGACTGGCTACAAATTAATTCTCCCAAACGTTATCTAACTGCGTCTGTTTAATTTGTTTTCAACTCATCAAAACAAAGTGCGAATAGCTGTGTAAAAAAATAAACACAACACAGCTATTCCATAGACATGGTATGATTGCTGCTGAGGTTATGTAGACATATTGGTTTAACTCCACAGTTTTAATTTACGTAGTCACTGCATTTATATTGTGTGATCTCGTAATCTCCCTCCTAATCCTAATAGGGAGTGAGCTTTGCACATCTGTTAGCGGACAATGCCGTGTTGTACAAGTCTAGTCATATGCATTTCTAGGCACCAAGTTGTACAGTGAAGGTCTGCCGTGAGAAGAGTCGAGCGAAGCCAGACAAAGACGTCTTTGAGTGAGAAAAACAATGAATCTGTCAGAGCGCAGCATCTGTAACTCGAGTTGCTTTAGTTTTTGTCCTGCAACAAAAGCGGCATTAAAACCAGGGCCACTGCGGGTGCGGGGGGGAAGACTTCCCGTCTGCTAACTGGGAATGCTCTCCTCGCCACATTCAGATGAGTTAAGAATAAATGAATGAATAGAGGCATGTTTTATGTCACTTGGGTTAACAAGAAGGAAAATGACCTCTGGAGCATTGTATATTATAGCTAGTCTGATGGGTCTGTGTGAGAAGCAAACTCCATCGGAACCCTAATGCTGATGAGACAAATGTTAAACGTCCATCATGCTGTGATTTGTCTGTCTGAGAAATATCACATGAGAATCGATATCGTTGCAAGATGAACAGCCTCAGGACCCAGACTAATCAAGGGGCGGGGCACTTAACTACTGTCTCGTATCTATGAAACCACTTCGACGGGAAACGTCTCGGTCTTCTCAATCGTATGGCTCATTTTCATTGTACAGTTATGACTTGGATTTCTATTCCTCAGTTTGTGCAGGTGTTTGGTTTCCCACATCAAAATAGTAAAGCAGGGAAACTGTCTTCTAAATATTAATGCGGCTTTCCCCCTGCACAGTACCAAGTCGGCTTCAGAACAGTATCGCGGGAGACTGCGAAACTCACATGGCTTTGAACCTATCATTTGGAATGAGATGCACTAACAAATAACAATGGAGAAGAACCAGCATCTCGAATTTTATTTGAAGACAGCAGTGCAGCAAAGTGGAGACTGGAATATATTGCTTGGAGCACCCAGTGTTAAAGCACAGCTGGGCAAGCTACCATTACCACAAAATCTATTTTGTGTGTCATTTCTTGCCTTGTATCCTCACTTTAACTTGTTGAGCCAATGGCTAATCTGCTTGATAAAAGCGTGGCGAACATCTAGTTGTTAGTATTGTGTGGTTATGCTCAAGGAAAACCAACATTAGCGAGTTCTTCCTGCCTCATCTTTTTCGACTGTTTGCGTTTTGCACATGGAGTGACTGGTGTTGGACGAGAGAATGTAGGGTCAGAGACTGGGGGCAGGTGCCACGTTGATTATTCAGTGAAGCACTTGGATATGAAAGATGCCACACTGGTGTATAATAAATAAAGTGTCACATTCATATTGGTACCATCCAGTGGAAAATAATCTTTCGAAAAAGCGGAAGGTTACAGTCAAACCCTTCAAAACGTTTTTTTAAGCAACTACCGGTAATATGATGTGGTAAAACCCCAACAAAAACAATGCCCCATGACCGCAACCACTTGTCATGAAGAATATTCTGCCATTTTTGTGTGTCATTGATGCTAATACTGCTAACATAACATAACGCCTTGCTTTTTGCATACAAAAGGACAGCGACGGTTTTCATCATGTTAATCAGGAATCTGAACCAAACCGGTAGGACTTTCAACTCGTCTGAGGTTTACCACATTTTCCTTTGCATTCCATCATGTTAAACAGGAATCGGAACCAAACCGGTAGGACTTTCAACTCGTCTGAGGTTTACCACATTTTCCTTCTCATTTGGATCATTTCAAAGCGGCTGAACACGCCTTCAGACAAGCAGCTAATTAGCTTCACTGCTCAACGCAATGTACAGATGTACAGATGCACCTGCTTTTCAGTGTTGTACAATCAACCCATGCGCTCTAAAATGAGCCAAACTGGATGCGCTTTCATTGGATGCAGCCACTCTGGATGAAATACAGCTGTTGTGATGAATACAGATGGTTTGGCAGACGGACATCAGATGAAGTTAACTAAACAATTAGCAGCTATTGGTCAGTACGTCATTTTCTTTTGCTCTCATTTTCTGCTCCCGTTAAATCTTCCCAACTAGAAATAGAAATGGGGAAAATCCACTATACATTGGGATCGTTCATGGGGCTGCTAATCGTTTCTTTGAGGCCGTACTCGAAATGTGCAAAACACACTGTCACCATTGTGCCTGAACAGCCACATTCAAGTGAGCTGGTCACTCTGCCCATTCTTCAGTTTTGTGAAATTCGTTCCTTTGGTGGCCAAATGCAGATTTTATCTTTGCAGTAGCAGTAAATGTTTTTCAAGCCATAAAATGCAGATCTTGGAAGCACATTCGATATTAAACACCGGCCACTTTAACTCGATGGAATGGGAGGTGTGAAGTGTTCAAGTGTGACAGTGCGCCTCTGCACCGTGGGCAGAGAGAGAACAGGCATATCGTGACGCGTGTCATATGGCGGCAGTGTTCTCTTTGCGTTTGGAGTGCGGTGCGCCGCTCGCAATCTATTTTTGATGATCAAACACTCGCCCCTGTGAATGTGGCAGGTGGCTGTAAAAACACTGTACTTCTGTTGTCCACGCATTGAAACCACCGGCTGCAATAATGAAGCCATAAAAAAAACCCATCCCTTTCATAGGCCACCACTGATGTTACACTTTGAGAAGAGGAGCGTTTGACTCTCAAAAGACAGATGGGAAAGAGCGACACTCATACATGGTCCATTTGGTTTGACCAAAAATGACTGTCTAGACCAGAGATTCCCAAACTTGACGATAGAAAGTATAAATGGGAGGTCAATAACACATACACATTATTATTAAGCCAATTGTGATGTTTTCACCCACAAATTAAAAAGTGCTAGGTGATGAAATTTAAAAAAACTCAAAACAATTGAATGAAAAACAAAATCACTTTAGCTGCTGTGTTTGGCACGCCACATATTTTAGATAACTGGCAGTAGGATAAAATCAACAATCTAGCTGCGCATGCCAATGTTGCATTTGATTTTTTTTTGTGGTCTCATGTTTTGTATGATTAAACATGATGCATATTTGGGCTTTATTTAGGCTTTTTGTGTGGAGGAATGGGGGGTTCGCTATCTTTTTCCCAACGTTTAAGGTGCCATGTGACTTCAAACTGGGAAAGGCCACTTTATGCCAAGGTTTTTAATCACTGCTTCCCAAAATGATTGATTATTAATGGTGGTCTGACATAATAATTCATTTACATTGTGTTTTTGGGATGTGTTTTCTCCAAACGGTTAAATGTTAGCAACTAGTTAGGGAAAGCCATCTTTGCATGCCTATCTTGTGCTTGCTTTTATTTTGTATTTGTCATGTGTTTTGAACGTTTATGATTAAACGTGATGCTTTAAAATTTGTTTGGAAGGCAGGTAGTGGACTTTGTTTTGGAAACGCTGGTCTAGACAAATACCGTATGGAGATGAACATGAAAGAGACAATGATACCATGATACCATGTTTGAGAGTGATCGGGAGACAGAGAAAATGGTGTTTCACTTTTTTTTGTTTTTTTGGTTACGTGACGACAAACAACGCGACGTCATGCTTCTACGCCAAGAGGGACTATTTGACGAACTACGCTTGGAGTGCATGCAGCAGTCGAGCCGGCGATTGGGCTTTCAAGAAACTTCCACTAAAATGGCATAATTGGATTTCAGCTGAAATCTGGAGGCGGCACACTTTGTCACAGTACAGTTGTGAGCCACGCCGATTTCATACCTGATAGATCCTGTTTAGGTGTGCCTGTAGGGAGAGAATGTAGCGCATGTAATGGAGCAGCTCCACAATCCCGCCACATAGTACACCATTCTCTCCACATTTTCCCCATCATTACTTGGCAGCCAGAGTGAGACCCTTGAGGAAGCGGGCCGCGTGAGATTTGTGAGAATAACTACCGGCAGGTGTTCATTGTTTTTCATCATTTGACCACTAAATGTTACGGGACAATATTGGTTGAGCTTGTCATGATGCAAAAACAAATTGCTAACGTGTGCAGATCACCTCAAGTGAAACAATAGAGAGGATACAATTGAGCGTAAAATGTAGAACCCTTTCAATCACAAGCATGAGCAGAGCAAAATGTGATTGAAAATGTCAAATGAACACGTGCTCATTCGAGCGCTCATTGTGGCAAACACAGTAAGAAGCAGACATCGAGTTTCATCACAGGCCTCTGGATTGAATTGGATTGGGAAAGAGAGGAATTCGGGTTGACTTGCTTGACATTTGGGACGTATAAATAAAATCTAATTTCCGCGTTGACAGTTGAATGCAGTATTGTCAAGCTAATTGCGTGAGATCCAGTGGGCCGTCGCGAAGGAGATGCTTAATTTGGTAGAATTAATGGGCACAAACATCACAGAGTGCTTTGCCAGCAAATACCTGTCGACTACTTTACTTCTTGAAATACAGGTTAAAGGCGCAGTACTTGACATCTCTCCTGATTTTCTATACAAGTTAAACATTTTGTTCCCCCCCCCCACCCCCAAATTTGCTGCCGTAGACTGCAAATTTCCCCAGTGTGGGACAAATAAAGCTTATCTTATCTTAAAATGTGGCTTGGCTTCAAATGAATCATTGTATCTCAACAACACACACTGGATTTTAAAAAAAAGGATATTTAGTGTGAAATCATTTTTCTTTACCAATCCATTCTGAAAATTAACGATGAACCATTTTTACCCATCCATCCATTTTCCGTACCGCTTTATCCTCACAGGGTTCGCGAGGTGTGCTGGAGCCTATCTCAGCTGTCTTCGGGCAGTAGGCGGGGGACACCCTGTACCGGTTATTAGTGCGATAAGTTGATTAACTACTTGGAGGAATTGTCGGTAACCTATGTGAATGTAGTTGTAACTTGACATAGCTGAGAGTGACGGAATGTTTCTGCTGTTTGCAGCCAAGTAGCACACTCTGTTTTGCTTCAATTGCTTGAACCGTCGACCACCTCTGTCCGGACCGCCGACCTCCTCTGTCCGGACCTCCTCTGTCCGGACCCTCGGCAATTTGTATAAAATAATATAAAGTGATTTTTACGTTATACATTTTATATTTTTTGACTATAATCTGCGCATTACCGCGATCGCTTGTTAAAATTATCCGTTTTATTATTTGCGTGCACGAACAGATGTATTGCAGAGGACGCAGCAGCGCGACTGTGTGTGTATAATGGCTGAGCAGGGCATGTCGGCGATAACGATGCGCTGATTGGCTCCTCTGAATTTAAGGTGTGCTCATACATAAGCGTCAGCATATACGATGCACTAATTGGCTCCTCTGAACTTAAGGTGTGCTCATACATAAGCGTCAGCATATACGATGCACTGATTGGCTCCTCTGAACTTAAAGTGTGCCCATACATAAGCGTAACACATTTAAAATGGTGATTGTGTCAGGAAACAGACCCATGCGCGACGCCACAGTGTGCTCACAGCTTCAGCACAGGAGAGCCGCACACAGACAATTAGACAAGACGAATCGCGGGAGGTTTCGATTGTGTGCAGTTTTGTTCCCGTCTACCAGGGGATCTTTGCAGCTGTTTAACAGCAGAACACCGCAACATGGTAAATGAACATCCCAATGGCGTCCTCAAATAATATTTGCATGCCTCAGACATTGCATTCACCTTTAGTGGAAGAACAGCACTGCACATTCCTGTGCTCCCTTGTGTCAGTATTTAAAATGGTTCTTAACTCCTCTTCTGATATATTTTTCAGTGATTTCAGAGGGGATGTGAAAAGGGGAATTGTACAAATGAAAAAAATATTTTTGTTTTCATGTTTAGTATTTATTTTGGTCAAATGAGTATTTTGTTTTGCTTTTGTTAAATTAAGGGAAAAAAGACAACGACTGTTGAACAAAGTTAAACTAAAAATGTCTTATTTCTCTAAAAGGGCTATTTCTATTATTAAGCAGGCACAACTTAACAAAATAAAAGAGTTCCTCTGCCTCAAAAACAATACCTCTTATTATTTGCTGTGTACTGGCAAAGTGAATAATTGTTATTTTCATGCACCCCATTATTGGTTGGTTGTGAGGAGTGATGATTTGTATAAGCTTGGCTTGACCATACTAAACGGGCATATAGCCCTGCTCCCCATGACCGCCATGCATGGGACCGGACCTTGGTCTTATTTAAAAAAAAAAAAAGTGGACCTACAGCATTTCTAGTTGAGGACCACTGCTCTAAATAGTTCCTAGGTGTAATTGTTAGCGCGGATGGTTTTTCGTCTCTGTGTGCCCTGCGATTGGCTGGCAACCAGTTCAGGCCTACTGCCCGAAGACGGCTGGGATAGGCTCCGGCACGCCCTGCGACCCTTGTGAGGATAAAGCGGATTGGAAATAGATGGATTATTATGCTCATCCCTAGTTGTGCATCGTAAGACTGTGGGACATTTTAAAAAACGGTTTAACTGTACATAAGATTACACACTTCCCAAATATTTTAACAGTCTTTCCCAAACTTCTTAAACTTGGTTTCCTTCTCCCCTGAACTCAAACTTCTTAAAATGCATCATACGGTGTATTGGCATCACATCATATGCACATACACTTGTAGGCTAATTATAAAGGCACACAAAATGTGCATCACAAAGACCTTCCATGGCTGAGTGATGAACAATGAAACAGCTGACAGCTTTTTACTGGCCCGGTTGGGGCAAGCCCTACCTGTAATTGTGCCATCCATTCCATAAGGAAGGCAAATCAGACCATGAAGTGAAATTGACAGTCTTGGCTAAGTTATTTGTGTTCATGCTTTACCTGCTCGCCATCGGTGAAGACGCGGTTTCCGTAGCTCCAGCTGATGGTGGGCGTCGGATCCCCCGAGGCCTCGCAAGTTAGCATGACCTGCTCCTCCATCTCGGAGGTGCTTTGGTTCACAATGTAGGTGATCTTAGGTTTGACTATGAAACACAAAGTTGACGCAAAAAAAAAAAAATGAGTGCTGGATTTGGGATGACTTCAAAGGGAGAATGAGAGGCTTGACATGTGAAGGGGAGGCGTCGCGGCTAAACCATAATAAGCTGTCTATTCACGGCAGCAGCAGCAGCAAAAGTATGATAACCACGCAAGGATCCAAATGTAAATTCATGTGGGAATTATGCCAGTTTTAGAGGGCTTGGGCTCTATTTATGTTTACATGTCAGCAAACTGTTTGGGAGGAGTTTGAGGGTGATGCTTGCAGAGCAAAGAAAATTAAAGCACTGGATGTAAATATTGCATGAAGTTTGTTTTTTGTTTTGTTTTGTTTTTTTCCCCCTCACACTCTGCGGAGGATGAACACATTGTAGCATTTCTTCACTGTAACAACTGAGGATTGTACAAAACTCAGCAAAGGGATGTATTTGCAACCCCTTATTAAAATTGCATGAATAGCCACGGGTAATTATTTGGTGACCAAAGGAGCAGCCGCCTTGTTACCGATGTCATTATATAAAAACTCATTGATTTTTTTTCTCCTTTTTTTATGACTAAAATATTAATACAGCATCTGAGTACATGTGTGCGCGACAAAATAGTGTAGGAGCACATACAAAAATAAAAAGAGGACTGGCACTGGTGAAGTAACACTTTGAAGACAACAATTGTATTTGAATTTGAGGATATTTTGACGCTGCCGGGGGGAACAAGTTAAAAACAATATGGCCAGCTCTACTTTGCATTATTAGCTGCAGTTTTTCACTGGACAAAAGGTGAAGGAAAAACAAGACCTTGTCACATGAGAAGGGCATAGTAAACTATAGACTGCCCCCCCGCCCCTTCCCTACCCCTCACCTACATAGTCCAAACCTCATTCACACACACTTGGAGCTTTTTATAGTCTATGTCACATATATACTGAACATAGCGTGTTGTATCCCACTCCCACAGAAAAAAAAGCCTGTCCCATCCCGATGAAAACGACTCTCATCCCCTCCTGCTCATGTTCACTTTTGTAGGTCAGCTTAATTAAAAACAACTAAACGTGCATTTTACTCCTTTATTGAACAAATTGTCAGCCCCTCTCCCTCTTTTTCTTTTTACCTACTTGGCTACGCCTGTCTCAATAACAAATGTTTCCGGATGATGTATTTTCCCAGAATCACGATAAAGGATAGAACGTTTTTCTTTTAATACCACAAGTTTAGTGATGTGAGGTAATTAACGGTGATTAAAGATAAAGTTAACTCCCATCCTGTGGGAATTCCGCGGGAAGAGACGAATGTTAAACGTACATCTTGAGATTCTCGAAGAAAATTCCGCCTCGAATATACACATAGTAAATAAATATTCCCCGCTCACCAAATACTCTCAGACTGAGCTCCTGATCCGTTTCCCCAGCCTTGTTTTTGGCAATGCAGGTGTACTCGCCCTCATCGAGCTTGCTGACATCCATGATGGACATCTCCGAACCATCCTCATTGAAACTGTACTTCTCTGCCGCCTCCAGAGTGATTTGGTTCCTGAAGGCCAAAAATAACAATCTCCATTAATCCATCCCTGAAATTTCAAGCACCCTTGTATCAAAAAATAACAATCTCCATTAATCCACCCCTGAAATTTCAAGCACCCTTGCATCACAAAATACAGTATAGTCACGGATTCCTCCACATATCACTTTGAATCTTACAATTTATTTTAGCAAATGCAGCTCTAGCCATTTATTGGAGGGAAGGTCTTTATTTGTAAAAATGGAGCCCGGCGTTAATTTGTCAGTTGACTGATGGAATACTTGTTACTTTTGTGTTACTGTGATGTGAGAATGAAATGTGAAACTGTCTTCTCCTCCCCCCAACAAGGTGTGTCCCCACTGACATGCATTTCTTATACCAACAAAATATTTGTGAACAGAGAGGAGCTATTTTCCAAATGCACAGTCAACGCTACCAAATTAGCGACTTTTTTCTTGCTCAAACAACGTAAACGCGATGCACCACTTTTAAGTCCGGCAAAGACCACATGAGTGGAATCGTATTCACATTATTTTTCATTTGACAAGAATGGAGCCCAGTGAAAAGGCACTTGCGAAGTCAATTGCGCTGAGCATTGCCAAATTAATTGTGCCCATTCATACATGATGTAGCAGTGGCAACCTTTGACCTGAGGTATGTGATTGTAATTTGCAAAGATTTTTGCAAATTCGCCTGCTCAGCCATGAATTTTGATGGCTCATTTTATGATGCTGATGATTCTTAAACCTATTAAGATTTATGTGAAGTAGCATTTGACAAAAGGGACATTATTTTCCCGAAGACTAAAGTCGGTGTTTACTATCACAGTCTCTATAAAGAGAAATATTCATTCTCATTACTTTTGTGGAAGTTAATGATCAGAAGACAACAATTAAATTATTGTACTGTGTACTCATCTATTTTTTCTTTGAAGGCATTTTTTTGAAGTAATCATCCCCATAATTATTTATGTTAAAGCCATTTTCACTGCATTGTCCGAGAATTCACACAATTGAAGGAAAATGGTGCCATGGCAAAAGGGATAAACACAACCTGTCTGACAAATCAAGGGCCCTATCAGTGTCACACACAACAATGTGCCTATTGAGGACGACAGTCTTCAGGTTTCGCTGTCTTTAATAAGGATCCTATTGCAATGAATTAACCAGTTAGCCTACAAATGTATTTGAGTATGAAATTACATTCGGTGGCAAAACAGCAAGGATTAAATTAGATTTACTTCACTCGGTGACACAAGCTTGTTTCACTGTTTGCATGACTGACAAGATGTAATGCCCCCAATGGTTATGCCACCAATGTCTTGTGTGTGTGTACTGTATATTATAATATAAAAATAAAATGTGTGTGTGTGTGACTTCTCATTTGTATCATGGCCATTATCACATGAACACACAAGCCCAGATAGTGTTCGTAGGTGAACATTAGGAGGCTTCTGCTCGGGGGAGAAGCCTCTATTTGGACACCAATATGGGAATGACATGAAACAATATTACAATTAATGTCAAGAGAATTTTATTTTCACTCTGGATAACAATGCTTCTTACCTTGTCCAGGTCACCATGGGTTCAGGGTAGCCATCGACCGCACAGGTCAACATGGCAGATTGGCCCACATCTGCTGTGGCATTCACCTCTGACTGCCATACTCTGATCGTTGGGAGCACTGACACACGCAAGACACAGTTGAGGGAAATGCATGTCATAACTTCATTCATGGAAGCAGGTTGGCAAACACAACCCAAATGAACATCACAAACGGAACACTTATTTGAGGCGCACATCATTCTCTTGTGTCAGAACTCAAGAACAGACTCCTGTCATTAGCATGAGTGCTCCTGGCGACCCAGTTTCTGTGGGCAACCATTTTCACATTCATGCCTAGAGCCTCTATGGATACCCCCGAGCCCCCCCCCCCAAAAAACCCAACAACAATATTTTTTTTTTAAACAGGAAGATGAGAATACAGAGGCAAAAGCTCTGCTAACCATTTACGACGACCTTGATAACCCGTAAATCAATCTCGCCGCGGGCCATCAAGCGTCCCTCGCAGGTGTACGGGCCCTCGTCGGTCTTCTTTATGCCGCGGATTTGAAGGTGGTTGTTGCTCAGCACCTTGAAGCGAACTTGAAAGGAAGATAAAAGCATCGTGAAGGATTGTCAAGTCCTGCAAAACAGCCAATACAAAACTTGCTAGGTGGCTCAATGGGACCACGGAGACAAGAGTGCTTGGAGTGATAGTTGACATGTTAGACCTGTCAGCAGTCAGGTTTATCTATTGAAAATTTCTGCGATATTCATCCATGAATGCAGTGAGTGATTCCCAACCACTGTGGAGCAGAACATTTGTGTGCTTTGAGGGATCATCTGGTGTGTGACGGAAAGTAATCCAGTGTCACTTAATTGGTATTATTTTCTATTATAATGTTCATCTGTCTCTGCCTGTCATTTATAATGATTAAATGTTCTTGCACTCGATTGAAGAAAGGACAATTAGCCTGCGTCTCCAGCTACTACTATTGATCCAAAAGAATGAACTGAACAGGCAGAAGCAGGTAAATCTGTCAGTAAATTGAGACAAGATCATCATTATTTTGGTTTTCTATACATGCCTTTTAAATATATATTTTGGATGGCGTGCTGTGAGATTTTTTTTCAAATATAATATACGTGCTTCGGCTCGATTAAAAATAGGGAAATAGGGGAAAAAAGGGTATTCATGCACAAGCTCAACTAGATGGGAATACATATTAAGGGGAATCGCCCCAAAAGTAGTCACATTTTCTAGCAAAATTTGCTTATGATGTCACTGGGCTCGTGACGAAAATGAGGAAAAGTGTGATAATCGCCATACAACCCAGAATTTGAACTAATTCTTAGACCTAAGAGGGTCTGGCCGCTAAGTAAAATATCGATAACACCAGACAAAACTCTGTTGCTCATGCCACTTAATTAAAATCACTCAGGCAGTTCTTACACCACACCTAATCTAGCAATAACTGTCAAACATGAGATGAATACTTTTACTTGATTGTAGTTGTATGTTGTTACTTGATACATTAATTTCTTACTTTGTGTTAAAATATTGCTCCCAATGAAACATTGCTTGCTCTGTTGGTGAAGCTAATAAAACCCCCTCACATGAATCCCAATAGATGAAAATGATATGGAAATTAGAACATGGATGTCAACCAAATCAATGGTGTCCATCTTCAGAGGCACCACCGTAGAATCTTAATCATTATTAATACACCTCATACTGCATTTACCACAAATATATCCTTGAAGATAACAACCGGAGTTTGAGATGAAATGTTGACCTAATAAATTCAATCATGTGTTAATTCAAAACATTGTTACAACCGCCGCGCGAGTTTGTGCCCGCGACAACACAATACACTTCGTGATATTGCTCTGGGTCTTGGGTGAATAAAACAGTCAATTCTACTTTCCTATTCAAAAGCAAATTAATTTTTACCTTTTTTTTTTCTTTGCAAATAAAAGTGACAGTGAAACAGGCGCCGTCAGGCAGGCAGGCATTACCAGAACATTTGCATTATAATATAGTCCAATTATTTTGACCAGGCGCTACTTGTCTAGGTTGTCGTTTTTTTTTTTTTTTTTTAAACATCATGCCACTTAAAATTTACTCATTGTATTTCACTTTAGGGCTCATATTATTAGCTGTTTCATTAAAGAAATTGTTACATGAAAGAGAAGGGCTTGCATATTGGAGGTGTTGAAAAAAAAAACTGTGTAGTTTCCCACCCGTTCATGAATGCAGAGCTATTTGTGAACCAGAACAATGCAAATCAGTCTTTGCTTTTCGTTCCCATGTCACAATATCTTTATTTCCCAGTCACATTGTACCTTAAATTTATATTTCATTTTAGGCGTGACATCTACACTATGTTGGGTCAAAAACAAATTTGACCAAATCCTCATTTTGCATCAGAATCAGAATCAGAATCAGAATCATCTTTATTGGCCAAGTATGTAGAACACACAAGGAATTTGTCTCCGGTATAACACGCTGCACTAGTATCATCGTAAACAAGAAAATCATTGAACCATTTTAGAGTATACCAGTAGTTTTGTAGTACCATTTTGTGGTGCAAGAAGAGTGACTATGTCAGTGACTGTTTAAGGAGTTAATGGCTAATGGTTAATGGACTTTTGCATAATGCAGAGATGCTTCCATCCGTGCGCCACTCCAATTGTCACACCAGTAGTGGTTCAAAAATGTAGTCGTTGGATTTCAATTTCATTCTCGTGATCATTGGACTGCCATCTTACCGTCTTTTTCCATTTGTATCCTAGCTCCTTTGTACTTCCAAAGGATGGTGGGCGGAGGGGAACTGATGACGTCACACACGATGACGGCTGTGTCTCCTTCCGTGAACTCTTGCGGTGACGGCGCATTTGTGAAGGTAATTCTCTCTGAAAACAAACAGCGACGTAACTACTGCACTGGTGTCAAACTCAAGGCCCGGGGGCCAGATCTGGCCCACCACATCATTTTATGTGGCTCGCGAAAGCAAATCAAACATGTCAACTTCCATGATGCTTGCTAAAATCTCTACCAAATTTTAAAATGATCATATGTAATAAATAACAGACATATTGTAAGCATTTTATTGTTACCAAACCCATCATTACAGTAACTTAAACAATAATGGAATAAAGTTGAGTTTGAGTTTGACACCCCTGAACTACAGTATACTCATCGAGTTTCAGTCACGAGGATTTTATTCACTGTTTAATGTACTATATACTGTTCTTAGGGAACAGTATATATTTTTTGAGCAATTTAGCAAATTTTGTCACGTAAAACTACAGTTTAAAACCAATTAAAAAGGGCTACAAGGGAGAAATGAAATGTAGCAAGGATGCGCACAAGATTATTGAGCCCATTGGAACACATTAAAAGACACCGTCCCCACATGTTAAACACTGTGCGCAGGACTCATTTGTTCACTCAATTTGTTCATTTGTTGACTCAATTGTTCACACCAGGGGCTGCCGTTTTGGTTAATCGCCACAAATTGTCATTACTGTCTCCACATAAGATAATCTTTCAGATTGCACAGGGAACTTGTAATCGTCCAGACTTTAATTAAACTGGCAGAGACTCTTTATGTGCATCTGTGGCTGCTGCTGTTTTGGGTAGCAACCAAGTTCTAATGAGCTCTGCTCTTAAGAAATAATGTCTACGTGGTACTAAGAAGGCCCATGCAGTGGCGTAAAAAGAGTTTTTAATTTTCAGAGAACGACGATGCGGTAATTTAGAGAACATAAGGTTTGCTTGTTTTGCTAATCATTTTACAATTCGTAGAATCCGCTTTGGGCAAACAAGCCATTTGTTGAACTCATTTTGTGATTACCAGCTCCTTTGAGGAGGATTTTCTCCATTCAAAATGAGTTTTGTCAGCATTCTTCTCCCTTGTAATTTAATCAAGTTTACTGCAGTGAACTTCCGTTCTAAACTAACCATCTGATTGATGGAGTTTGCTGCTGGCACTGAAGCGCTACGTCGACCGAATACACTTGACCTGGCCAAATGTTGCAGACTGGCATTGAGCTGCAATCTTATCTGGTGACAACCCGTGGATTAAAAAGATAAAAGTGCGCTTTGTAACAGCCTGTGCCTACAGGTGGAAGTAATAATTGGTTGGAGAAGATGGGGGCGACATTGCGGTGGGAGGCAGTCGAGCGATGACGTTTGCGTTCCTTTTACACAGCTGAGAGGTTTCCTTTTCAAAAAGTAATGTATTTATTTAAGATCCAAGCATCAAACTATGTAAATAGATTCTCCTATTTGTTATACGCACGGCTGGCCGCTTTCTGTGCCATTTAAAACAAACAGTGAAAGTGTTGACAAGCGAAGAAAACTCGTCTGATGGACATGTGCTGATGCACAGCATTCATGGAAAATAAAAGACATTCATCACAGGAGCTGCAAAACAGACAGCATCATTAAGCAGCCTTCTAATGGTCTTCCGACCATTTATCGAACTGATGAAAAATCTATCGTCTGGCGAAAAAAAAAAAGCTAAAGAGTAATGTGATGCCCTAGAGCAGTCAATAAAATACGACACATTTAATAAAGAGGTTTTTTTTCTGCTTTGACATTGAGCGGAAAATACTCACGGAAAATTTTGATGTTAACCGTAGACTCTCCCTGCTGATCTCCATTGGTGGCGACGCACTTGTACGTGCCGGCGTTCTCCGTCACTGCTCGGTACAACGTGAGGATGGATGACGTCTCGTCGTTTCGGGTCACCGTGATGTCCGGTCTGTTGGGCTCTATCCTTTCGCCGCTCGGCCCGAACCAGTCTATGTGCTTAGCCCCACCCATAACTGATGGGTAGCAGCCAAAAAAATAAAATGAGTCTATCTATAATGTATGTTTGTACAAAGTAGTAAAGCAAAGTCAATCTGTTCCCCTGGACCGAATAGTGCTGACCATACTTTCTATTTTATGCACAGAAGCCTTTGCTATATGGGCCTCGCAACTGACGTTCCACCAGCGCTGGCCGTGTGACTCAGCAACAAAAGGCTGACTGATAATTACATAATCGTACAGACAACAATAACAATTCAACATGGTGGTAATCGTACTCAATACAGTACGTTGTGGTGAATTGTACCTTGTTCTCACCAAGAGCAAACAGTACGATATGTAGCCATTATCTTGGATGATCCGTTTCACTCGGTGTCTAAAACAATGGTGTGCACAAAACAATAACAGCCTTTTCGTCTTTTGGGTTAACGCTTCAAGTGCGTACTGTCAAAAAAAAAAAAAACATGACAATGTCAGGACAACTTGTCAAGCTTACCTTCACACATGAAGAATTTGGACTCCCCGAGACTGATTTCACCATGAGTGGGTGTGATCTGCACATCCAGTGACACTAAAGGAAGGAGACACAACAACATCCAAAATGAAAGGGAAGGAATGATCAAACGTTGGCAATCGCCTAGAAACCATAAGCAGACCCTCAGTTGTCAAAAAAGGAACACCCTAAATTCAGAAATCATCCATGTTTCCAAAAAGAAAAAATGCCTCCAAGATCTTCATTAACAATTCACAACTGACATCTCTGGCCGGGATGATCAATACAATTGAGAGTTGCTTAACATGACAATAATAACGCCGATCAACTGTGTCTAGTTTGCATGTGAAGAGACTCAACTCTCAGTTAATGAAAATCTATATATATATTGCGTGTCGTCCCGCACGCGGTCTGTCCTTCCGTCTGTCCCTTTTCAAAACGTACCTACTTCACCGCGCCGCTGCGCGCCGCCACTGCGCACCGCCACTGCGCGCCGCCACTGCGCCGCTCAGGCAGTGGCTCACTACGATCGCGCGCGCATCTTAGCGAAAAAATGTTGTCTACCCACAAGCATTGCAATGAAATTGTTAGTTATTTAGTAGAGCTAAACATCTCTTTATTTTCGCGATAAGCAATGAAGATGAACAAAAAGTTGAACCAAGCAACAACACTTTTGTGGGCCGAAGGCCCACCTTACCAGCCTTCCGCAGGAACTAGCTGATGAGCCGCCCGGAGGGCGGCGAACCACCACCTTACCAGCCTTCCGCAGGAACTAGCTGATGAGCTGCCCGGAGGGCGGCGAACCAGCTAGTAGGAACATATTTTGCTAAAGGTGGCACCTCAATGATGTTTACCAGTTACTTTGGATGGTGAAGACAGTTGTTTTCTTTTTTGCGGCTTCTTTTGTCCTTCAATTAAGACTCTTGGAAGCAGAGATGCAATGTGGGCGTACATGGGTAAATGCCTACACTTTATCAATGTCTGGGTAAGGAAAAGACTTGATTTATTTTTTGGAGGGATTGGTGGGGGGTTGGTCACAGGGTGAGGTCTGGATTGAAGCCTTTTGCTTCCTAATTAGAACAAAGCTTCACTTGTTTCCCAAGAGGAGCGGTTAGGGTTTCCCGCAGTTGAGAAATGTAACTAAATGGGCCCAAAATCCGGCTCTGTATCGCCGGGGTGTTAGGGCGAAAGCGAGGGGAGTGACAAAGGGCAGGAAGTTGCACAGAAAAGGCAAACTGACTCAGCCAGTAATGTGGATGGATGCTTACATTTAACTTCATTTTGTCCTCTGGTGTTTTGTAACAACCCCATTAAAACGCAATCCCCCACCCTCAAAGAAGGACCCTTGTGCAGACGTTTGACTGTCAAAATGCGGCAAATATGGATTAATGACACCACGCTACTATTGTTGATCAAAAACAGGAGTGAGTGTCACACCCTGCATGATATCAAAGTCAAGGTGATTAACGCCAGGAGCCTCTGTGTGGTATGCTTGTCGCGTGACACCAACCCGCAAATGCTTTTGTCACATTTGATGTGCAAACTGCCCGACAGGGTTTTACGTCTTGCTGAAATCCTTCTGTTTTCTTTGGATCATCGATCACCTTCCCGAGATGTAAATGTCAGGTTCTATTCAGTGCAAACACTCCATCCCTTGTTCACGTCAGAAGACATAATCAATTTTGTCCTCCTGTTTACGAAGAGCAGCACACTCTCTCTCAATGACATGAAACGATAGCCCGAACACAGAGTGGTTCACTTTGATCCGAAGCAGATGCAAGACTCCTCTCTGTCATATAGTTATGAACCAGACACTAATAGCTCTCTCGTCTCAAACGTTTACGAGGCTAAAAAGCTGCGGGAGCATCAGTCTTGTCAAAGCGGAGAGGGCGGGGTTGCAAGTGACACGAGCAACTGGAAATTGAATCCGAGTGTGAACCCCCCCGCCCCGAGACTTCTCACCAGTGGTTAGTGAGTGTGCCCCGAGGATGAGAGCGGCGTAAATTAAAATGTCAATGTGCTTTTGAACATATTTGACTCTGACAGAATCAAAATAACTCATTGACACATCGCGAACATAAGCCGAATTCACATCGCATGCAGTCTTGTGGCAAACCTGGCAAAAAGCCACACTGATACTCGAGCACCGTTGGCTTTATAGGCATTAGAAAATACCTGCAAAGTTGTGAACTAATACTTGAAATGTCACGATGACGGTGGCCTCAACGAGTCTTAAACATTGTTGGGAGGCAGAAGTTTCACGGGCTCGGCTAACGTTACTACACAAACGCCACGCCCCAGATTTCTTTTCATAAGCATAATCACATAGCTCAGGGGTTTTGTGACACATCTGAGTTTTGTCTGGATGATTTCATATTCGGTTCGTTTTAGAAACACAAAATAGTATCGTTTGCGACGTGTAATGAATGCCTTTTATTCCCCTAATACGTCACAAACTTGTTGGGTAAGGACATCATACATTTGAAGCATGAACAGTTCATGATTCATTCAGTAAGAGTCACCTTGGAACGCATGCCCCAAGAGCTTTTCCGGGTGCTGCGTACCACTTAAGTGGCAAACCTAACTAGAGAATTTTAATTCCTTACAAACAGGAGCAATCTGTCTGAATTTGAGTCAAGGATTTTATTTCTCTCTTTCCGGGACGGTGGAGACTCGCCTTGCTCAGAGACCCGAAATGAACTCAAGTAGATGAATGTGGCCTCATTCTGGCAAAACATGGAATGGTCCTGTAGTTCAAGTTCTCTTTCCATTTTAAAAATGCCTCAGTTTGGGGTCTTTAGTCCAACGATTATGACCGAGAAAGGAACATTACTAACTCCCAAATTCTCTGTCGCTTCGCCTTATTTTTAGGCTTGTGCGTCACAGTGCGAATAAAATATGAAATGCGGATTGTAGGTTACATCATATAACGTGGCCGGTAAACTCAGTCCACCTCTGCCCTTATTTGGTGTCTTTTGTCATTTTTGGTCCCATTGCAATTATGGACAATCTGTCAGACACTTGCAAAATAGCCGAGTGCAATTTCGGAGAACTTCTCATGCCGTGCAAGCTAAACTCAAGATGTGTTCACATGCTAGCTGCAGTTACTGTCAACACTGGATATAAAAAAAAAGCGTTTTGAACCGAAGAATTGTTTTTGGATTTAAAAGATGCAAGTGTATTGATTTGAACCGAACGAGTCCTTCCACAGTATATTAAGATGAATACTGACTTGCACATTTAAGGTACCAACAAGTCCATTCAAAAGTTGCGACAAACCCTCTCACATTGAGTCGTACCGTATCGAATCGTAATCGCATTGAGTCAAATCAAATGAAATAATTCCACTTTCAAGTCAAACTTTACTCTGAATCGTTTCATACGTATCGAAAACCGTATTGAATCGTCTTTTGTGGAGAGATACACACCCCTATCATTTAGGCTCACTTGTCCGGATCGACAGCAACACACTTTCTCACCATGATTGAATACTTTGTATTCAGAGCACTGCGAATTTTGTCTGCAGAATCGGCTTCAGGGTCCTAAATTAGTTACTACAAAATACAGGGGCAACAAGTTCGAGTTGGCCTCAGGTTGTAGTTATTGCTCGAGACCTCACAGAGCAAAAAATGAACTTTTAACTTGCATTTGCAATTCATTTGTGACTTGTGAACATTTTCTGTGGCTGTGGGCAATGTCATATTTGTATGCAGCACAGTTGTGACGACAGAGAGAGAGAGAGACAGAGAGAGACAGAGGGAGAGAGGGAGAGAGAGCAAGAGGCAGCTTGCCGTGTCAATAATTTATGCCTCCCCAGGTCATCAACCGCTTTCGCGTTTGTTGTGAAATTTAGGGCTCCACAAAGTAAACACACATTACTTGCAGACTACCAGTTATTTTCCCATAATGGGGTTGGGGGGGGGGGGGTGAATTGTCACAAAATGCCTGTAAATATATTCCTTCATATGCAGGTCACATTGGTGTTCAAATTTACGAGACTTAATTCTTCACCATTTCCTCAGCCCAGCCTATGAGGCATTGTCTGCGCGTGTTATTATCAAGATCACTCGTGCTCGCATGTGATGGGCAGGTGGTTGTTTCATGAATGCAAATGAGCGACGCTAATGATCAATTGGTTCTGAAATATACATAAAAACATTGCCAAAACCCATCCTCTGTAGTCAGACATAAACCATTTGAATTCAGGCTCCATATGGGAGTGCACTGACTTTTCCACGGTTACGCTGCAAGTGACTGATAAGCGCACAGATACAATACAGAGAGATGGAAATATATGCAGCGCATGGTCCCTGGCCCCCACCGTCTTGAGATACCTTCGAACAACACCCTGGGTGCTGCAACCTTTGCCGTCGTGAGATCGGAGCCGTTACTCGCTGCACATCGCAATCACCCTCATTATCTATTTGCATGATGTCAAACATACATAGAATGACACCCTCTCGCTCCTGACACATGATGACAGCCAGAGTTAAAAAAGTAAGTACCAGTGAGATAAAGTAGTGTGGGGCGCAGGCGCACTTCCCTTAGGTGGACTTCATAGGAGGCACAGCAGCTTGAGAAAACACATTTTGGAAGCTGCCTAAGCTACGACAGTAGATATGAAAAGAAATCAGCGGTCGGGATGGGACAAAATGTATCATGCATTTACTTTACAATACAGTATTAAGACACAATTGTCCTTCTTAGGGTGCTTGATTACAGCCATTCAAAATATGGAAATATTCAAAATGAGATCCTTTTTCTTTCATGTTTTAGTATTCCCTGAGGGTACGGTGTGCTCACTGTCTCACACTTTGAAAACCCACTGATCTAAAGATCAAACCTGTCTCTCAGACTGTTATGCTAGCCATTGCAGCTCAGGATCATGAGGGACATCCGGTTGAATAATTTCATCAATCTATTAAAGGGCACCACGTTAATAAATATTAAAAATTTCATTTTGTCAGAAATGTCCCCAGTGTGGGACAAATAAAGGATATCTTATCTTATCTTATGATCTGACGATGCTCAATTTAGGGCAGGCAGTCTTTTGGATGCAGTCTTCAATCATTCATCTGTACATGTGCGCTTTGCAGACTAGTAATGAATGTTTGTACTTTCCAATATATTGAGCTTTTCCTGCCTCATGGCCATGTGAGACTTATTGAAATCACACTCAAGATTTTTAGGGATATTCCCTTAGAAAGAAATATACACCATAACACCGAACAGATGCAAATCTGTATTGTCTTTATCCGATCTTAACTTATTTACTGATTAAGGCTTTGGCAATTTATACTTGTAGAAAAAGTTGGGTTGTGTGGCTGTTGGCCGGATGTCATGACAGTTAGTTTTGTTTTGTTGTTTTCCAAGTGTTCCACATCAGATTACAGTTGAGCAAAGACTGAATCGGCAGTGGCTTTGAAGTATCACAACACGACTAAACAACAATCACTTCTACACCATTGACCACATTCTTGACAAACTATTTCATCTCAAATACCTTATCCCAAAAACCTAGATAGGTTTTCACTTTCAAATGCCACCAGAATACAAACATTGAAAAGGCAACAAAGTTGTTGCATTCACTCGCACAATTCAAGGAATTAAAACAGTATTTGCTTGCTACTCATGCCTCTCTGCCGCGGTTACTTTCCCTCGCTGCCAGTTGCTATGGAAACATGTTTTCTCTCTCTCTCTCTATTCCCCCCCCACCTTGATGGTCCGACGTGGTGGTGTGATAGTTCGACTTCCACGCAGGTTGCCCACAACATAACCCAAACGGGTTAAATTCCACTGTGAAATCTCATTATGTTTAAATAGCCAACATTACAACGATTCATTTCAGCCTCTGCTTGTGGCGCCCTCATGATGGCAATAACCTGGCAGGCTTCATGCATGCGTTATTTTCTAACCGCAAGAGAAATCCATTCCATGCCGCTCACTGTAAACCCCCCAAAGTGTGTTTTTAAAACCTTTCTCCCTGCAAAAGTGGAACCACTGGAGCGGAGCCACTGACAAACAGTTGCACCTCTACTTATGAAATTAATTGGTTCTGGAAGAAATTTCTTAACTAGAAAATTTTGGAAGTAGAGACGCGTTTTCAATGTAAATACCCTAATCCGTTGCAAGCTCTCCAAAACTCAGACAAAAATGTTTACTAAAGCATAAAATGCATTAAAATATGGAACAAATACATGTTACAATTAGATCATTGTCCAATAATTATTATTTTTTTTCCATGATGGCGCCCGAGTAGGCAGCCTTCGGGAAGTGCTCTTCAAGAGCCTTGCTTTTTTTGTTCTTTTTTGCTGTTTTTGTCTTTTGTTTTGTCACATGTTTGTTGTTTCATTGTGTGGACCTGATATGGACTGTTTTCAGCGCTTTTTGGCCACGACATTCGTCAAAGGAGAAGTATCTGTGCTTGGTGGTTGCGCCTTCTCGGCAGCACGCCTGTACCAGCACAGATTTTGATTGGGAGGAATGTCGGCGCCACTGACTGTCTGTGCTGGACAGACCTGGGGCGCTTGTGTTTTTTGCGCCAGTAATGGGCAGCATTTTTCACAACCCCGATTTGTTCAGTGGCTATGTCAGCGCTGTTGGAAAGTTGGCGTTGGTGCGGCTGGATGGATGGCCGCTGAAGTTGAGGATGAGGAGAGAGGCGCGTTGGCGAAGAGCGCCGATGCGTATTTGGAACTGTGAGTCGCCGCTTGGAATTGAAATGGATTTCCATGGGACAGGAGAAGTGAACCAATCTCTTTTTTCGTCAATGGATGCTACAGCTTCTTGTTGACTTTGAAATTTAGCTTGTAGCCGACATGTGCACATTTTGAGCATGACGTCTCTGATCCAGTGGTTAAAGGACACTTTGATTCTCTCGTCTTTCATCTCAAACCGCTTCAAACAACAAAGCGTGTGACGGAAAAGTGGTTAGGACTGCACGACTGTCCGTGTTTCATGTTATGTGTTGTGTTTATTATTTTACTTTATGTTAACTGTTTTGTAAAGCGCTTTGTTACAGCTGCCGCTGTTGTGAAAGCGCTATATAAATCAGCATGTATTGTATTGTATTGTATTGTAATAAATGACAGTTGGGCATAATGTAAAAAAAAAAACAAAGAATAGAGGAAAGAATAAAAATGAATGTCATTTAACTTTTAAATATGTCCTTGGTTTTTTTTTTGCCCTCCTTTGTTCATGTTTTCCCTCAGAAGTAGTTTTTGCCTGGCGTTTTGTCGAGAACTGATCCAAGGTCCCCAGTGTGGGACGAATAAAGGATATCTTATCTTATCTTAAGGACGTTTGCTTTTGTCAGTTTTTAACAATCCTTTGAAAATGTCCAAGGCAAACATCAGCATAGTGAGCGATCGCCCGACTGGTGAACACTTTCTGGGTGGTTTAGATTTCCATAAAACGATCCGTACGCCTCATGGCCCGAGGGACGAATGACGAGGACGCTGCATAGACACATTCTATCTATTTACACATGTATACACATGCGGTAGAGGTCCCTCTGAGCCAATGGGACGCCAGGATGATGATCGGTAATAGCCAATGGCAGAGCATCTAAAAGTATGTTGCGTTCAGGGAAACTCAGAGCTGCCAGCAACAGCCCATACTGTATGTTTACCTTTTGTATCTCGAAATTTCTTTCGTAAAAAGAGGCAGTATTTTCCTGTTGAGGCGTTTTGTCACTTGAAAACTTCGTATGAAGAGACGTTCGTAAGTAGAGGTACCATAATATTTATTTCCAGCCGCTTGGCGTGTTCACCTCAATGGTATTAAGATCAGCAATCAACCAAGTCTAGTAAAGTAATAGAGAAACTATTCACATTTAATCCGTGCCAATGCTAGTGGGGGTAATTTCAAGTCTGACACAACAGGAAAGTGCCGGAGAGGCAACAGGAGCACAAGCTAAGATGCTACTGTTGAAATTATTGAAATTCCTTTTGCCCCGCCCCCCAAAAAGGGTTTGGTCATTCTAATTGGAATATAAAATGTATCGTGTGCCATGTCAGTCCATACAATATGCTCCGTGTGAAGCATGTGTTCCCATGTGTGCTCCGCAAGGAAGGGTTTCATTCAAAAAATAAATAGAGGTGGGAAGATGAGCTTTATTTCACAAAGATCTCGGCTTTGTGAAATAAAGCTCATCTTCCTATAGCTGAAGTAATATTGATCTTCTGACTGCAAACTCGTTGACACTGCGAGTCTGCTGGTTGCAGCCCAGGAGTGCATCCATTTGGCCTTAACTACCCACAATTCACAGCAATTAAGTAATTATTATGCCCATCTCTTGTCTCATTGCATTAAAAAAAACTATACCAATACTAAAGCTGAAATATGATTACAATGAACTCTTACTAATAGGACAAAATCTTCCCGAATAACATGCCTTTTTCTCTCTGGCAGAGATGCAACTCTGCAAATAGTAGTGCACTTCACTTCAGTTGCAGAGCAGAATTCGCCCTCATTCGGGCAATTTATTGTAAGTGCCCCTCAGCATCTGCCTCAGCTGCGCATCACACAACAAAAGCCCAGGCAGTTGGAAAGCGGCACGTCTGTGGCCCATCGTGCTGTGTACTTCTGTAATGACTCAGTGGAAAGATGAGGGGGGAAAGGAAGAGCAAGGTGGAATGAAAGCTATTGTACCTATTTTTTTAAAAGCCAAAGTGAAACTGAAAAATCATCCGGCACAATTCATTCTAAACCTTGTGAGCACATTGCACTAATGCCATCGTGCAATCGAGGGTGAGTCACGGGGAGAGATTTCACGTGAATTCCAGGGCTACCGATGAACTATGCAATCTGCCGATGTCCGCGCGAGCCGAGCAGTCTGTCACAAAAGCTTAAAAATTACACGTATAAGCGGTGAAATGTAAAGACTCTCTCTTGGAGACTCACTGCTGGAAGAATAAGGAGTCTGTGTGGCCTGTACAAAGACTGAAATGTTAGCGTTTTGACAAGTACAATGAAACAACACAAACAAACAAAGTAAAAAGCGAATTCTGCCAGGCTAATCATGACGATGGATCCCTCGTGGTTCCCCCGCTTCGGAAAGTCACGACACATTGCCATGAAAAGCAAAGCCCACACGGCCCTATTTGCTAGAAGGGTAATGCCAGCTGATTGTTTGGTGGGATCAAACACAGCACAACTTTGCCAAGTGAACAGGATTTAATGGATAATAGTACTAATAAGTACTGGAGTAACAAAGGGGGCAAACACGGAGGAGGATGAGTAGACCAGGAAGGCTGAATGCAAAACAATGACCACTCAGACAACACAGCGTCCCCAAACCTGGCGCACACCTCTCTCTCTCTCGCTCTGTCCATTGATCAAGCAGACAAGCTGGGGCGAGCCGGATAAGCCTGCCTGCGTCTCCACCAGGAAGAGAGGCCGGGGGGATCAATAAGAGGGAATGCACCATTTCAGATGGAGCCAGACAAGCGCCGGAGAAGCAGGGCGGACAGACACAGCATCACTGGAGGACTCGTTATGTCGTGTGCGTGGGATGGCCAGCAACTTGTGGAGCGGCAACGTATCAACTCAGAACGGTGGACATTTGGGTAGATGGCGCTGTAATTGGATAGAAGCGCTCATGAAAATGTAGTCTGTCTTGAGCGTGTCTCCATCACGGTTCGAGCTGAGAACAATAGTAGTGAGAGAAACACTTCTCCACGTAGGATGCTCGCTGTTGACATCTCTTCCCCCCGACTTGCGGCCATGTCGCAGTGGAGGATTTCAAGCCTTCCATCAGTCAAACGTGTATGAATGCCCCCCCCCCACCCCCCTACAATGCAAATAGTGTCTGGAATTAACACCTGCCAAGTTTCAAATGCCAGTGTAATTAGGCTTTTCCAGGAAATCATTGACCTCAACAGTCAAAAGGATAATTACTCAACTTGACAACCAAAAGGGCAATTTTAGATGTTGACAACCAAAAGCCCGCTGCCATCGCTTCTTCAGCGTATGAGCCTGACCTCTCGACTGAGAAATGAAACACAAGAACCGATGAACTGTTTAACTCATTCACTCCCAAAAACGTTTTTAACCGTCTTTTCAGACTTCGTCCAGAATTGGCTGGTACTGAATGAATTAGGGTGCCCCGGTAGTCCAGTGGTTAGCACGTCGGCTTCACAGTGCAGAGGTACCGGGTTCGATTACAGCTCTGGCCTCCCTGTGTGGAGTTTGCATGTTCTCCCGGGGCCTGCGTGGGTTTTCTCCGGGTGCTCCGGTTTCCTCTCACATTCCAAAAACATGCATGGCAGGCTGATTGGACGCTCTAAATTGTCCCTAGGTGTGAGTGTGAACGTGGATGGTTGTTCGTCTCTGTGTGCCCTGTGATTGGCTGGCAACCGATTCAGGGTGTCCCCCGCCTACTGCCTAGAGACAGCTGGGATAGGCTCCAGCACACCCCGCGACCCTAGTGAGGATCAAGCGGTTCGGAAGATGAATGAATGAGTTAAAGAAGTCTTGTCTGAACTCTACTTCATTAAGATATCCTTTATTTGTCCCACACTGGGGAAATTTCATCTGTCCATTATTGTCGCAGCTAAGCAAAATTCTTACACGAACGGACGCTTGGACTGCCTGAAGCGAAGTTGCATCAATCCCGACTGCAAAATCGAATCGACTAAACCCAGAATTCAAACCTGGCAATTACCTTTAGTATATAGTGGTAAAAACCGCAAGACCACCAGACATGACTTTAAGGGCTTTGTGTGTTATACATATAGTGACAATGCAAAAATCCGGATGTCAAAAAGGTCAAACAAAATTCAAACGAACAAGCCTCGCTTTATCATCATGGGTAACGTGAATTCACGGATGTATGGATTAACACGCCCGCGGCGCAGGAATCAATAATCAAGTTTTAAATCAAAACATTTATCTCCCCATCTCTGAAGTGAATATGTTACAATATAACGGCGCTGAAAATGAGTAAGGTGTTTTTTATGGCTTCGTCTGCCCGCATACCTGCGGTAATACACAGAAGCAAATAATGTTTTCGAGCGGCAGTGAGAGAGGCAGAAAGCAGAGGCCAAAGCGGCCGTTTACAGTCTGCCTGCATCGTTAAAACACTAATTAGAAGAGGTTGGTACACGTTTCAGAGGACGCAAAATGGGACTGATAGCCAGCCGCAACTTGAGATTCTGTCCCTCTGGTTCACTGAGGCGTTAATGCGCATACGCATACGGAATTCCTCCTCTTTAAATAATCTCCACGCCAAGGATCTTTACCGAGCAGACCATGCAATTGCTTCAGTGTTGCTGTCACCTGCATTTGCTGGATCAATTCGCTAGGGATGTGCAATAAATCTCCCGGCCTCTTTCAGTCCATTTCAAAATAAATCTCTTTGACTACAGCGCGAGTAATCTGCTCTGCTAAAATGCTAATTTGCCTTATCCTCTTGCTAAATTATACTGTATAAATCCTTGTCCGAGGACTGTGACTGGTCTGTACGGGGCAAACATTCAATGTTAACATTCATTTCTTCTGCAGGGGACAACAAATACCCCAAAATAGACGAGTCTTTGTACCATTCAGATCTTGGGGGAGCCAGGGGCGACCAGTCTTTTGAATTAAATTTTGATCATCACCCAAAAAAATCCCCCAAACAAACTTGAGAATTCCAAAGTTGAATTCCACAAATTAATGATGTCATGGTGCTAAGGTCAGTTCTTTTAATTTTAGCTGAACAATTGATTAAAACTCGACCAGCATTGCTCAGGTGTGCGTCCCAAGATGATTTTACAGGCAAACTCAAGTGGTAATAATCATCAGCGCAGACTCATTAGACACATTACGCTTATTCTCATCTTGAATGAAGTTCATTGTGAGGCTGTCACCAGATGACATCTGAACGACCCGGTTGAGTACACCACAAACCTTTGCGGGAAGACTGAGGCATTGCACTTCCTTGTACATACTTATGATAATCCTCGAGTTGAGTTCCAAACATTGAACTTCTCCGAGGCCATGCAGTATTTTTCCCTATGCGTTTCATTGCTTCATTTACTTGTCTACTAGCACATCCCCTTCAGTCTCCTGTCTCTCGGTCAAGGAGATGTCTTAGCTAACACATCCATTCCTCCATTCATTCATTCATTCATTCATTCATTCATTCATTCATCCATCCATCACTTAGACTCCAACAGGAGCTTGGCAAGATGGAATTAATATCGAGACATTGGTTTAAAAAAACATTTTAAAAACTGCCCGTAAAATTTCAGGTTTGATGCATAGCAAGATTTTTAAGCGTTGAAAAATTAGTGTTTTGTAGAGAACTGATCCGAAAGCGTTTGCTTTTGTCGGCTTTTAACAATCCTTCAAAAATGTCCAAGGCAAGCATTAAGCATAGTGAGCGATTGCCCGACTGGTGAACACTTTTTCTGAGTGATTCACATTTAAGTAAAACTATCAGAACACCTCATGGACCGAGGGGCGAATGACGAGGACACTGCATAAACACATCTATCTATCGATCGATCGATCAATCTGTCTGTGTCTGTCTGTCTGTCTGTGTGTTTATCTACACACACAGACACATACGGTGTAGAGGTCCCTCTTATCCAATCGGATGCCAGGATGATGCGCGTAATAGCCCATGGCAGAGCAGCTATACATATGTTGCATTCAGGAAACTCTGAGCTATGAGTAAGATAAGATATCCTTTATTTGTCCCACAATGGGGAAATTTACAACCCATACTAGCAACCCATACTGTGTTTTTACCTTTAGTATCTTGAAATGTCTTTCATAACAAGATGCAATATTATCCTGTTGAGGCGTTTCGTAACTTGAAAAAAATTGTATGAAGAGCCGTTCTTATGTCAAGGTACCACTGTGTGTGTGTGTGTGTATCAACATAGAGAGAGAGAGAGAGAGAGAGAGAGAGAAACAAACAAACACTATATTTAACATTGATATATCCAGGTAAAGCGATCGATATGAGATGCTAATTTGCAATGCCAAACCTGGCTACAGACAGCAGCATAAAATGGAGCAAAATAAAAGCAAATAGAAGTACAACCTGTGTGGATAGAGGGTTACATCTTTACAGATTGCATCATAGCAAATGGTGAATACGACTGGCTAAAAACAGGTGCAAAGATCATGGACAGTGTCTCATGCGCATTTTGCAAACAATGAAATTGTAATGAATGAGGTGCGCTATGAAAATTCAGATCAATCCATCCATATTTTTTTATGTACTTGTTCAAACGAGTCACGGGCGAGTTGGAGCCTACCCAAGCTGACTCTTGGGGAGAGGCAAGATGCACCCTGGACTGGTTGCTATTTTAGGGGGGGGGATATGGACCAAATGCTTATGCTACTTCTTCCTCGTTCGTTCCAAGGTTGGTGTTTTGCATTCGGTGAGACAGACGTACTTGGCTTAGACTGTCTTTGCAACAACTCCTTGGAGACCAACAGATGGCACATAGGCACCTTACGACACGCGATGTTCCACGTGTGCACAAACACACACACACACACACACACACACACATTGGTGGCCAATCAGAGGCAGGACAGTAAAAATAGACACTGGGATTGGGCCAACCACATGAGATTTGAATTCTCAATTTGGGACTTGACTCTCTCTCGAGGATATCTGCAACAAAGGAAGACCATCACCAATAAACTATAAGAGCTTTTAATGCAAAAGAAGGATGGACATTATTTTTGTCGATCAAAACAAGATCCATATACTACAAAATAGCCTAACAATGAAAAAAAAAGGCAGCGGGAATTGTCAGGAACGATCTAAGAAAATATCAAAGTGCATTGCAACACTATCAATCAATCATACAACAAAACCAGACGTGTAGTTCCCTAGTTATCCAACTCGGGCCGGCTAAATCAATATTCTAGGATAATATATTCTAGCACGGTGCAGGAGGACAAATACACACAGATTTCTCACAATTTCTCGAGCAGGTTGACTTCTGTCCTCTTGTCAAAAAAGGCAACCTGGCCCTGATCCATCAAAACGTGTCTCCAGAGTTCTGAGGATAGATTAAGCAGCAATGTGCTGTCACAAAATAGCCACTAGCCCTGCACAGTCATATTCCCCCTCGCCTCGCCTAATGGTGGGTCTTTTGAAGGAAATCTCCAGTGGGAGCGGTTATACAAGTTCCCAGTACGCCACTGAGAATACAGTAGATGATTGCGGTTTGCTAAGAGCGGACATCTGTTTACATCCCTTGATCACATTGAGACGCCTTTTGTTCATTTAATGAAGGACAGTAATGCATATGCTAGTCCAATGTCAGTGAAAGGTTTGAAGCCTCCGTTCGAGCGTGTTCACACGGTGCAGTTTGGCACAATGAAATAATTGCAATTCATTTCAGTGTATAGTTTATATAAATAGACATTTCAGTGTACTATTTAAGACTGGCACAGGAGCCAAAGCTGTCAACATATGAGGTGTGTCAGAAAAGTTACGGGACCGGTCTCACAAAAGATGTTTCAAAGCCACTTTCCCAGCCTTCTCTGCAATGCCCTCATGCACTCCTGGAAGGATTCTTTCGGGATCTTGTGCAGCTCTCTTGTCACAATGTCCACTTGATGACCCTTTTGAGCTTGGGAAGAAGGGAAAAAAACTCAGCTGGAGCCAGCTAGATCAGGAGAGTAGGGACTTTCATCCAGCACAGCCATGTTCTTCACGGCCGACCGATACTCTCGGGTGTGCAAAGGGCATCAGAAGCAGGTATTTTGTCATGCTGATGAGATATCCTCCCACGAATTTTGCCTCATCGTGGGCACAAATGAAAAATATCGCTGCAGTATCTCTCTGAAACCGTGCAGGTTGATTGTCTGGGCTGCCTCGTACTTTGTAGTTGGGGGTGTTGGTGACACTTGTATGTTTTGTGGCACACCTTATATCCACATCTGTGGCATTGCCGCCCACGACAGAGAACTTGCGACGCATATTTTGGCAGCTCTTTGTGATACCGAAGTGAGTAAAAATAGCACTATATAAAACTCAGCGCATATGCAACTATATGCAGTATTGATTTGTAGGTTTGACTTTTGTCACACAGTACTGTATGTCGCAGACGCTGTCTTTCTTCAGATGGACCGATTCTGGTTTGACGATAATGACAACAGTGCGTATGCTAAGTGGATGCAAAATGTACTGTCTTCCTTTCTTTCTTTATTTATTTTTTGCAAGTATGAACGAACCCTAAAACTTTATGTGCATAAAATTCTGTTAGACCTAATCCCTTTTTTTCCACGAGGGTTCAATTTGCCACGGCGTACCGGGTACAGTGTCCCCACAATGACTCGGTCACGGCGCTTGTGATCAGCATGAGTTTCCTTTGCTTCTCCGACGCCTGTCAACTGCTTTTATCGCTTATGGCATTCACGAAAAAGATGCGCGGTGGGGTTCCCGGCACATCCCGCGTCCACTGGCAACAACAATAAGTCTAGGCAGAGGAGGCCAATGACTCATACTGTGTGGGGATGGTTAAAGGGGAGCGTGAGAGACCAGAGAGCGATGGCAAACATACAATCGACATGCATCATGTGGAGTTGAAACTGAGTGACCCAGTGTGTTATGGAAGTTATTTTCCTCAGCTACTAAGCGGCATTTTTATTTGAGGGTTTACTCGCTCCAAGGAGCTGCAAATCCTTTGTGTTGTCCTTATTCCATACCTTACAACTGTAACCTCCCACGTCTTTCCTCATCCTGATGCACAGCTTGTCTTCTTGCGACCAGCCTCCATCTTGACACGGAATGTTGTAATGTTGTAGTCAACACCAATACAGCCCAGGAATAACAGAGACCTCTTATCCACCGGATTAGCACCGTGTTCAATGTCTGCAGGTTTAATCCGTGCAATTTTATATTTGAGATTTCCACATTCAATTAAGGAGGCGCATCGCATATGAATTGTCGAAGGGCCGTAAAAAATACATTAGAATTCATCAAATTTACTAGGAGCTGATCTTTTTTGATTAATATGGACAAAGTACAGGAAAAAATATAAATGGCTTTCTGCCGATTTAGGAACGCTCGGGACATTGAATATTCGGTAATTAACGACGCGTTTATTACGAATGACGACACCCTTTTCTGCCGAAACTCTGTGTACCTTTTAAATAATAGATTTTTGTTATCACTGCTGTGTCATAAATGATCTTTATTTTCCTGATCACCCACTATACATGCGTGAAATAAAATATAATGAATGCCATGCGTGTTTTTGCAATGTGGGGGAAAACCGGAGTACCCGAAGAAAACCCACGCAGGCTCGGAGAGAACATGCAAGCTCAACACAGGAAGGCAGGCGCCGGAATCAAAAGCCGCACCTCTGCACTGCGCTCAGCAGTCGACCACCGTGTCTCCCTCTGGAGAGAACATTAGTACAAACTAATGCTACACGCGCACAAACGCAGCCAAACAGCAAATGTTACGGCATCCCATAAGTCATCCAGGAGGAGTGGCCTAGAAGATTAAACATATATTAATAATGAGGACAAGCTATTCAGAAAATGAATGCACATATCGTGTTTGTATTTAATGCATGTATTACAAATGTGATTTGTTTTCACAATGCAGTCCCGAGATTTGATTTTGAGATCTGCTCAATAAATGTCTTCCAAATTACATGACAGTAAAGCTCATCTTAGTTTTTTTTACCACCCAATCAATTTCAGTTAGAATTTTTATCTTTTATGGCCCTTATTGAGATTCATATCATTTGTGCAAAAAAATATGTCGGCGGATTTGCTTATGTTTACCTTTGATTTTATATCGCAGCACTTACTGGATGCATGAATCATATGATACAAGTCGAGTTGAATGTGGCTTTGTGATCGAAGATGTTTTCCGTATTTCCCAGCACTACCTCTTAACTCAAAGGAGGACTCTAATCTCAACAAATCTTCTACACGTCCAGTTCATTGGGTTTGTGAGCACTGTGGCCAGCTCTCAATGAGCTTACCACTGATTTCCATGAATCACCCTCTCCGCGGGGGAATGTCCTGTACATTATTCTCAACAGCCGCTCATGAGAGCCCGTCGTGTGTAAGGGAGGGCATATTTTAAATGTGAGTGTGTCATTGAGAGTCAAGGGCTGATGGTTAGCATTTAAAGGCAGAGTAATTGTAAAATAAATCCGGGGAGGTGTTCATTTTGATGGCATCCGAAAGAGTTTCATATATCCACCACGAGTTCAGGCAGCACTGACGGTGTAATGGCCATTCAAGTGTCATTCATTATTCATCGGGATCAATCAGCAACAAACTCGCAGTAAAGGTCAAGGTGATGTGGAAAGCTCAAATTGCACAGTCAAAAATATCCTTTGACAAATGTGACTAATGGCGATTCATGACCGAGCGCTCAAGTATTTCATCTTTTGGGTTGCTATTTTTATCGTTCCTGTAGATAGCAGTTGCTTTGATCGTATTCATACTAAAATACAAATGTCAAGTTATGAAGTCATAAAATGGCTAATTCCTGCAAATGTGGGCTGGTAAATGATTTTTTTAAGGTGCTTCAATGCCCTTGGATGGCTGTGAAAGAATTCCATATGGAATAATCTCAATGGAGGGGAAATGTCTTAAACTCAACGACACACTTTAGAAAGGACAAAAGTTCCAAGTGTAAAAATGTCAAGTGGGTCAAGTTTTCAGCGGAACAATTCATCCGTGAGAATATGTGACACCATTTTGAAGTGGATCACAAACGGCTTCAGCGTCTACAGCTCCCCTGGAGATAGTGTCGTCTTAGTGTGATCTAATTAGAGATTAAAAGGACCAGCTTCCTACTACGACCGCGTGTCTTCTCGCAACTTTAAGTGGCAGTTGTTCATTTTACCACCCACCCTCAATAATAATAAATAATAATGTTATGACTTTGCTAGAGGTGTATCCAATAGTTTGTTCATAAAGGAGTGTGATGTAAGCAACGGAACACGCTGTGGTAACGACATAAGAAGAGACCCTGGGGGACAGCATCCCAGAATTCAACCTGCCCTGAGCCCAGTGATGCATCCTATAGTGGTTCAATAAGCAACGTGGCATGATACGCATGGATGGATTAAAAGACGTGCACTGCCAAATAAAAGAAGTGCAAATATAAATCCTAGCCACCAGCATCGCTTCAGTGTGGCTGCCCCCCCCCCCTCCCCTCCTCTCCTTTAAATCAGACACATTGTGTGATCTTGCTTTCAGGTTCAACTTGCGAGGACTTGTCAGTATCTCTTTTAAATTGAGACCCTCCAGCATGGACAGTGTGTGACATGACACGTGAACATCACTGCCTCATTCAAGGCAGTTTGAAATTGGTTAAAGTCTAATCTTTCCCTACTTTTTTTTGGTTGGCAACATAGTAGTGCAAAGTAGAGAGCTTGTCAGTACATATAAGGCCTGAAGAAACAGTCCTTATTTGAAAGTCAGTAAGATCTCTGAATAATCCCTTGTATCGCCGCTTCATAACAATTCATTTTTGTTCCCATTCCCGCAGGAAAAAATTGAGCTCAACCACCATTAAAAAAAGTGCTCTGTGACGGCATCCGACACGAGAGCTATCTCGTTCAAAACGGGTACTTGCTCACTTGCTTCACTCTATGAAGATGAGTGTAAACTTAAAAGGCTGAGTTACTGTTAGTAAAAATTTAAGTGACAACAATGCCGGGTAATGAATGTAAGGTTTTGATTCAATGACAACCGAGGTAGATCGCACTGAAAACAGTCACTAAATGATGAATTGTCCTTACAACAATGCCATGCGCTGATGGGTTCCCAAGGAAATTCATTTTTTGTCTGGTGGGGGAAAAAAAAGGCCTTTCTGATGAATGTTTTTGTGTGCTATCTCTTCGAGAAAAATATAAAATTGATATAAATATATAAAAATATATAAAAAATATATAAAGAATATAAAAAATATAACAATTATTTTTTTCGAGCTCCACTTTTCCTGTGTGACTCGATGAATCCCTTATTGGATTGACTGACGGATTTAAGTTGATAATATTCACCAATAACACCATATGGGCTGAAAAGCAAGGGCTTCTCAAAGTTGACATGTCAACATTACTGTGACGTTTCCAGCGTTGTCACTCGCTCGAAGAATGCAACTTAAATTGCGCAAATGGAACATAATTCGTGAGATGAGCTGTGGGGGCAGTAGAATCGGTCACGTACTTAAATCACCAATTTCATTTTTTTCCACGGCTAGTATTGGCTCGTACCTGGATGGTGGTATTGGCCTGTACAATATGAGAATTTCTTTAATTGAAACCTTATACTGGTATCGGTATCAGTGCATATTAAATATTTGTACATGCATCTGCTCATAAAAAGCCATAATTACATTTACAACGTCTTTGCACTGACACACATACTGGACCACATAAACGGTGTTGTAGCTGTATAAAAAACAAAAACAAAAATAAAGCTACATTTACATTAGTGGTGAAGCTAGCAGTCACTTTGTCGGTTATGACACAAAGGAATGCCATTAGGTAGCGATGAGAAACGTGAGATGGTTGGCAAAACCGATGAGGGGAAATTTGCATTGAAAATGACTCCAAGCGGTCTTTGTGTTATCGGAAAGAGCTGGTCGCGTGAACCGGAGAACAGACGTGGTTCTGGTAATAAAAGATAAAACTCTTTGGTGGCCTGAAGCTAAACTCCGGCACTTAATCAGTGTGCCAAGCGTATTCCGGCAAAAACTTTGATGGTCTTCTTCCTTAAGCCCTACAAAGCGGAGGCAACGGACTGCCTGAAGCTTTGACAAACGAATGTGACGTGTCCACTGCGATGCGCCGCTCAACATTCCAGCCTCGTTTTAATTTAATGACTGACACGAACCCACTGTTCTCATTTCCTGTTGGAGCTGACATCTTAGCATCCGTGGTGGATTTGGAGAACTGTTCCAGGCTACTACAATGCTAGCTTGGTTTTTCAAAGCACTGTGTGAATTAAAGATGCTCAAGAAACATTTTGGCACAGACTCTGCACCTCCACGAGCCCAGCCTTAAGAAACAGTGTTTAGGGAGCTCCCGCAGTGCTGCCTCGTCAGGTCACGTGAACGTGTAATGTCATCATGCTTGCGTCCTGAGGCAGCGCTTCTCCTTTCAGACCTGGATCTGTCTGATCCGCTCCCCATCACCACCCGATTTGAGTGGTCCTGACGAGAATGAGATCACAGCCTCTGTGGCTCAGACCTCTTATTCTCACGGGCACTGAAAATGAGGTTTTTATAAAAGGTGTGAATGTGAGATAGTGGATTTTACAATTCATGGTCGCATGTTTGAAGAGACATGCGATTCATTTTAAATCTGCTTGAATAATCAAGACTTGGGCTGACAAAAATCTGAGAAAAACATCAGGCGAACTGTAAACGAGGTCTTGCGTTTTACCTGGTTGTCTGGCTTCTCCTAATAGCCTCTCCTCAAAGGTGCAAGTGTCTGTTTTTAATATGGCTTTGCATAATAAAGCTCGACACTGCCCAAAGGCTTCTTTGGATATGAAATATTAAGTGCAATATTTTTCTCGAATTTGATAACCACATTCGGTCGAGTCGGAGGTGACATCATGCGTCCGAAAATGCAGCCTTCGGAGGACGTAAGCCTGTTCATTTAGACACAGCCATCTTGTGTGTGTCTCGCTCTCTTGCGCGCCCAATTTGTTCTGGCGCTCCGTGAGCATATTAGACCGTATAAGTCCTTGTATAATTTACACGTTTCCATGCAACTAAACTTTATTTAGCACGGCTGATAAAATAAAGGCTAATGATAGTGGTGGTGATGGTGGTAAAAAGCAAAAGGCAAGCGGTCGTGATAATAAACGACAGGCAATCTGCATGGAAATGAAGGTTGCCAATGTTAGAAAGCTGGACAGTGGTGAGAAGATGATTAATGTCAATGTTATTCGGTGGTCAATGGTCAATGTCTTCCACCTCAGCGGCCTCTTCTCCGTTCACCTCTTTTTCCACCTCAACCAGCTTCATAAGCTTATTTCTTTTTATCCATCTGACCATCATTGAAGCCGCTTTATCCTCGGGAGAGTCGTAGGCGTGCCGGAGCCTATCCCAGCTGTTTTCGGGCAGAAGGCGACGTACGCCCTGAACTGGTTGCCAATCGCAGGGCACACATAGATGAACAACCATTCACAGAGGGACAATTTGAATGTGGGAAGAAACTGGAGTACCCGGAAAAAAACAAAGCAGGCACGTTGTGTGGCGGGCAAATTCATTGTTTGTCTTTCGGTCAAAGGCAAGACAGATTTGGATTCATTGCTCAGCATCAGCTCACTACGACACTGGGTGGAGGAGAAACAGGAGTTCAGAACATTCAGATCGATTCTCCCATTACATTAACAATAATATTTATTAAAAAACTTTTCTAAAACTACTCACTTGTTTTCTTTGGCATTTGACTCCAAAAACATGCGTGGCAGGCTGATTGAACACTCAAAATTGTTCCTTGGTGTGAGTGTGAGCGCAAATGGTTGTTCGTTTCTGTGTGCCCTGCGATTGGCTGGCAACCGGTTCAGGGTGTCCCCCGCCTCCTGCCCGAAGACAGCTGGGATAGGCTACAGCACCCCCCGCCACCCTTGTGAGGATAAAGCAGTTCGGATAATGAATGAATGAATAAATAAGGTTAGGACTGCCTGCTATGCTGAATAAATAAAAATATCATCGATTAATCGAATTGACTCAACTTTCATGTAAACACCAAGGAAACACTCACAGTTGGATAAAATATTGACATCCCAATAGAGCGTATTACCATATTATCTCTTCCGGTATAGTGTCACACCAACCTCAAATATCGGTCACGATACTTAAATTTTAATTCACTGACAACACGAAAAAAATAACCAAAAGAAAGCCGCTGTTATGTCATACCCAACTCCTAGTCTTCACCGACATCTAAATCAAAACTAAATCTTTCACTCTTGAATGGTTGTCTCGTAACACTCGTGCCTTTTGACAGGTTTCATCCATAAGTAAGTGTCATGTGCTACAGTAATGAATGTCGTCGCCCTTCATCATGCACGGCCACTGGGTGTTTTCTCACTCAAAGCAGCGAGGCACGTGATCAACAGAGCACAGTCGTGACGCTCTCCTCACAAACGCCCGTAAACACGCAAGGAGGAGCCAGGGCCAAGACTCACTCCCTCAGCATTTTCCCCTGCCTGAGGAACACCCTTGTCCTCTGCAAAACAGATTAAACGGCTATCCCATCCCTAACCGTGCGCTACTCCATACCACACATCGACCCTCACATGTCAACTATTTCATTATTAACTTAAATATCTGTGATGTTATCACAAATGTAATCGACCCCCCCCCATACACACACCATTGCACTTACGTAACTACACATTTCACCAACTTAGAGGATCTCATTTCAAAGCCTTTATCGGGGAATCAGCTTACATAACAGATGATTCAGAGTAGGAGTTGGTGTGCGAATGTGTATGGGTATGCATCAGTAAGCAAATGAAGCCGTGGTCTCCCTGACAGACCCTTGATGGGCTTCACGCAGGCCAACATCGCCTGTCAAGCGCCACCCCCACTCCCCCTGCCCCACCCCCCTTGTACTCCCCTGAACACTGCACCTGCTGTACACAATGCACCTGCTGTACATAATAACAGGTGCATTACAAGTGTGTTATATGTCCCAGTCACAAATACTCTCTCTCTGAACATGTTGGGGGGAGCCCAGCATCACCCCCCCATCCACAACAAACAGGTCCCACACAAGAGCAGTGGGCGACAACAACACAGCAGTGGATCGAGACCAACATAAATCCTCTTGACACATTACCCCACACATTACCACACCCTCCCCCTTGTTAACCTCTGGGACTGTAACCCCCCTCCCCCCGCCCCCCCAACACACCTCATCCACCGTTGCCCGCCCCCGCTTGTGGAGGACCACAATTTATGCCATGCAGAATAATGCCAAGTCAGCGTTTGCAGACAACAAAGAGTTGGGATGGCCTAATATATTCCAGAGTGGACAAGAGACAAGAAATAGGGCGCGGAGTAAGCTCATTAACATGAGCCGCAGCACCTGCCTGACAGGGCGCCTTAGTGGGGACGACGAGGAGGAGGAGGAGGAGGGGGTGGGGGGTGCAAGGATGGCGATCGCTACTACCGTGGTTATTCACGATATTAATACACTTTAGAGCGCGTTAATAAAAGTATCTTACCCGCACAACCCACAAGAAGCAGGGCTACAAAGATGTCCCCGGACCGGACCATGGCAAAGTCCCCCCCTCCCGACCCTACCGCCTTCACTTGAGGCGAGCGCTGGAAACGTGAAACGGCTCGTCGCCTCGCTCCTCTTCCTCCACCCCCCTTCGTCCCAAAGGCGGGTGTGTGAGTGGCCCTCGGCTTTTGCTCCTCAGCAGGGAATCATCCTCAAATAGAATCGCTCCGTATGGCTCATTCGGCAGTCAGCGGGAGGAAGGCGCTGGAGCGCGAGTCACTCGTGCTTCTGGCGACGGTGGTGCTGATGAGGATGAGCGCCACAGCGCCGTTCAAAGTGTGACTGACAAGCCGAGCCTGCTCACAAATGTGAATCAATGCGCGCGGCAGGGACGATGCACCTCCCGTTAAATAGTGCACATGTGACAAAAACGGACCCCTGTCATCGGAGCGTTCAATATCTCAGTGGCGTTTTAATGTGTAATAAACTAACGGGGCTCCAACCTCTATACTTTTCCTCCTGTTGTTATATTCAATTATATAGAGTATTACCTTTATTTGTTCAAAAGTTAGTCATTTGAAATGTCTAATGTTTTGTACTCTAGTTTTTACATTTATAATGCATGGCCTATCCATGATTTTTCCATTACAGCTCACTAACAAATATTTCTTAAAAGATGGCATCTTGTTTTCTGGATAAGCTATTTCCTGAACACTTTGTGGAGACACTAATCACATGTATCAATTGACGATTTCTGATAAGGCCTTCCCATCTTGCAGTTGTGATGAGAAAATGTTGTATTTTAACTAAATGTGCTTCAAAATGGCTAACTTTTCTTGAACATGGCAAACCTTTCGCTACAGCACTAGCACTTTTTAGTGTATCAACTTATCATTGATGATAAGTGTTTTAAGCGTGATTTCCCCCAATCTTTTCAAAATGCATTCGATCATTGTAACTGTTAAACAAGTTCAACATTAAAGATTTAAAAAATAAAAAACTACCGTATTTTCAGCACGAAAAGGCGTGCCTAAAAGCCTTGCAATTTTCTTAAAACGCTCACAGCACGCCTTAAAATCCGATGCACCTTGTGTATAGGTGTAAGACAGTGGACTACTGAGTACATTTCCCCCCCCCCCCCCCCAAGATGGCGCCCGAGTAGGCAGCCTTCGGCAAGTGCTCTTCAAGAGCCTTGCTTTTTTGTTCTTTTTTGCTGTTTTTGTCTTTTGTTTTGTCACATGTTGTTTGTTGTTTCATTGTGTGGACCTGATATGGACTGTTTTCAGCGCTTTTTGGCCACGACATTCGTCAAAGGAGCAGTATCTGTGCTTGGTGGTTGCGCCTTCTCGGCAGCACGCCTGTACCAGCACAGATTTTGATTGGTAGGAATGTCGGCGCCATTGACTGTCGGTGCTGGACAGACCTGGGGCGCTTGTGTTTTTTGCGCCAGTAATGGGCAGCATTTTTCACAACCCCGATTTGTTCAGTGGCTATGTCAGCGCTGTTGGACAGTTGGCGTTGGTGCGGCTGGATGGATGGCCGCTGAAGTTGAGGATGAGGAGAGAGGAGTGTTGGCGAAGAGCGCAGATGCATATTTGGAACCGTGAGTCGCCGCTTGGAATTGAAATGGATTTCATTGGGACAGGAGAAGTTAACCAATCTCTTTTTTCGTCAATGGATGCTACAGCTTCTTGTTGACTTTGAAACTTAGCTTGTAGCCGACGTGTACACATTTTGAGCATGACGTCTCTGATCCACTGGTTAAAGGACACTTTGATTCTCTCCTCTTTCATCTCAAACCGCTTCAAACAACAAAGCGTGTGACGGAAAAGTGGTTAGGACTGCACGACTGTCTGTGTTTTATGTTATGTGTTGTGTTTATTATTTTACCTTATGTTAACTGTTTTGTAAAGCGCTTTGTTACAGCTGCCGCTGTTGTGAAAGCGCTATATAAATCAGCATGTATTGTATTGTATTGTATTGTATGAAATTATTGACATTGTCGTCACATATTTCACTGAAAAGGTAGCCTTTTTCTGGAGGCTTTGCAGTTAAGGGGTGCTTCAATTTGAACACTAAAGTGCACTACACCGTACTGTACATTCGTAGTGAGTAGCCTAGGCAGATAAGAGAAGAACCTCGAGTCTCATGGATCCTAACCAGGCACGGCTCCAGGATTATTTTCACTCTCCTGACTGATGCATCGGGAGGCTGAGAAAATGAATATATTGTAGAATGTCAAATAAAATGCTTGAGGAGGCTGCACAGATTTCTGACAGAGCTGTTGCACCACCAAGCCCTAGCGGAGCACCAGCCGTGACGTGAACAAGAATACATAATAATGCATAGTTACTTCTGTGTTCACTACAAAAAGTCATTATACAGAAACACAAGACTGCTTCTTAAATGAGTTATGAGATGAAACTGTGGCAGGACAAGTAAAGTGATATTTTATTGAACTGTTCCTTCCTTGGCGGCCCGGTAGTCCAGTGGTTAGCATGTCGGCTTCACAGTGCAGAGGTACCGGGTTCGATTCCAGCTCCGGCCTCCCTGTGTGGAGTTTGCATGTTCCCCCCGGGCCTGAGTGGGTTTTCTCCGGGTGCTCCGGTTTCCTCCCACATTCCAAAAATATGCATGGCAGGCTGATTGAACACTCTAAATTGTCCCTAGGTGTGAGTGTGAGGGTGGATGGTTGTTCGTCTCTGTGTGCGATTGGTTGGCAACCGATTCAGGGTGTCCACTGCCTACTGCCCGGAGACAGCTGGGATAGGCTCCAGCACCCCCCGCGACCCTAGTGAGGATCAAGCGGTTAGGAAGATGAATGAATGAATGAATGTTCCTTCCTTCAATTTACTGACAGTGCCACGCTGCAGCTTTGTAATGACAGCCCTAGTATATATTTAAATTCTATTCAATTAAGAGAAGCATAATGAGTGTTTTCTACACTCGTCCATAAACTTCATCTTTACAGATAATGTAGATGGTGTCTGTTGTTTGTTGTGCTAAAGGAACAATGGTAACAGATGAGGAGGAAAGAAACTCCTGCCAGGCAGAGTGGATAGGGCTCAGCCAGAACCACCCTCTGGCTCGCTTGCTCTCTGTCTCACTCTGCGTCTCATCTGAAAAATTTGCATTTGAAGCCACACCTACTTGCTTCTTTTGAATGACGAATCCGAGCAAGGCATCACAGCTTTGTGTTAAATATAAACTCCATGATCATTCCATTCTATATGTATATATATGTACATATATATAAATATATATATACTGGACGCAACCTTGATGCATGAGTGTAATGGCGGTACGCCCTACATTTGTAGGCTGATCATGAGTGCAGGCCTATGAACCAATGTGAGCATTAAATTTGACAACCAAGGTTACTGCTGGCAGCTTTTCGCTCTGCTGTACAGGCTCGTTCATGTGGGGATCCTTTAGAAGAACTGCAGCATTGGTCCGCCTCTGGGCTTTTGTTCCAGACAAGAGCAAAGCCAACAATCTGTTGTTTTAACAGTGACCCAAAATGTTTGATGTCGGTGGTGCGAAGCATTAAATGGGCTACCTTCATACCACAACAATTGCTTGAAATGTAAATTTTGTGACATCAGTCCTGGAACGTTTCCAATACACCTTGTACCTTAGAAGGTGATAAAATTCCTGGGCCATGAAGTGTCAGGTGTAGGCTCAGCAGGAACACATTTAAGTAAAAAGTTGGAAGATTTAGCTCAGTGAAATGCATGTATTTTTCTTTTGTCGTTTGTTGTTGTTATTCTGTTTCTTGTCTGGTGCACTGATTTGCTAGCTAACAATCATATTCCGCAAATGCAATAATAACTCCTAGGAGGGCAAGGAAAAACTAAAATAAATAAATAAATAAATAACTTGGAGAAAAATGAGAAACCTTGAGTCGGGTCCGCAGTTGGGAGAACCCTCCTTCCCCCTCCTCCCTCTCCAGATCAGGGAGGAGGAGGAATGACGAACAGAGGAAACAGCAGTACAAACAGGCAACATTTATTTCAACAAAATGCAAGAGTATATAATGAGTATGAAATTGGGATTCAAGGATTTCAATTGAGGTAGCTGCTCTAATTTGCATGGCTAGAGCATTCCAGATCACTGGAGCCCAAATAGATTTGTGCTTTTGGCCGACAGTGAAGCAATGAGCCAAAATTGAATGAAAGCCAAGACAACCTGTGAGTCGACTGAAAAGACATCACAGGAAAATCTTCCGTTTGCTGTCCTTCCATCTCATGGCAATTCCCTTTTTTTCTGAATTGTTTCAGAGTGAAAATACTGCAGGATGGAAGCTATGGATTTGGGGCAAAATGTGCAGTGATTTGACCAACGTTGTTTGAGTCATAGGTGCGAAAGGTAAGAGGCAGCTGATGACTCATAAATGCCCTCCAAATATAGTGCACAGTGGTGTTTTATTCAATGTGCAGCAACAGTGCAAAGCACACGATGTTGTTTGTTCTCAATTTCAGGTCACCTTGTTAGTGTTTTAGATTTAAAAAATAGAAGCTTTTTTTCCAGTAATGTTATGTCAATGATGCATCGGAATATTGCCCCATGCAAGAGATTCTCACTGCACCATCTCAGTAGCGTAGCATAAGGCATCATGGCCATATGAACGCGTTAGTTTCCAGGTCATAGGAGAGCAAATCTAAAATGGGAGAACAGTATTTCTCATATGCTCATCATAGTTTGACCAAGGAACGTCCTGTCCTCTTTCTCCTGTTGACTCTTAACATAATCATTCATTGCATATTCCTAACTAATACATCCATTGGGAATACATGTGATAATAGCCACCTAAATTACAGGCCGAGTTGCCTGAAAAGCCTTTCTTGAATTGTCATCAGAGTACCTTTACTGAAATGCAAGGTCATTTGGGGGGCCAGCAAACTCAGTCAAGGGGCCCTCAAAAACCTTGTATTGCACTGACAAAAGTTCGATTTCATTTTCACTATTTTGGTTGATTGACACCCATGTGCTTGCCATAAAACCGGGTGTAGCTTGATTTTCATGCCGGTACAAGTCTAGTCTACTGTGGATTGTGTTGTGCTCCTCTTGGCGTTCCGGTGAACATTGTTGACTTGCTACCGACTCGTGCAAGAATTTGGTAACTGAGCTCGGCGTAGAAACAGGCCCGTCATTGTTTTTGTGCTGGAGCTGTGGTCTTGTTTAACATACATTTCGTAGATGCTCTACACCTCACTGGGTGTTATTTCCTTGCTTCCTGGTCAGAAAAATGTAACTAGATTTTAGACTTACAAAAAGCAGGTCTAACTCAAGGCATAGGAGGGGAAACGTGATTTTGGTGTACAAATTTGGCATTCTATGGACGGATTTCAGTGTCAGTGTCACTGGATTTCATTCAAAAATACAAGTAGAACACCAATAAATCCTTCTAAATCATTGTTGAAATAATTAATAACAATTCAAATCATGATCACCTGAAAAAAATTGACACCTCCCATTCACTTTTGCGGGTGGTGGAGAGCATGACACACTCTGCCCATGTCAGATGCACGGCCGACAACATCATCCGCAAAGGGCAAACTTGCAGTTTACCTGCCAATGTCATGTGCAGACCCCAGAGAATGTTTTTGTTTCCGCAATGTCAAGCATGGCATATTCAGGCGTACAGTGCTCAGAACTGAGAGATGGCATGAGAATGGGTGGAAAAAAAATTACTTCCACGCCACAATGGCGCACAAAGGTGCAAAAAAACTCCACTCATGCACACAGTTAGACTGCACTTTGCACTAGACTTGCGCGAACGAAAATAGGGCCCATGGTCTTCAATTATTGAGTCGTTAAAGTCTGATTTGATGCTTATGATCCAACAAATGAATCGTCAAAACATGTATTCAATTGACAAGCACATTCATTAATGTTAAATATAGTTTATAATTTTGACGACTGACATGATGACAAGTTTCACACGTGATGCTCTCCATTGCATCCCCCCTGACGACTGATACCAATAGCAGTGCCGTCGATAGTTGCAAGAGCGTCTGGCTGTTTCTGTTGCCGCTGTCGGTTACAGACACACAGACACACACACACACACACACACACACACACACACACACACACACACACACACACATACACACACGGTGTAACTGTAACAAAAAGGTTGAAAGCTTCATTTTCCGCACAACTGCACCAACTAGTTTATTTTGCAGCTGTCTTCTTGAATCAAGTCTGCGGATGTGCAGTAAGATATTGGAAGAGCCCATTACATAAATTGGGAGGGGGGGGGAGAGCAGTCAAAATCCACATAACGTGTGAATTTAGATTCAGACAATTGAAAGAATTGACATTGGGGCCTTTTGGAAATTTTGGCTATGCAGGAAATTCCCCGTGCTTGCCTTCTGGTCATCTCTGGACTGGCCCTGCCTGTATCATTTAGCTTTGAATGTATGTTGTCACATAGTGGAGCCATTGTGGTGATTGTCCGACGTGCTTCAGGAAATAGGAATTATACACACGCACACAGTGGGCATCTTTGTGGAGCCTCGATATCAATCTGTGTAGGCACACATCTGGAGTCCGATTAAGCTCACGCACAACCACACACATTTTGCTCTGCCATTTGCATATTCTATTATTATTATTATATAATGGTGCCCACTCATGCACCAGTAGACATGCACAGGCCATTCTACCCTTTATCTGTGTTCGTAAAGTGTCATTGCAATGACTGAGCCACCTGATGACACAATAATGTACTGTAACTTGTTAGTTTTAAGAGAAACAAATATTTTTTTAAAAACCTTTTCATGGTGAAACAGATTTTTTAAAATAAATTTCAATCAATAAATCAATAAAATGTAAACTATTTAAAATTCTACTTATTTTTTGTACAGTACTGTGAATATTTTTTTTGCCAGATTGAGGTTTTCTTGATTATTGAAAAAAATCATCTAGAAAAAATATCTTTATTGTTATAACTTTTATGTCACAAAATTTACAAAATGTTCATTTGTCTTCATTATTATTCATTTTTTATTTTAATTTTTTTTGCGGTGAACCTCAAAACTTGGGCTAGAACCAAAAATCCAGTCTCTGAATGCATTCTTTTTGATGCCGTTTTTACTTTAATACAATAGGTGTAGCAGTAGAATAGTTTCTATTTGACATTTTTGACAAGGATGCTCCACACTTGAACGTAGTCTGAAAAGTTTTGTTTCAAAACTGCTTTATGTACAGCGTTTTCATTGATCACATAAAATGAGTTTTATTATTACATGTATGATTATGCACGGTATGACTGGGTGGAATTACAATGTTTTGGTATCTGCTGCCACCACGTGTTAAATGGAGGACGTGCGGATGACGTGCAATGTGCAAGTTCTGACACGAAGGGGCGTTGTAACCACATTAAACGGAGTGATGGAGTCCCCCCCCAACAGCCGGGCTTTTAAAACTTTTTTTTTTCCAGACTGAGTGGCCGACTACATAAAAATATTGAGCGCTCCACGCACCCCCATATTGACGAGTATTAAAATATTAGACCAAAGTGGGCATCAAAACAAGGTACTGGCAATAAAAAGCATTTGATATTATTGTAAGCCATTGCATGATGCAGTTTGAAATGCCCTTAACTATGGTTCACTGAGAAGCACCATGTTTTGCGGCTGCAAAAACATATTGCCAAGAAGTACTTGCATGTGTACGTTTTTTTCCCTTCAGCATTTAAATCGTTTTCATTATGAGTGGATTGTTCAAACGTGGACCGTGAGAGAGTACAGGTACCACCCTGTTAGTGACATATTTCAATTTACTGAAAAGTGTTAATTATGTAAATATTTAACAAAGCTTTGTGTTTATAAGACCTTATGTGTCCCTTATTCCAAGTTGTTTTTCTTTTTTGAATAAGTCAAGTCAACAGTATTTATAGAGCACTTTCAAACAGCCATCGCTGCATACAAAGTGCTGTACATGGAGCGATTTAACATACACAATAAACAGTAAGAAGAAATGGTAATAAAGCACCAAGCAGTAAAATCATGCTGAGTCGAACGCCAAAGAATACAAGTGGTTCATATGATGGTGGATGAATAGAATAACGCAATAATAGTGACATAAGAATTATAGAGGAGAGTAGAATGTGTGTTGAGTGTTTAGAATCTTCAAACAAATATTCAAGAATTTAAAAAATCATACACTCACGTTTAGATGAGAAATGATGAGTCTTAATTTTTAAAGGCAAAGGGGCCACCATATCCGCCTGTGCAACTGGTACCGGTACTTAAGATGAATCGTACTCGCGAATGGGCAACATTGCGCATGTGGGGCAAAAAAAAAAAAAGTTTTGGGGGCCCATTTTTCAACTGTTCACCCCTGATGGTGGCCATAGACCTTAAAAACGGCAACTATATTTACCCCATGCTCAATTACTGGTATATGTATGTATGCATGTATTCCACCTCGCAATTGTCATGCAGTTTTTTTGAATGTCAATCAAAACTTTATACTTCATATAAACAGTTTGTTTCCAAGAGAGAAAAAAACCAACTCTGACATTAACCACTTTTGTTATTGATTCGGTTGATCTGAAGAATACGGGCGAGTGCCCCTGGAAGTTGTTTTTCTTTTCTTGTGATGGCCTTTGAATTAGTTAACACATTGCCAAAATCATATCGCTTGTCATGAAAGGCTAATGATGGAAAAAAAAAACATGATCGCATTTCTCTTTTCCTGCATGGTTATTAAACACTGGCTGAATTGTGGACAAACTTGTCATTTCACATTAGTGCATTTGCATGAGTTGGGTTATTTGACCTCGATGCCATAAAGCTGCATTGCAAACATCAATTTTTTGATGACATCAGATGCTGAGGCAGTTAAACGTCCAGTCCAGCCAAATACTGTATGTTCCGTGTGTGAACCAAACAACCTGGGAAAACAAAATCTAAAATGATGCGTGCATTTTGACATTGTCTGGATTGTATTGTCTTGGGTGTTGTGAGCCTTTCTTATGGCAAACGATGCAAGACAGTGGTGTCCTTCTGCTCTTATATTACATACGTGACACACTGTAAAATCTCTCATTCATTCATTCATTCATTCATCTTCCGAGCCGCTTGATCCTCACTAGGGTCGCGGGGGTGCTGGAGCCTATACCAGCTGTCTTCGGGCAGTAGGCGGGGGACACCATGAATCGGTTGCCAACCAATCGCACACAGAGACGAACAACCATCCACGCTCACACTCACACCCAGGGACAATTTAGAGTGTTCAATCAGCCTGCCACGCATGTTTTTGGAATGTGGGAGGAAACCGGAGCACCCGGAGAAAACCCACGCCGGGAGAACGTGCAAACTCCACACAAGGAGGCCGGAGCTGGAATTGAACCCGGTACCTCTGCACTGTGAAGCCGACGTGCTAACCACTGGACTACCGGGCCGCCCCCCCATCTCTCAATTTTTGACAAAAGAAGTAGCAGGATTGCAGCAATGTGTATGCCCGGTAATTAATTAAACTGTCTTGACGGCTGGGCTGTCTCCACGCGCTCACCTGGCCCATTAACTTTTAATCCAATAGTATGAATTCGTCACACCGTTCCTCGACAGTTAAAACAATCGCGACTTTGCAATTCATTATTGTGAAAATTCTTGAAAATTGATTACTCCCATTAAACCAGTAAATTGCATTTTATTTTCGAAGGGGTGGGGGATGACAAATATTGTAAAAAATAAGCCGAGACGACTTTCACAGCTACATTTTTGTGAGTTAAAATGAGACCTCATCAATTTAGTCACCCTTAATGTCAGTGGTGTGTTGCGTTATCTTAACATAATTAAACCTCCCGCCCCAAAAAGACACATTATATTAAGGGCTGTTCACATGGCAAGATTTGGTCCGGTGCTGCACCGGGGCTGCCCCAGTAGAGCGTTCACACGTGCAAATTAGCTCCGGGGTAGCCCCGGAAAAGAGCTTATACCGGACCAAATTTGACCCACCTAAGGGAGGTGGGTCAAATATTTGCTCCGGGGCAAATGCTCGTTTGCGAGGCAGCACTGGTGTAAATGTGCACGTGTGAACGCAACTGGGTTAAATTAGCTCCAGAGCAAATGCTTGTGAAGAGTACGTATGGCGAGAATGCGTTGCTTTCGTGCTCTGTCGGACTTCCGTAATGTGTTGATTCATAACGACACAAGGCTTGGCTAGTAACATATTTCCTTTTGTAGGAGACTGGACTGTCTCGGAGTTGTTTGTTCCTTTGTTGTTTGTTCACAACCCCGCGCCCCCCCCCCTGTAGAATTTATTTTGTGATTTCCTCTCTTGATTTTCTGTTTGGCGCAATAGTGTTTGCTTTTCTGAGTGTCATTGAAGTCATCGTTCATTTACGTTTTCTTGGGCGGTCACTCTCGAGCAGAAGGCACGGAAACCAAGAAGGAGAAGGACGTGCCGGTCCAGTCGTCGCTTGAGTTGTGTATATACTGTACGTTTTAAAAAGAACCAACACGACAGCTCGTTTGTTTTCTGTCGTTTTGCTCCGCTGCAGAAACTGCCGTGTGAACGCAAGTGGGGCAGCCCCGAGACTGTACCGGGGCTGCCCCGCTCAGCGGCTTTTTACGTGTGAACGCTCCACACAATTTGCTGCGGTGCAAAATATCCCGCAACAAACTATGTCGGTGCAGCACCGGAGCAAATGTGTGCCGTGTGAACGGCCCTTTAGTTTCACATTGCATTACAGGATCTGTATCGAGGAGAGCTCCTTAAGAGGTAAACTCCAGTATACTATGGACCACTCAAACCCTAAAGTCCACTAGTTTGATGCTAACATAAAATGGGACATCTCATAGTTAGGCTAATGAATAGCATCAATGTGGCTACGTTAAGCTTTAAGCGGGTATTTGAACACAAACATGTGTAGACAAGTAATATAACAATGCTCACAGTCAAAGGCATATATTCTTTATCCTCTGTAAAACATGATTAATAATACAGCAGATTACTAAGTCACTTAAAGGGGAAGCAAACATGATTTTTTTTCGTGACAATAATGTTTTATGCACCTCCACTCGTCTGCATATGACATTCTGATTTCAAACCAAATTCCAGTGAAGTTGGGATGTTGTGTTAGATATAAATTAAAACAGACTACAGTTATTTGCAAGTCACGTTCAACCTATATTTAATTGAATATGCTACAAAGACAAGATATTTAATGTTCAAACTGATCAGCTTAATTGTTTTGAACAAATAATAATTTACTGAACATTTTATGGCTGCAACCACTGTGTTACATCACCTTCTCTTTGAACAACATTCAGTACATGTTTGGGAACTGAGGAAAATAATTGTTAGAGCTTTGTGGGTGGAATTCGTTCCTGTTCTTGCTTGATGTACAGATTCAGCCTGCGTAACAGGCCGGCGTCTCTTTTTATGTGCACCACAATGAGCCACAAACTGCCTGTCCGGTACCCACAAAACAGGCATTGTAAATAATTACAAATAACTGACAATCCAAATGATTTGGCTTTACTATACTGTGAGAACATTTCAGAGTTTGTACTTTTTACGGCAATGAAAGGGGCGGGGGTCATAATGTAAGCACACAGTATAACCCATAATTGTCTCGCTGGTTCAGGAGCAGCTCACACACACACACTTGTAGATGTGACTGGCAGCGCTATGCCGGCTTCTTGTTCATAAATTCTGTGATTAATACACACTGTTTATAATCTGTGAAAGCATCCTGGCATGAAGGATGAGGATTATATATATTTTTTCATCTCACAAACTAATTGAAAAGGGCCGGCGTGGTGCTGCTATCGCTTGCGTCCTCAGCTGAGTTATTGCCAGGCTGAGACTGACAGGGGGAAAGGGGAGCAGAAAAAAGGCAGATTTAATGAACAAGCATGTGACTATTGAATAGGCAGGTGCTGGACTGCACTGGGCATCTGCTCATGTTATAATAAAGATATCTAATGTTAGTTGACATTCATGCGCCACATAACACCTGCAGCTTGTTCAATCTTATTTGGGCACTAATGACACATGAGAGGTATTCAGCTAACAATAGGTTTATAATTGCGGATGTAGTGGTAATGAGGCAATGGGAGAGATTTGGTCCAATTATAATGTTTTTTTTAGTTTATGTGGCAAAATGAAATGTCAACTTTGTTTAAATGGAAAAGTGCAATAAGAATGATCCATTTTCTAATGTGCTGATGCTCACGAGGGTCGCGGGCATACTGGAGCCAATCTCAGCTGTATTCGGGCAGTAGGTAGGGGAGGAGGTATTTTTGGAATGTGGGTGGAAACCGGAGCACCCGGAGAAAACCCGGGTAGAACATTCAAACTCCACACAGGAAGGACGGGACCTTAAATTGAACCCCGGACCTCTCTGCTGTGAGGTGGATGTGCTAACCAGTTTTTCCACCGTGCCATCACAATATGAAATAACTTATTAATTTGTCCATTTGTTGATCACATTAAATGTAGTCATCATCAATATATAATTATATTATTATTCATCATTTTGTACGTTTTTCTTTATTATTTGAACCTCACATAACGCACATTTCATTTTGTTAAGGCCAAAATTAAATACAAAGCCAACTGCCATTGTAGTATATTCAATTCTGCAGTTGTATAAATCACATCTGAATCATAAATATGTAATGTTCATATATATTTTACAAATATCGACAAATGCAAATCTGAATTTATATTAGAAAATACAATATGAATAAAGTATGTTAAATTATATCTCAATATGTAAATTGGTCCATAAATCCAGGAAAAAAAATATCAATTCATAGATTGAAAATCATTTTGAAAAAAATTATGAATTATATTTCACCATTTAATAAACCATCTGACATTAAACTACCTATTTAATTGGCTTCATATTTTATTGTGGCACACTTCTTTCCTTAATTATGTTACATGAAGGAAAAAATACAAATCAGACAAAATTAATGCAAAATAAAAACAAATACGCATCACACACAAACACTGGCGAGATTTTTACTGTAATATCTGTAGTCACCTCGATCGATCTATCTACGTTATCTATTGCTCTCTCTTGTTCTTGCTATTTCTCTCACGCCCTCTCTCCCTCTAACCTATCTAATCTCTTGAATCTATGTATTGCATAAACTGTATGTGTCCATGTTTACATATTTATATGCTGCATATATAGATTTAGATATTTGTGCTGTAGGCAAGCAAGTTATGCGCCGTGTCTATGTACAGTAGCTATGTGCGAAATTCAGTCAGTCATGGTATTCTGATCAGGCTGACTGTTGTTTATTCTTGCTGACCTGATCAACCTTACTCGGGCAACATACCAGGCCAGTGCACACAGAATGTGTTTATTTTATAATTAAGGTCACTGTGGAAACAAAAGCAATCTTTCATTTTCACACACTGTTGTGTTGCTAAATAATTCAGTCAGCAAATTGGTGGATGAAATCATGCCTATGTAAGCAGCACCGGCCCATTTGTAAGCTTTGTGTAATTTGTTCCAACAGTTTTAGATCAGTGTTTTACTACATGATATGAAAAAACAAAGCAACATACAGTAAATGTTGACGTTAAGTCCCCATCCTGCTCAAGAATTTGGTTTAACCGAACTTTGGGGTGTATGGACATGACCAATGTAATTCTTTTTGGTGAGCCAAGCTCAAAATCAACAGGTTTACATTCATTTTAAAATGACAAAATCAAACGTCGGCTCCATTGAGACGTCATTAGAATTGCCGTTTTATCTCATTATTATTTTATTGTGAGGTGCTATCAACTCAACTCGACAGTATTTATAGAGCACTTTCAAACTGCCATTGCTGCATATAAAGTGCTGTACATGAAGCAACTAACATATGCTACCTATCATAAAAAAGTCGTCTACAACTAACCAGTAAAGACCGATCCGAAGTTGAGAGTTTGTTTGCAGTTGATTAAAAATACTTTTCCCCCTTCCTGATTACTGCGTTCTTAGCATTTATTGTGAATACATATTTACAATAAATGCTATATATACACTGTATATACATATAAAGTATATATTTGCAAGTTTTAGGACTTTTTCCCAGATACGACCAGACATTGTGGCCTCCTGACGGGTGCCTTTCATCTGGATTTTTGGAGATGAAAGCTTAGTTTATGCACATACTTTTATCCCTCTAATTAATATGGAAATGTATCCTGTTCCATAGGGAATTTAATGCTATTTCGAGGAATAGGAAGAAATGTCCTCATACACGACGACTGAATAGACACTCAGCTGTCAGTGAGACGTCAGAAAATTGCTAATATATGCCTGGTAATGCAGGGCCAGGCCATTTCAGTTCTTTTTCAGCACTGTGGGTATATTGTCTTATTTTTAGAAAAGCTGGACAAAGTGTTTATGGACACACAACATTAGGTACAGCCACACAAACAAAGGAGTTGTAAACCAATGCATATGTTGTGGGGTTTTTTTTTAATATTGTATTAAAAGCCAAACTAAATGCTAATCTAGTAACCTGTGTATTGCAGGTGAAATGCTACTGTGATGTGCATTGCGTAGACATGCCTGGCACTACTTTATTTAGATTCAGACTCAATCTGCCTCATCGATGCGGTTTATACCAGTGTGGCTGCAGCTTGGCTACCATATGTTAATAAAAATACCTTATGTGAGAATTTAGCCCGTTTGGGTCTCTCTCACATAGGACACAGAATTTGTTGTATTTTTAGTAGGCGTGAAATAAGCAAAATGTCATTTTAAAGGAAGGCAGTATCGTGGTACCTCTACTTATGAAATTATTTGGTTCTGGAAGAAATTTCTTCATGACCAATTTTGTAAGTAGAGACGCGTTTTCCATGTGAATGCCCTAATGCGTTCCAAGCCACCCGAAAATTCAGACATAAATGTTTCCTTAAGCATAACAGTGCATCAAAATTTGTAGCAAATACTGTACATGTTACATTTACATTATTGCACAATAAATGAGAGTTTTGCATAATGTAAAAAAACTAAGAATAAAGACTAAAAATGATGGTCACTTAACTTTTCACTGCATCCTTGTCGTTTTTTGCCCATTTAGTTCATGTTCTCTCTCAGCAATGGTTTTTGCCTGGCGTTTTGTCAAGAACTGACCCAAGATGTTTACTTTTGTCGGCTTTTTGACATTCAATTCAATAATACTATTCAACAACAAATTGTAAATCAGAGATGAATTCCTTGAATGTGTCCCTTAACTATTCCAGTGTACATTTTATGATACTTAATGCAAATTAACCATGTTTCAAGAGGACTGGTGATGTTGATTCGGAGGTGATCTTGACTTTATTTTTTAAAGTGGTGAATATGAGACGGAGATCTACTGCCCTATCACAGTTTATAAAATTAGACGAACCACTTGAAGCAAATACATGTTGGGTGCAACAAGTCAATATAAGCACCAGATAAGCACCAAACGGCTTGAGGGTACTAAAAGTGGAAATCCTTGAATGTAATGTGCATTAGATGGACTAAAACAATAGTTTTTATTATGCACACAGTTTACAGTCGCTGACTTGCCTGACTGACAAGTGTGTAGGAGACTCATAATAAAATAAAATAGTCATAATGTTTTAGAAAAACAAAATGCAAGCCTTTGTTGTCACAAATATGCAACTCATTAAGCAGAGGGTTCTCCCACACACAGTCAGCAGGTACCACACCTGCTACCGGTGAATGTGTTTCGCACCTCAAAGGCATCAAGAATTGATGACCTATGGCGTTATTTTTGGAATATCATTTCCTGGAATCATTCACCAATGTGGTCGAGATGGGATATTGTGAGAAGGAGGGCAGTCTATAAAAGCTGCTTCACCATAATATGAAGGAAAAATATTTTTGTGACATTTTTGGCACATTATTTATTTCGGCCAAAGAATGTACAGCACATGTACATGACATACGGTGGCAGAGAAACTTTAAGGCAGTGAAAGTCATTTCATGCACGGTTAATCTTTTGCACACACTGGCCACATTGAATTCTGAAAACAGACGCATGGACTGGGTCATTTGAAGATGAACTAGATTTTGTTGTTAATGTTTATACAATACCTGCATGTAAAATACATAATAAAAAAATGAAAATATTCTCATTTTGAAATTTTTATTACAACAAAAAATATACAAATGTTGCGTAGTTTACAAATATGTATTCACAATAAATCCAACAATCAATTCGACATTGTGGGGTTTGGGGGTTGTAAATGCCTGGGCCTGAAAAAAAGTTTCCATACAGTATTGTTTTGTTTTTTAAATGGGGGATTACTACTACTACGACTACGAGTACTACTACTAATTATTATTATTCCTTGAGAGAGAAGTAGATTTGTTTTACACGTTTCCCTCCACCCTGGCAACCCCACAGAAACAATTCTGGCTACACTCCTGTCTTAAATCGATTATTTGGTGTTTTTTTTAATGAGTGGACACCGATGCATACAGGAGGAGCACAGAAATTGAAGTATTGACCAATATCAACATTGATATCAATACTATCAATCTTGGGATCGATCTCCCCACCACTCATGCTCATCTTTTGCTCTTTAGCAGGCTACTTAGCCACCCTGGGTCCCATAATGCACACACTCACTCAAACATAGAATGTGTGAAAGCATCTGTGGTGGGCCATTACCACCGAGGAGCCAGATGAAAACACTTCAGTCATCTGATCCATTTTTATCCATTATTTATCCTGCTGGCTCCAGGAACCCTATTCTCTATTCTCTTCTATTTTGTAACTGGACTTTTGTGTGTGTGTGTTTATATCTATCTATATATTTATATATGTACATACAGTATATATATATTTGTATGTATTTATGTATATATGTGACTATTTGTCTATCCATATTGATAGATAGATAGAAAGATAGGTAGATATAAGGATATAACACAATTACATTGTGCCTGTTACTTACAATACAATACAACGCAACAGTTATGCAACACATTCGGTGGCCTTATTTGATGTCGTCAGCTACGAAAATGATTCATGGCCACCTTGTTGTCTTGCCTGAAAAACATCACTTACTGGCATTAAAAAAAATAATAATAATCTTCATCGAACCCGAAAACCCCCCAAATAGAAATTTTTTCCCTCCACCATTTTATCAATAGCCGATTTAGCATTTTTTTTCTTTTTGTTATCGTGAACTTCAAGGCAATACATGCTAGCTATAACGTGCAACATTATTTTTTTCTTCTTCTCAGTTTGAGCCCTATGTAAGGAAATGTAGCAGAATAGTAAAACTCTCACTTCACATTCTACGGGGCCAAATATTTACCCATGTCATATTTATCTCTTTATATATCTTTTTTCCTTCCATAGTTTTACTGTCCACAACAAGTATTTTTGAAAAAACAAATCATTTTGATCATATTATATTTTCGTGATCGTCCACACATGGGCTCACTGCAGTAAACAACGAAAATCCTTTTGTTCGTCAATCTCCGGGGAGTGACGTCATTTACAGAATGCCCAGTCGCCAGTCAGCCATTTCTAAGGTTTTTTGATTGTCTAATTAACTCTTCTTTGCAATTGTTTTACCAGGTTATTCGGTTAAATGCCTCGGCGCTGTGTGCACTGTTCACATTCAGGCAAACAGCTGTTTCAGTGGCCAAAAGAAAAGAATAGAGCACATATACTGTATTTGGACCAAGAATTGGGATCTGTACAGTTTTGTTCTCGCAAAGCCAATGAATTTCATACCGGTGTCTATGAGCATTCTTAGTTCCAAGCACTGAGAAGATCTCGGTTTTCTCAACCGGATTTGCAAAAAAAAAAAAAGAAAAAGTAGGCGTGCTAATCAATGAATAACTGTCTGTTGTTTATGAAAACATTTGATTCAAACTACTATACGTGTTCATGGATGTAATCCTGTACGAAAACACTCAACCCTGCATGGATGGAATCCTCTGTCATGGTTTGCAACTAAAAATGGTGCCGATATATTGTGCCGAGTGGCCGACAATGCAACATAACTACTTTAGCAATGACAATGTCGGACACCAACCCACGATGATGTGTGCTCTCGGTGCAAGCGCGATTACATGCACTAACTAGGTTATCCCATCGTGCGCAATTTACAGCACGGCACAGCATTGAATTTCAAACGTTAATGCTAGGCTAATAACTGTAGTCGACATAGTTTTAACGGTTCTTCCAATCCCGATGGGTCTCGTCTCCACTTTATGTCCGGCCGTCCAGGCACATTTTCCGTATCCTGAGCTCTGGCTCGTACATGTACGGTCCAACATACATCTTGTCAACAACTTCCTTTTACTCCCAACTCTTCAAACACCAGGATCCCCCAGATAAGTTTAAAACATCACTCCCTGAATCAATTTCTGACTGGCTTTGTATACTTTCAGTAGAGAGCCCTGCAATTGTTGTTTCAAAGTGATGTCTTACTTCCGGGTGTGTCACTCGCCAGGATCTCACTTCGGGAAAATGATTACTTTGTCAAATTTACAAAATAGAAATACTTTTTTCACGCTTTATTTAATGTATTTTGTTGAATTATTTGTGACATAAAAATATTTCGATTGGGATTTTCTCAAATTAATTAACAACCCATCTTTCAGAACAGGAGTTGAGTCAGTCCTTCACTTTTACCTGAACGTTTAGTCTTTTTACCATTTTTTTCTGGACTTCTACTCAAACATAAAGTGTGAGTACTTTTGCAACTTTTGGCTGTGTGCGTGCGTGTCATGTTGAAAACACCTTGTGGAGACATTGAGTGTCTGAGTGGCAGGCAGAACCGGCAACTGGCAAGGTGTCACAGATAATAACATCTAAAATAAATTTGATGTGCGCAATTCAATCTGTATGAAGAGAGAGAGCAAGAGGGAAGAGAGCGAGTGAGCAGTGAACTTGTAAATACTATCTGCTCATCCATGGAATGAGGACTGACACAACGGGCCTGCCGAATAGATTGCGCAATTAGCGGCCTTTTGTGGCGTTTGGATGGGTTGAGATCGTCACGCTCCCCTAACATTTCCAATTGCCAGTGTGCTAACTTTTATGAAAAGAAGACACATTATGTTAATTATTCTTTGAGTTTGTTGCAATCCTACATACATGAATATCCGCTGCGATCCAGACCTATGCTTTAAGGTAGAATTACAGCAATGAGGTACATTTCTTCAATGCCATACTCCAGTAAAGGACAGGAGGCAGTCCGTAGTAACATTAAACATGATTGGAGCCATGCAAACATCTTAATTTCTTTCTTTCCATATTTCCATGTTCACATTTCACTTCTTGCTTCACTTTGTCTATAACTATATAACTACCAGTCACTTTACTAGGAACACTTCTGCAATGTAATGACACTCAATGCAAATATATTTTATACTCATGCTCACTTTTGAGTGACACTGTTGTGGAGGTTTTGCTATGACAATAGCACATTCATTATTGTGCTTGTAGAGCCCCACTGAATCATATTCAGAGATGTTTCAAAGACTTTTGAAAATTTGGGTTGCATAGGAGAATTATCTGTCAGTATTAATGGGCATACATGTACAGTATCTATGTAGCCTGTATAATGTAGGTACAGTATATATATATATGCATGTATATTTATATATATAGTTTGCACAGTATATGTGTGTATATCGATATGGGTAATATATGTACTGTGTATGTCTGTATGTATGTATATATATATATATATATATATATATATATATATATATATATATATATATACACACACACACACACACACACAGTATGTGCTGCAGGACTGCCTTGTCTTGCATAATTATAAAAATGAACTTTATATGGGCAGCTTTTTCAGTCCAAAAGTGTCTATTTTATACGTTTAAATTTTGAGGGCAACAATTTTACATCCGTCCATGATCTGAGCCACTTATGCTCACGAAGGTCATGGATGTGCCGGAGCCTCTCCCAGCTGTCTTCAGGGAGTAGGCGGAGTATACCTTGAAGTAGTTGCCAGCCAATCGCAGGGCACAGATAGACAAACAACCATTCGCGCTCACGATCACACCGAAGGACAATTTAAATTGCCCATTCACCTCACATGCATGTTTTTGGTGCGTGGGAGGAAAACGGGGTACGCGGAGAAACCCCACATGGGCATCGGTAGAAAATGCAAACTCCACGCAGGAACGTCCAGAATCAAACACTGGACCTCTTTCACTGTGAGGCGGATTTGCTAAGCCGCCGACTACTGTGCTGCTCCAAAAGTGTTACTGTCAATCCAATTTGATCCCTCGGTCACACATGGATGCACAAGCCTTTACAAAATTAAAATAAATGTAAGAAGTATCAAATGTGAACTTTCTGGGATATTCCAATACTAACAAATAAACATTATGTAGTGGATCACATTGACCCAAGAAGAAAATTGCTTTTCATACAATATATAGTGTGTAAAAGTGAGCAATGCACGCACAGTCCTGCTTCCATTTGCAACATAATGCAGAATACTTGATAGCACACTCAACGTTTGATCCCTCCTCTGCCTGTCCCCTCCTCTCTCCCCTCCCTCTCTTCTCCTAGTGGGTGCACATTTCCATCCCATGGCCCTCTCTAGGTGATCCAACGCCGCCACTCTCCAGCAGGTGTCCAACATGGCGAGCACGGCAAGCGGATCTCTCGCTCTCTCCTTCTCCCTTGTCGTGATTTCAATGGCCTTCTTCCACAAAGGTAAGTCATAAAGCTTTTGTAATTGCGCGACACAGTCTCTTCAAAAACGGTGTTTGGGGGAGCTTTGGAAGAGCGCAAAGGGGGATGTTGGGAGAAGTTGTTCGCGCGCAGCGATGACGCACAAGAGCCCTCTGTCATTTTGGCGTCTTTCTTGTTTGCACCCTTCCACGCCGTGATTGGAGTCCACGACGGACTAATTGCGACTGTCACTATTCGTACTGTATCCCGGCCGTCAATTCAGCGTTGGTTTTATGTGTGCTGTCAGTCGTTTACGACTTGATGTTGTGTCACATAAATGTGGGGAAAGTAGCGCAAGATTGTCGGTGCAGCAAGAAAGTAGCGCAGTTTGAATCAAGTTGAACGTCCTGGAATATCCAGGAACACTACTGTCTTTAACTGTGCACGCAGGCGGGAAAACACGCATTGCAGCTGTGTTTCCACTCGCCGTGTCCTCCACAAATCGTGTGTTTAACGGACATGTCTGTGCACGAATGCATGAATCGCTGTGTGCACTTTGACTGGCTGCTTTGGTCGTTTCCCTGCAACAGAGTTGCATGCGTCTCAGTGTATCTGTGTGTGAGATATCCCTGCTGATACTGGTGCCGCATGTGTTGCGGGTAAAATGTCAGCGTGCTGCTGGGTTCGATCCGACACAGCGGTGTGTTTGGTGTTGTTGTTGTTGCTGCTGTTTTCACTTCCTTGCTGGTGCAAATGTGGCAAGCATGTACGTTTTTAAATGGAATGGTATGTGTGTATGTGTGTGTGTGTGTGGGGGGGGGGGGGGTCTGGGGGGCTTCTTTGGCTGGAAAAGGTGCGGTGAACGCATCAACAGGTTCGCACGGGCACGGGAAAACGTGTGCATGTGTGTTAAACGTGCACGCCATCAAACACATTCATACAGTGTGCTCTCTTTTTGCTGTTGTTGTTTTTTGTTAAAACGGCAATATCACGGCATCGCCTCAAAGCACTATCTATGACATCCCAATGCTTGCCCAAATGAAGCACAGGCGGTGTTTTTAGTAAGTCATCCCTAGTTCAGAAACTGTTATTGACACACATCAAGATGTAAAGGCTGAGCATATTTTGAACATGTTGCTCATCCAAACAGCAGCACCCAAACAAATAAACAGTCTCCGACAAATTCAAATTCATTCTGAGCTTATGTTCTGTCCCAACACGGTCTTTAACGTCATTGTTCTTTGATGCAATTGTTCACACACGGACATTCAAGAGTTCATTGCTGAGCCCATTTGAACTCATTTGCTTACCAAAACAGCATCACTGAAGCCCAAGCAATGTTGACTTTTGCGTGTAATTTTAAAAGTAGTGTAACCGTACATGGATCTTTGACCATTTCAGCGGAGTCTGAAACATGAGGCATCACCCAGAAGAATAAATGTCTCATTTTTCCTGTCAGGAAAAGAAATGTTCTTACCTGTCATTATCTCTTTTCATTAATGTCATTGTTCCTGTAATACTCTTTTGCTAACCAAAACAGGAATACCAAAACCAGTTTCTCGGGTGAATTATAGTGTGTTATATGCACAGTATTGAATATAATCTTAATTTATATGAGTGTGGCGTCTTTTGCGACTGTTTGTATAACTGAATACTCTGACATATAGTTATTCGCTAGTTAAGGTAAATGAACGCCTTCTCCAAATAGACACATAAAATGAAACTGCTAATAGAAATTATGTCTGATGCATTTTCGTCTGCGGTCATGTTTACGCACTGGTCCAGCCCTGCTCACTTCTTACTTAATTTCTCCACTGTCACTTGATGACATTGTTTGTCACTTGACGAATGGTTTGCGGTTTAGGTCTGCAGTTCTAGGTTAAAATCTCAGGTCCTCGCGTCACCTATTTGCAGTTGAGCACATTTTTGTTGTTTTGTTGTCATTGTTGTTGGACAAAGCACCGTTCCTTATGACATGTCCTGCAAGCATAGCCGTCGTCGCTGTTGTCTCACCGCAATTGTTTTTCTTCAGCTGGCTGCGTGTAAAGCTTGTATTTCACAGTTGTTGATTGTATTATGCATTGAATTGAGGTGGAACCATATTCAGCATTTTCTTACCCTCCGCTCCCCATCTTGGCGTTAATTTAATGAACCTCATATTGTCAAAGGGAATAATGTATTGTGTATGCATCGTGTCGCACAGTAGGTGGACTCATATTGCATTCAGCGCCAGCTGGATGCAGACGAAAAAAAACGACAACCTTCAAGCCAGAGGTGGCTAAAATGCTCACACGATGCACAGTATATACAGAAGTCGGTGCATACAGTCAACTCACTTTACAAGCAGCAGTTTGGCACATACTGTTGTCTACAATTTTTCTCAAAAACACCCTTCAGGCTGTTTATGGCCACTATTGGTTCAATTTCACACAGAAGAATTGCACGTGGAGTGTTTAAAACGACCACAACCTTTGCCTTAAGTCCATTTCGCTTAATGCTAACAAACAATGCAAAACATCATAGACATGCTAAGAAATATGAAAACACATGCCCTGGTGTTATAACATTCAAGCATTGCAAAGCATTCATTCATTCATTCATTCATCTTCCGAGCCGCTTGATTCTCACTAGGGTCGCGGGGGGTGCTGGGCGCAATTCAAGCAAAAGCCTTGACAGACAATATAAGTGAGCTTGTCTGATCTGAAATTCTTTTTGAAGCATTTGGCAGAGTAATATCCTATAACTGATTAATTATATAATTAATTTCAAACATATAATGAATAATCAAACTTTTTTTTGTCCCTTAACACTCCCATTAATTAATATATGAATTACAGGCAGAACATTTGAATACAGTATTTTGTCCTACAACATGGGTCACCAATGTGGTGTCAGGGTGCATCCATCACATTAGGCTGTAAGAACAACAAAAAAGCCATTTTGGCAGATTTTTTTAAAAGCTAAAATCGGCCAGTCAATTCATCAGTGGGGCCCTCCAAGCTAATAATTTTCCTGTATGTCTCCATCGGTATTATACTACCCCCAGGTGGTTACGGTGCACACATGAGAAGGAGCATCATAATGTCCATTGAATTGAAGTGAAACGAATGTAGCAAAAACTGTTCCAATCTTTACATTTTATTAATTGCCATCAATGTATTTTTTTCTACAAAGTACAATTTACTTGAATGTTTTTATTTTTTCTGGAAAAAAAATAACGTTTTAATTTTTCCTTTTTCCTCAAGGCACCATTGTAAGTCCAAAGAAAGGGGGGGGGGGGACGTCATGTTTTGTGTACATTTTGCACAAAAATTAACAGTGAAAAACTTCTGCCTGGAATATTCACAAAAAAAAAAGGTCAGGAATGAGTGTTTGACTTGATATTTTTAGATATTGTTTAGAGCTAACTATCTACTTTTGTGCTCAAAAATGTATGTGGAAAACAATCTACTTAATTACAGTCAATTATTTGTACCCTCATTCTTCCCACCAGTGCTTTAAACTGATGTTGTCACTGGATTATGGGCGACCCATACGGGCACAAGAGTGCTTAATACCAGATTACAATTGCTAATCATGGGCTCATCATGAGTCGACACGACACATCTTCCCCCCGGAAGGGTTTGTGGTGGTGGTGGGGGGGTCTTCGTATTCGATGGCTTTCCTGTGGGTAAAGGTAGTCCACTTATTGTCATTTTGTGGCCATTTGTCACGCCTGAGCAATGGCGAAATGGATCAATGTGGAGCTGTCACCAAACCAGCGAGTGCTGCTGAGAGAAATAAATCCTAATCGTAGAGAAATAAAAGGAAACATACAGTTGTTACGGATGGGGTGGGTGGTGGTTTGTGATTGTGGCGATGCAGTTAGTGCACTCCACCCCCCTGCCTGTCAGCCGCCCGCCGCCGCCTGACAGCCAACAGTTTGCCAGCGTGAGTGAGTGATCGGCCATGTCTGTCCCTCTATTCTGCTCCCTCCGTGATGATACAAGGGCTGAGATCACTCAGATTGACTTGTTAAGGTGCTGGTGGGGGCCCTTAGCTCGTATTAGAGCACACTGTGACTGGCGTTGTTGTCAAAGGGGCGCATGCGGAATGGGTCTTATCATTTACCTGTCATTTGACAAATATGTATATATACAGTATATATATAAATATGTACATAAAAGAACTGATTTTGCCTGAAGTGCAGAAATAGAAATGTGATTGTAATCTTTTTTTTTTTTGGACCTGTGATTGTATTTTCAGTAATTGCAAATCAACACATATTCTTCAGCCTGGTTTGAATACTTAAAAGATGGCTCCTACATGCAATCCTGTCATTTAAACAGCCATGAGAGATTTAGTTTTTAATCGCTTATGTATCTGAATAATTTGGAGTACTTGTCCACCCATCAAGTGTGCGATTCAGCAAACTTATTTTCAAATAAGCGCTTGTGAGCAAAATGTTGCTAGATTGCGACCTAATAGCCAATAACTTAAAAATGCTGATCCCAGAACTCGACGAAGACCTTAGGTGCCCTTTTCAAGCAATGAAATTCTTATTCAATTTGACTATTTCAAAAGTCAAAGATAAGCGGAGCTGCAATGTTCGAAACACAAATGAGTGAAAACATAATCCATGTTTTTATTGTCAGGTTTTTCAGAATCATTCAATTCATTTATTTATTTGGTGATTTATTTTAGTGGAGAGGCGGCCCGGTAGTCCAGTGGTGAGCACGTCGACTTTACAGTGCAGAGGTACCGGGTTCAATTCCAGCTGCGGCCTCCCTGTGTGGAGTTTGCATGTTCTCCCCGGGCCTGCGTGTGTTTTCTCCGGGTGCTCCGGTTTCCTCCCACGTTTCAAAAACATGCATGGCAGGCTGATTGAACACGCTAAATTGTCCCTAAATTGTGAGCGCGCATGGTTGTTCGTCTCTGTGCGCCCTGCGATTGGCTGGCAACCGGTTCAGAGTGTCCCTCGCCTACTGCCCGTAGACTGCTGGGATAGGCTTCAGCACCCCCCGCGACCCTAGTGAGGATTAAGCGGTTCGGAAAAATGGATGGATTTTAGCGGAGGTGTGGTGAGCACTGGTTCATTTGCATGAGACACACCCACCTCCTCAAACCAGGCTGATTTCCCTGACGCGAGAGAAAGACGGCAGTAAGGGGGAAACAAGACATGTTTGCAGACACGTCAGTCATGAAAAATAATCTCCTTTAATTGAAGATATAAGATAAAGCAAGTGTTTTGTCAAGCCGTAGACAAAGCCACACAGAACCAGAGCAACCATGTACGCTACTTAAAAAAAAATACACATTTTATTTTGGACGTCACATGGCTAATTCACACACTTGACTTCATAAAAAGACTTATTCCAGCAGCGTGCGCGAGGACGATAATAATCATGAATTTAATGGGCCGTTGATGGTGCCCGCGTGTGAGGCCCTGTGCATTAGATCACCCCAGTACATCATTTATAACAATACTCCGCTCTTCTATTTAAAGAAATTGAATATATTGCTCATTAAATTTACATTAAACGGCTTAATAAGCCCCCTCCCCACTAATTGCGAGATAATACATGGCTCAACTTAATGTGCTGCTAACTAATCTTATTATTGGAAGGGAGCGTCACATAGAAAAGTATCTGGATATTAGGTCAGGAGTCATTGGGCCACTTCCCTGTGCTCCTCACACTTTACGTGGCTGTGATCCTTTCCTTCTTTCAGCTCTCCTTCTGTTAACACTGGGTGTTTCCCATTTTTTCTTAAGCCAAGTAGGTCTCAATGATTTTGAAAAAGAACATGTCAAACGATTGTTGAGATTTTTCAATCAGAGATGTAAGTAAACTTCTAGAATTTTTTTTGGGAGTGCTTATTTTGAATCTGCCGTCATTTTTGTCTCTAGCGCAACAGGACGTAACATCAAGAAATGACAACAACAATAATAATATTTATAATGATACGAAATAAATAATATAAAGTATGTTATAGACTAATATCAGGTGTAGTTTCTGAAGAAATGGCATAGCTATAAATTACAACATATGTTAAAGTCTGGATTGTGCAAGCTTTTATAGGTCTTACTGAAAACCAAAAAATGAGAACATCTTTAAAAAACAAAAAAACAACAACAACTAACGGGCTCAAAAAATGGACCGGGAAGTAGATTTTTTAAATCAGGTTCAAAAATACATTTGGGGATGCATCAAGCCGTCTCTGATTATAATTAGCTGTTGAACAATGTCATTTGTGATTCAAGTATTTTTTTGCTTCCTTCAAAATAGCAATTGAGATTTTTGAGACTGATTGTGTTTTTTTTCAAGGCTCTCTCTATTTGTATTTTTTTGTGTACTAAGCATGAACATTAAATTAATCTGCAGTACAATAAACAGATTTATTATACATAAATGTGGTTTTATTGGTCAGGCTTGGTTAGAGTAAAAGCAAACAAACCATGAATTTATACGGAAGACAGTTTATCGACTTGGGTTATAATAATAATAATGTTCATTTGTTAACACGTTGACTTTGTCTTTTCACTCTGACAATTTGAACAACAACAAAAAAAGCATTTATTTGTTCTGCCTGTCACAATACGTTTCTGGCATAGGTAGTATAATAAACAATTTTTGCACCTATTAAGTAAAAAAAAAAAATTCCCCACAGAACACCAGAAGACCGCCCACTGGTTTAGAATCACTGATTTACACCACAAGTGTGCCCGTACTCGCGTGGAGAAATTCAATAGAATTGATCAGGGCTGCAAAGGTCTCCCACCATTCAAAGCAAATACAAAGTTTTCAGGTTGGCGAGTTTGACAGCTTGTTAAAAAAAAAGAGTTCCATGGACATGTGCGGCGCAAGGAAAAGAAATCCTTGACTGTAAAACCACTTTTACTTCCTGCAACGTCCGACAAGTGCCGCAGTCAACTCTGAATCATGCCATACACAAATGAAATGGAACGGGGGAAAGTTAAAACCTTGGGAAATTTCTTTCCAACATGCTACGTTTGGAATGTTGAAAGCAGTCAATTAGCACAAACAGAGAAGGTGACAGGGCCACCGAACAGCGGTGGAGACACAAGACTCCATTCATCGCTACGCCGTGTTAATGAGGAGGACGGGCATCAATACCGCATTGTTTTCACTCTTGCTCTCACCCGATTGGCTGCGCTCGCTACAACGCTAACAATCGAGAGGGAAAACTGGAAATGCCGCCGTCGGATTTGGAATGGGACATACAGGTCACATTAGTATGGCTGATGGAGCAATCACAAGCCGCCATTAAAGGCGGCCCACACTACTATTTTCTCTTTGTTGTGACACCAAGCTCATCTTGGCCTTTTACTATTTTCAACACGAGATTGGATTGCGGTTCGCGGCTCGCGCGGTTATTTTAAAGAATGATTTCTGCGCTCGCCGGATGGACGCATTTCAGTCTGCGGCGCTGCGGTCTAGGCTGCAATCACACTCGCTCTGGTTGCGCGAATGGGCGGTTCACGTGGAACATTCGCCGCGTCTCAATCTCGGGCTGCCACTTGTGTCACACCGAAGTTGCTGCTTCGTCTAGACGACGGGTTGTCAGCGCTCGGGCGTAATTCGAAAGTGATGCAATTTTGGGGCTTTTGTAGGACTATGACTTAAACGGTGGAGGAGGTGACAAGACCACACACTTCTTAACCAAGTGTAACACGAAAAGGCCATTTTAGATCAAAACAAAATATGGGCATATATATTTTGTTTCTTGAACCAGTGGACAAAACAATATCTTCATATATTTTAATGCTCAAAAGGTTAACTGTTGAACAAGGTCATTCCAAAATGGGCAGGTGCCCCCAAGGCTGCCAATTGCCCTTCCTTTTTGTCAAAGGTCAGATCAGGTCAGATTTACCTTTTGGCATTTTCAGTAGAGCTTATCCTCATCTATTCACTGGAAAAACTCACATATTCTCAGTTGTCTGCATATTTTTGTGCTTTTTCTGTCACACACTTAAGATACAGCCAAAGCCCTGGCTAAAACAGGAAAGTCGTCATTATTGTCAGACTTAAGAGTTTCGCCGATTTCTTTTTTTTTTTGTTTTTTGTTTTGGTTTCTTTGACTGCGAGCATAATTTGATCTCTGTATCATTTCACAACGAGCAGCAGTAAGGCAGATAATGAACGGTTCTTCAAAACAGAGGCTTCAATTTGTGTATAGTCACCCCCAGTTAAGGTTTACTGTCAGAATAAATTTAACAATGAGTATCATACGTTGTGTATTTAAAATAACCCCATAGCTTCTCTTGAACAGAGCTAACAAACAATGCAAAACACCATTGACATGCTACTGGTTAGTATCGACACATGTAGACAGATAATACAACAATTGTCCAACGCATATATTCTTTATCCTCGACAAAGACATCAATATCGCAGGCTCTTCCCGAGTCACTTGGGCTCGTAGTAGAAAAAGAGAACTACTGTACTGCATGTCTGTTTTAAACTGCAATTATTTTGGGTGGTGGTGGTGGTGGGGGGGGGGGGGCTGGAACAGATTAATTGCATTTCCATTTAATTCAATGGGCAAAGATGTTTGACCCAAATCTCAAGGGGCACCAATGTACTGTATATCTACAGTATGTTGGAAAACCATACCCAACAATTCCAGGTAGGTTTATTTTGCTGGATATGAAACATTATTTAAATCATGACAAATTTTCACGATTGATTTGATTTTTAACCAATGTCTAGGACTATTGAAAATTATCGTTCATTGCGTTTTGTATTCCGCTTATATTGACCCTTTATTGCTTCTTATATGCATTATACGCTTTGCTTACTCTCTTATACACTTACTCACTTTATTTTATACCCAACTAAAACCAATACGCATCATCGCTTCTGTCCAAATGAATGTTCGAGTCACTCTGACCTTGCTCTCTCTCACTCTTTTTCTTTTTTTTTCCCCCACCCACAGTCGTAAATGTTTCTGGCACAGGCTATCACTTAATTCCTCGGAACCTTTGCGTTCCAGTCACTTGGCATGAATTAAAATGATGACTTTCGAGCCGGGCTGAACACTAAATCAAATTCAAATCGACATGGCAATGTAGAGGAATACCTATACAGTATTGTATATAGTTTCATTAAATTCAGTGCTTAAGAAGTGTAGACCACATATTAACACATTATTTCATGAAACATGAAAATTTCAAGTGATAAAACCAAATATATGTATTTTGCATTGTTCTTGTCATCTTATCGAGCTTTTGACTTTCTGACGTACAGTATGCTTATGCCAGACTTGTTTCGTCGGATTTTGTGAAGTTGTAGTGAACGCTTAAAAAAAAAGTCACATTTTCTTGTAAATTTACAACTCTAATACAACTAGATTAACTGTCTTTCAATATTAATAATGGTTCATCTGCTTTTATTTTAACCTAAGCCTAACCTATAACACCAGAACATATATGTATACCGAGAATCTGTTTATTGTAATTCTGAATCTGATTAGTTTATTAATTGTGTTTGTTAAAAAAATATATGGGAAGAGGACCTTGAATAAGAATCACATATTAAATCACAATTGAAATATTGAGTATAAAAACACTAAACAACCCCCAACAACAACGTTGTAAGCATGACTCTAGCAAGGAGCCATTTTGGGGTTGACATATTACCGTAATGACCACACACAAGGCGCATCGGCTTTTAAGGCGTGCTTGTGAGATTTTAAGAAAATGGAAGTCTTTTGGGTGTGCCTTTTAGTGCAAAATATGGTATACTTGCGATATATCATTGACCTTTTCATGTTTCGAGACTAATTCTGTAGAGTCGTTGGAGTAACTTCTCACCTCATTAAGTTTGACATTGATTACTCAAGTACATCTTTTGTCAACTGCCTTTGATTTATAAATGCCCCAAATTAATTTTTTTTTGGGGGGGGGGGTTACAAACTGAGGGTTTTCTTGAAGCTGTAGTTTTGTTGATTCGAAATGTTATTTTATTTATTTATTTATTTATTTTTGCACAGTCCAAAACAAAGATAATGTGTCTGTGTGTGTGTGTGTGTGTGTGTGTGTGTGTGTGTACTATACTGCCTTCTAGTGACAGAGGCTCACACACACATAAAGGAGCGCCACAAAGTGCAATGAATTCAAGCAGTAAATGTGGCAAAAATCAAGGTAACAGACTTTAGGGTGAGGTTTGGTTGTTTTAAATACCCGATGCATATTGTAATTTCAAAAAAAAAGTTTTCTGTGTTTACTTGACAATAATCTTTTAAGTGAGAGGGGCATTAAACTCTCTTATTTGAAGAATGATTCACTATTTGTTAAACTGCTATTTTAAGACCAATTTGCTGAGCCATTATGTTATTGTTAGCTGTTTTATGTTCACTGTTAATAGTATGTCTCCTTAAAAAAAGTTAGCTGTCACAGATAAACCTTTACATCTCCCATTAAGTGCCGAAACTGTCACTCTACTATAAGAATAAAAATGGTAATCACTTTGTGGCCCTGATTTATATCTTGGCTGAACGTCAAGGGACAGGTATTGTTTTTTTTCCCCTTAACATCTCTCCAGCTGGAGTACTGTTTGCCGATGCATGTATGCGCACGGAAAGAAACGTCATTCCCTTACGCTGCGGGACGTGGCAAAATACAGCAAAGACATTAGAATAGCCGCGTCCATGCGCATGACTATTCCTTTCTCCTCCTTCTCCCTGCACTCTGTTTCTCAAATCTTATCTGAACAGTCTACTCAGAAATGGAACAAGGGTTGAAAAAAGTCCAGCAATGATTCCGGTTAGAAAATTCCAAATGCAATAATGTAAAAGCAATATTGCGGCTATAATCTTTTGTTTGTGTGTTGTTAGCGGACCAACTGCTACATGAGGCGCTGACTGGAAAGACATTTCATTACTGATCATGCGACACAATGTTAGAAAATGCTGATAACACCTGAGCCAAAAATGATGTTCTCACATTGAAAAGTCAAAGTGCATCAGCTGGGATTAGAAAACAGCTTTGAAATGCATCGACTTATTTGAATTGAAGGTATTGTTGGTTTTGGTTGGTTTATCTGTTTTGTAAAGCGCTTTGTTACAGCTGCCGCTGTTGTGAAAGCGCTATATAAATCAGCATGTGTGTGTGTGTGTGTGTATTATTGGTTGTTATTATCTTTAGTGTACAACTCTCAACCATCTTTGTGTAGACTTGTTTAAACTTTGCTGGTGGCTTGTTGCTTTAAATATTTCTGCCCTAAATTATAATGTGTAACATAATTACCTTTCCTGAAGCAAAGTTTGCTCAGGAGTTGGGTCCGAACAAATATTTTCTCTGCTTTCTGAGGGTAATGTCAATTACTGGTGTTTTGTTGGGGTCCTACTTTGCCTCTTTTTCTTGCTCTACCATTACATTGTGCAATGCTGCTTGCCATGTTGCAGCCCAGTATGGTAAGACGCTAAAGGTACATCTCTAAATTTGGACTTGCCAGTTCTGTATACTGTAAAACAGCTGCAATACAACCTGCAAAAAAGTAGGATTTAGAGAGGGTAATATGTAAAAGTTTCCGTGACATCACATTCAATGAAAATTGGCATTCATGTCTGAATCCATTTAAAAAGTTCTGAACTGCTGTTTCTATGGCAGTGTCAAATTTAGTGGAGCAGTTGTGCTGTTGCGTTGCTCGAGCTCAACTTGACACCGTGTTGTGTCCCTTTCTTGTTGAGACTGACTCAACAGCGCCTCTCCTGGTAACACCAAAGTACTGCACTCATTGGACTCCATTGCTCCGAGACACGATTAATGGCAAGTGCAACTTATCTTACTTGCGCAGATAAACAAGATGCGAGGCCAGCTGTCTCCCGTGCAGTCACATGACCTTTAATCTTTATCTTAACAAGATTAAGTGACCAAAAAGAGCAATTGCAAGACCTTTGGCTGCCTCTCAATGTGCGTCGTCAGAATATTTTGTCCTTGATTATATCTAATGGTTTCTTTATGTTTCCCGTATGTCAATATACATTAATGATGGGTATTTTATCCTCCATAGGACATTGTGCTAGTGTTTAGCAAATCTGCATCACAGTTATGAGGTTCTGGGTTTGAATCTTGACTCTGGCCTTTACGTGTGGAGTTTGCAAATTCTCCCCATGCTTCTTCAAGAGTCTCAATACGTGTCCAATGCTCTGCTCACCCTCTACTGCGATTTGTGAAAATGCGAGGGTGTATGTTGCCATGATGATGTGGAACATTTTTTTTTCTCAGGCCTTGTGGAAACCAGACAGTATTAGAGGTCAGTGCTCTCATAATATACTGAGCCAATGCTTGCCCTCTACTTAAAGATGTGCTTTTCAATCATTGATGCAGCACTTCATCACGTCACTGAAATGTCAGAATTCAACCACAATCTCCAAGACTGAACTACAGTGATGCGTTGAAATACCACTGGCCCGACTAAAAAGCTTTTCAAGATATGAGTTGTCGTTCAGATTATTCTTCTGATATATTTTTTGGGGACATCCGAGCCCTCTTTAAAACGACCACATGGCTTTGACATGGTCAAGTCCATTTAGCTTAATGCTAACTAACAGTGCAAAACACCATGGATGGGACAACAGGATAATTGAATACAAACAATGGAGCAAAACATGTAAACACATCATATAACACTCACTGGCATATATTCTACATTCTGTGTGGCCGAACAAACAGTATTTGTACTGGTGTTCACTGAGAAGCTGTGACCGTCTCCAGGGATCTGTATATTTTTATTTCTGGGGGGTGGGGGGAGTGGGGACATGATACTGCACAGCAGGGGTGTCCAAACTTTTTGCCAAGTGGGCCAGATTTTATGTGGTAAAATGTCGAGGGGCCGACCTTGGCTGACATTCTTTACATTGAACAACAATATTGTTCAACAAATTTTAGTAAGCCAGTCTGTTTCACATTTCCATTTTTATTTTTATTTCAACAATCTTAAGAATTTCTTTTGGTTCATTTGAAACAGGTATATCACATGCAACTGCTTCACTTGACTTTTTCTTAAACAGAAGTCTCCTGAGTGCAAATTGATTGATTTGAAACATAAAATGTATCACCATGACTTTTCAATAGTCACAGAACCTTTGACTCGAACAACAGGGAAATGAACAAGCAATACACATATCCACAACTGCAAGGATCATTTGAAATATGACATATCAGTCAATATAAGCACGGAGTGATGTGCCTTGTTAACTCGTGAGTGATGCCCTCTAGTGTCTAAATGCTATTACTCATTTAGTGAATGCTATTACTCATTTAGCCACTAGAGGGAAGCAGTACTCTATGAAACATCACTCACCGGTCTACGAGACCTCAGTCAATGCAACACGTGTTCCATTGCGTCCAACCTGCGGGCCAGACGGCACTGATTTTATGACAGGGGCCGAGGGCCGGATGAAATTCGACCGCGGGCCGGATTTGGCCCCCGGGCCGGACTTTGGACATCCTGCTGCACAGGGTTTCAAAGGGGTGGAAAGTTTACAATACAATACATGCTGATTTATATAGCGCTTTCACAACAGCGGCAGCTGTAACAAATCGCTTAACAAAACAGTTAACATAAAAAAATAAAATAAACACAAGTTCTTTTACATTTGTTTGTTTTAGTCAGAATTATGCTAAAATCAATGTCCATTAAGTATATTTAAGCTTCCTACTAAAGCAACAACCTTCAGTTTTGTGGATTCAAGGTTTATTCCCGTTTCCCATGGAAAAAAAGTCAACTTCCAAAATTCCCAGAATTCACTGGCGTGCTAGACTTGGATAAAAAAGCACCCCCCCAAAAAACCCGGTTATGACACCGCTGTAGGTAACACAACCCCAATCAGAAACGAAGCCACCCCCCGTTACAAACCATTAAAAAGTGACTTTCCCATAATATCCCCCCTGAAACAGGTTTTGTGCTGCCTGGCTCGGGGACGTCATGCTCCTGATTTCATCCGCATGACGACAGACCATCTTAATTACTTTTGTACGTGGCGCTCCAATCCATCTTTGTCAGCCTGATCGGGAGTGTGCAGACCAAGCACAACGGGGCCGACCGGGAGCCTATTGATTATTTCTCATACTTGAGTCATTGCGTGTGTGCGTGCGCACACGCACGCGCACGATCACACACACACGCACGAGAGGCAATAGAGCTAATGGAAGGGGGAAATTCAAAGTCACATTGTTTACATCGCAGATGACAGCTAAATGTATTTGGGAGGAAACATGATGTGCTGACTCTCAAATGGCCCTGTGTTTTGAATCTAACAAGACGCTCCTGAACCATCAACCAGTGAACTCAAAACATGTCATGTTTCATCCATAAGGGGAATATTATGGATCAGTTCATTGTCCGTCCATGTCGAAAAATATATATATTTATATCGACGTATGTGTTTACAACATCAGGGAGTGAGACTCGGCAGATAGAGAGCACCGGTCTGTTGTAACCAGACATGAATCAATGCGGTACTATACGCTGTGGACTGTAAATACCATTCTGCCATTGCAACTTTATTCATACAGAACATTTCAGACGCAAGGTACGGCACATTACTGTCGTTACAAAAACAACATTTAAAGGCAACATTTTAAGGCAAAATTCAACATTTAAATGCAAATGTAAGACACAAAAAATGTAAGGCATTTGAAAGCAAAGTGGAGAAATGACAAGTCGTTAACTAAAAGAACACATTAATTCGAGGAATACTCTGAAAGACCCAAATTATAGCTATGTGGGAAAAAAAACTCGTTTTTAACCTGGATTTGAAAACTTGGGGCTCACTTAAGTTCTGTTGGCAGCGTATTCTCGTTGCATGCAGCATAACAGCTAAATGCTCTATCACCATGTTTGCTTTGATCCGTGGGCTCCACGAACTGGTCCTGGTCTTTGCAACGAACTCCCGCTAAACGTTCGGCAAGCCCTGCCGCGTTGCCCATCTTTAAAACTCGTCTTCAAACTTATTTTTATTCTTTGGCTTTTGACTCAGCATGAGGCTTGATTTGAGTTTGATTGTTTTGTGGTTTTTACTGTCGTCGTTATTAATTTAGCATTTTATCGTTTGTTGTTGTATTGACGTATTTTATTTCCATGTACAGCACTTTGTTTTCAGCCGTGGTTGCTATATAAATGCAGTTGAGTTGCGAGTTCAGAACAAATATATTATGCTTTGACTTAGAAGTTGAATTTGTTACGTGATTAAGGTTGCAACTAAATTTGGTCATACCAGTTGTCTAAGAATGTTACATGAAATTTACCTGAACTTCAGTTTAAAAAAAACAAACAAACATTCAAATACTGTATTGTAACCGGCTTCAGCTCTTCAACTCACCCAAACTGGATTAGGAAAACAACCCAGCATTGTTTAGTTTGTATGTAGTTTTGAATATATGAACACGAGTAGGAATAGTCAACAGCATGGCAAGTAGAAAAAAAATACAAATGTATGATGAAATTGTTGACATATGGCAACTACACATGAGTATAATAGTATATGCAGATGTGAATGAGCTCAATCTATTTTTAAATTTACACACACACACGTATACACACATCTCTCTCTCTCTCGCTCGCTCTCTAGTTATTATGCTTATTTTATTATGTTGTTTTTCGCGGTCTTTAAATGACATATTTTGAATCTTCATTCTGGGGGAAAAAAGGAGAGATGAAATAAGACTTGTCTTCTTTCCGCTCCATTTCATTCTCAACCGGAGAACCTTTGTATTCTTATTGTTGCTTTTTCCCCTTATTCCATATTAAAAGAATGAAATAAAGACTGACACTAAAAGGAAAAGTAAAAAAATACATATGCAGATGTGAATGATCTCAACGCTTTCCCACACCTAACCTGGTGTTGTTTCTGGTGTTTACACAACAGTTTGATTGTTCTCTTTGTAACGCGGCCTCCTTCTAAAATTAGACATAAGCCTCACAGTGGTTTGGCAAATAATGAGAGGCTAATACCATCCCCAAATCAGCGCAAGTTTTTGTTGCTTGTTCCTTTCTTTCCTCTCTCAGGGGGTGTTTTTGTTTTGGTCTTCCTTAATGAGCTCCGGTGCTTGATACCACAGTAAAATGTTTTCTTTTTTTGTTTCTTTTTGTGTTGTTTCTGGTCTGCAAGCGTGATGCACTTGTACAAGCAAATGTTAAACTGGATACAACGTGGGTACACTCTGAGGGTGACAGGTGATATACATTTGTCTAGTAAAGGTGGGAGGGTACAGCTAACTCACGGTACGACGTATCCCTTCTTTTGTTTTTTGTTTTTTTTTTTGGGGGGGGGGGCACATTTTGCTACGTCTTCGGTTGTCGAATAGGGCCCGACCAACCAGCCGGTGTATTTGAGACTCCTGACTAGGAACGGCTAATCGAAGTTGATTGTTAGCGCTCAAAATTTGTATTGTAATTAAAAAACGTCTGAAGATTTTAATCACCGCTTACAATTTTGTTTAAAAAAAAATCCTCGGTGAAACAATACATATGTACCCACGTAAAAATCTCTCACGTTTGGGCCCTACTTGTAGACGTGCACTGCATAACACTTACTGTGATGCCATTTGCAAAGCTCAGCGCTCTCAACTTTTCGAGTGCAGAAAAGGAACTTTGCTCGGCTGTCATGCTGTTTATCGAGCGTATGGATTTTTTCTTTGCGAGGCTCTATGCCGATGGTGGAAAAAAAAGAAAAAAAAAGAATCCATCTCTCTTGTGTAAGCTGCCAGTCCGTTCATTGTGAGAGCTCTGTGCTTCTGCCACTAGTGTGTGGTTAATCAAAGCCTGTTGTTTCTTTTCACAATCTTGTTCACCACCACTTTTATTCCTGGAATCGTATCCCCGAGACGATGCATTAGCCACCTCATGGGAGAAGTTGCTCTATCTGGCTGCACAGTCGCCCATACTCGGGGTTCAACGCTTGTTATTGATTGACAGAATAACACACTCCTTGACAATTTGGGTGATATTCTCATAAATCACACTATAATAAATAATTACAATGAAGAAGTCTTATTCACAATGAAAACTCTGAAATCTTCAAAAACTCGGCAGCAACAGTTTATGATATAGGAACACTTACAAGTCTGTAAACTAAATTCAACTCTTCTTTTTATACTAAAAATTACAATAACTTGACAAGTCTATGAAATTTGGTGAACCTTTTCGGCATTGAAATCTTTGAGTATTTAACATCCATCCATTTTCTCATTTGATTAACCTCACAAGGGTCGCTGGGGGTGCTGGAGCCTCTCCCAGCTGTCACCAATCAGTAGTCGGAGTACACCCTGAACTGGTTGCCAGCCAATCGCAGGGCACACAAACAAACAACCATCCGCACTCACAATCACACCTAGGGACAATTTAGAGCGTTCCATTATGCCGCCACGCACGTTTTTTAGAATGTGGAAGGAAACCAGAGGACCCGGAGAAAACCCACGCAGGCCTGGGGAGAACATGCAAACTCCACAGAGCTGGAATTGAACCCCAAACCTCTGCACTGTGAGGTTGACGAGCTAACCACTGGACCATCGGCCTGCCGAGTACTAAAATAAATCGGACTATTCAAGTTTAAAGATGTTTGTGAAAAAGATGAGTTCATCCACATTTTCTGCAGAAAGCACTGATCTTGTTTCAGTGACAATATCTCTCGAGCAGTGAAGAAACCCTGTTCACTGAATTACGCTGTTTAAATGCTATCGCAGCCTGTTTTTCTTCCTTGTCAATGAGACATTCACAGTCGAATGACATCGCTTTCGGTGCAAGTGACCTGTTCCCCAAAACAAAGCCAATCCCCTCGGCACACAACATTGGACTTTTCCATTCGCCTTTCGCCATCGGCAACCTTAACAGGAGAGCTTCGAGCGCTGGCTTGTTGTTTACATTTGCCATCATAATGCCATTTGCCCATGCTTTTATCATGGCTACTGCTGTACTGGTTCCTCTTCTGTGCCTGAGCATCCACTTCTAGCGCGAGACAGTCCTTGTGAAAACTCACTTACGAGCTTAATTTCCATGGTGTGTTTGCTCCCGCTAATAAATTTAATGAGAATGTGCTACGCAAGTGAACCAAACATGCTGTTCCAAAATATATTAATACACCTACTTATACAAAACACCCACAGCCCATGACTTGTTTTTTTTTATTTGTCCAATATGTATGTATGGATGAATATTCTGACCAGAGAGAGGCAGATGTGGCATGTACCACTCTCACTAAAATTCTAGTCATGGCTTCCGTTGCTACTGAAGGTCTAATCTCATTTGTAAGCGGCAGAGCTACAGGTGTGAGACCATTAGCTTGGAAAAGCGTGGTGAATGGTTTGTTTCAGGAGTCAGGAATCGGCACACTAAGAGACATGTATTTTTCAGTACCGAGGTGTGGATGCATTTTGTCTGTGTATTTGGTTTGAGCCACCTTAAAAACAAACTGAGGGGACAATAGCTCTAATTTTCCAATCTGACAGTGATTCCCAACCACTGTGCAGCTGCGTATTAGCGTGCGGGGAGAGATCATCAGGTGCGTCACGAGAAACAAGTCAATTTCATTCTAATGGTTCCAAAATTATTCACTGCAAATAGTCTCTTCTAATCTATCTGTGCCAGTGACATACGTAGAGTGGCAGTCAGAATAATGAAACGCTCTTCTACTAGATGAAATCCCGCACAGTAGAAATGAATCGTCACAGAATCTTTATTAACTGACCTTTCAGCATTCACATTTTGGCATTCATTCAACTGTCATGCACAGATTAAGGGCACCCCCACCCCCTCACCCCTGAGAATAAGCACTACACAAGCATTGTTTTTTGACTAGATAATTTGGGATGTCCGATTCACGGGTTTACAAGATAATTTGGTTTAGAAATGTGATTTTGAACATGTTGTTTTCTCATATGTAAATGAAATGCTAACGATTGCAAGGCATATTTTTCATTTTCCTAGGTGGATATTCCGCCATAGTTTCAGCAATTATCCTGAAGCCCAAGGTAACAGTTCAGCAGGGGCGATATGCTCACTAAGAGTGTGTGTGCCCACCAGTGCACGGCAATCGATTGACATTTCAGCTTTTCAAGTCTTTCTCATTGGTTGTTTTTCCTCGGGCACGGTAATTTCTTAAAAATATTTTTCGAGGTTTCCGCAGAAGATTTCATCTATATAGCCTACTACTGTTATAGTTATGGTTTTAACACATTTGTGGTTATTATTATTATTATTTTTTAATAAAATTCCCTCTTTAACCACAATGTCATGAAACTAAAATAAATCCACTTGCTACTTATTGCTGGAACAAACCTTTGTTTGACTCTTTCTGAATCATCTGTGACTTCCATTTCCTATTCTGTGGCACCACGCCAGGCGTGCTGGAGCCTATCCCAACCGTCTTAGGGCAGTAGGTGGGGGACACCCTAAACTGGTTGACAGCCAATCGCAGGGCACACAGAGGCAAACAACCACCCGCGCTCACACTCACGCCTAGGGACAATTTGGAGTGTTCAATCACCCTATCATGCATGTTTTCAGAATGTAGGAGGAAACTGCAGTACCCGGAGAAAACCCACGCAGGCCCGGCAAGAATATGTAAACCCCAAAACAGGAAGGCCAGAGCTGGAGCTGGAATTGATCCTGGTACCTCTGCTAACCACTGGACCGCCACCACATAATTACTCAGTATAAAATAATGTTTCAATTTAAGTGAGGGAATTACACATTTCTTGTTTGACTCAGGAAGACACACCAATTCTTAAAGACATCAATCCATCTAAACAAGCCTTATTAAAAAGAATAGCTTGTCCAGACCTCATAAAGCCGCGGCATATTGTTTTTGTGAGCAAGCTCGCAAATGGAGTTAATGCCTATGAGCCCGAAGATGGCATCCATCAATTCAGACATTTTATTGGAAATGGTGGATGGGCTGCTCGGGAGATGTAAATGGTTTTGTTAGCGGACGGCTATGCTTGGTCGGGCCTGGAGGTGCAGTGTGACAGAATGAATGGGTTTGACCTGGAGGATGCTGTATTGCTCTCTATCAAAATATCAGTCAACGTGTCACTCCGGATTCATGGGGAAGTTTCTCCATCGAGTTGAGGGTATCGGTGTCATTGTCCACAGTCCTGTGCACTGATATTCATTGTATATTTTATTTATTTATTTATTTCTTCTCAATTTTCCCAAGTGGTATCAATCTAACAAATCTGTCAGTCAGGTCCAGGGATAGATTCTGTCCGTGTCTTATTCGAGGACACAAGTATTGGCCTGTGTTGAATTAACTGCCCCCTCATAGATCTTTGTTTTTAGGATGTTCCACGGGTTCTCGATAGGGTTGAGGTCAGGGGATGGTGGTGGCCACGCCACAGGTGTTTACTCCATTTCTGTCTGTATGAAGTTTGAAGATGCAAGAATTGCTTCGCAGAACTGCTGTTTTGAGGTAGACTAATGTTCTAAGGGTTCTCAATAGGGTTGAGGTCATGGGATGATGATATTGGCTACACCATGATTTCTGCCTATGTTATTTAGGGATGAAATTATTGCCTCCAAGGCGGCCCGGTAGTCCAGTGGTTAGCACGTCGGCTTCACAGTGCAGAGGTACCGGGTTCGATTCCAGCTCCGGCCTCCCTGTGTGGAGTTTGCATGTTCTCCCCAGGCCTGCGTGGGTTTTCTCTGGGTGCTCCGGTTTCCTCCCACATTCCAAAAATATGCATCGCAGGCTGATTGAACACTCTAAATTGTCCCTGGGTGTGAGTGTGAGCGTGGATGGTTGTTCGTCTCTGTGTGCCCTGCGATTGGCTGGCAACCGATTCAATGTGTCCCCCGCCTACTGCCCTGGGATAGGCTCCAGCACCCCCCGCGACCCTAGTGAGGATCAAGCGGTTAGGGAGATGAATGAATGAATTATTGCCTCCCAAAATTTCTATTTAGAGGTTTGTTTGGTCATTCTGATTCAAATTTTGAGCATACTCCAAAGAATCTTAATATTGTTGGGGTCAGGGAATTCATGTGTTTTTTTTCTTTTCATGCTTTCCTTTTTTACCCACAGTTCACAGAGCATTTTTTTTTTTTTTGTAAAGTGGAATGGTGCGCAAGACGCATTTCCAGGTAATGGCCACTTAAAACCATTTCAAAAAATGTGGATTTAGTGAAAAGAAGTGGTTTAATAGTGTTTGGTCTACCATGGACATTTACAAGTTAAATATTTTCCGTTTTTTTTTGTTTTAAACGAATAATCAAGAGATCGAAATAACAAAATCCAGTCATATGCAAGATGTGCTGCAGCTCCGGTTTTGACCAGAACAAAGCGATGACAACATATTATGCCAGTCCCAAAGGCTTTCCACTGGCTCCTGGTCAGCTGTAAAATAAATTGAGTTTAAAATTATTTTTCTGGTTGAGAAATTGTTGTATGGTTTATTATTATTATTCAAAAAATACAAATGAAATCTAAACTAGGGCTGCACAATCTATCTAGAAAATATTGTCTTCATCATCTCAATAATGGCCAGTGCAGTATGCATATAGCAACCATATATGCATATATCTGACATTGACCAAGGAGGTGTTAACTTTAAATACACATTGCTATCCAACAGAAGGTACAGTATCTGGCATAACAACAAATAACTTAACAAATATTATAAGTTAAGACAATTAATTAGCAAAGAACACATTGAAACTGCTTATTTTATCGCGTTATTTCTCCCCCCCGCCCCCTTCATTAGATAATAAATATATTATTTCTTTAGGTACATGTTGACTCTCGCAATATCAATATCACATATCGGATGCTTTGTCAATATCGTATCAACCCCTGTGTTCAGCAGAATAGAGGCAACCGGTGAAGCCCAGAGTCAAAAGCAAACATGGTGAAGCAGCATTAAGCTGGTATGCTGCACGCAAATTAACTCTCATTTCGTGTGAAATGCACTCGATGAGCAAGACTGTTTTGCCTTGCCTTGCCTACTGATCCACATTAGGAATATTCAGGCCTTGTGCTTCTAAAAATGTGCGACACAAATTCTATTTGTCACATTCATCAAAACATTCTCGTAACGTTGGAGATGATTGTTTCTCACCGGGAGGGCGCAAATCGTTCTTTTATTCTCCAATCACGTTCCCTGCCAGTTTAACTTCCCCTTCAGAATGACGTGACATTGAATTACGAATGACAGCAAATGTAAAAGTTTTTAACAAGGTGTGACAGCAATCCGAATCCTCCCAATTAACATCATAATCCATTCTGATTCAGTGCCAGGGGAAAGTGGGCGAAATCCCTTTGCGGGCGTGACGCGAAGATGCTCCGACTCTTGCTACGGCTCTTGTTCCGCTGTATTTGCATGCAGCTGTGTATCATTTTGACATGCCCCCCCTCTTCTTCCACTGTATCTCATCTACTATTTATTTAAATCGCAGCCTCGGCCCACTGGAGGTTAACACTGGGTAATCCGTCAAAATGTTTGATTTCACCTAGAGAGGGTTTGGAATGTCTTATTTTAGATGCGCGTTAAGTAGGGATGGATGATTTGGAAAAACTGATTTCTTTTTACCCCCTCAGTATTGCAATTGCATTTTTTCAAAGGTCGTCTTTCCAAGTATGTGTGGGTGTGTGTGTGTGTCTGTGTCTGTGTGTCTGTGTGTGTGTGTCTGTGTGTGTGTGTGTATGTGTATGTATATATATATATATATATATATATATATATATATGTGGCATACGGGAGACGGTGGTTCGAATACCGCTTGGATGGATGGATATATATATATATATATCTATATATATATATATATGTGTGTGTGTGTGTGTGTGTGTGTGTGTATACACACACACACACACACACAGTATCTAAAATTGTACTGTACATAAAATTGTTTATGACCTGAACGCCATTGTCGTCTCACACCAATGTGTTGTGTGCCTCGAGATATAAGATGTAATAAAAAATAGGAGGCATGAAATGAGATTGTGAAAGTGTATTACAAAGTGTATCCAATCTATTTGGATTGGTATTTCAATTTTCTTTTGTCTTTTTTTTTTAAATTCATTGCGCTTTAGTTCCAGTTGTTCACCATAATACTCTTAACGCTTGTTACGATTTCACAATGTAGATAGAACCTGCTTTCGGTGTGACTTTCATTATATTTTACATCCTCTTTATTGGCGTTTAATGTTAAACGACTTGACTTTAATAGACATGCATAAAACATAAGCTAAAATCTACATTGAACATTGAAATGAATCATTCTGTTCTGTCCTCAATGCCTATTTTTACACAAAAAAAATTGGTTGAGCTGTTAATCAAAAGATGCTGGCATGGATTCACTGCAGTCTCCAATAGATGCTCTGAAATATTGAGCAGAATGAAGACTGACGGCTTTCACGGCCCGGATTTCATGGCGTAGAGGTTGCAGTGTGATGCGTGTCTGTCTTTTTAATATCTGAAGAGGAGCGCCTCAGTTTATGATGGTTTTGAAATTTTTGGGTTACGCAGTGAACTCGTTTGCCGCTGTACTTACTGCCTTGACTGGCGTGCGTTTACTGTAGTTATGACTGAAATTATAATAGTATTACTTGTCTTGATATATTTTATTAGTCGTTTTTCAGTCACTGACGTCGTCTTGGTCTCTTTTCACAACACAATATGGATGTTTTGAGGCTCTTTCCAATATTTGAAGGAGTAAAATTTCATGGGCCAATTAATTAAAAAAAAGTGTAAAAATCACAAATGGGCAAAGCTTGCTGATTGTAAAATTGCTAAAATTGGCCTATTAAATCAACAGGCCGATCCATTCTGCCCATGAAATTGCTTCCAGATGCTTCAATAAACAACATTCCCAGCTTTCTTTTTGCGATTTTGAACAAAATGGAACATAAACAGCCATTTAATGTTTTTGAGACAGTGTCATGGTTGTCATTTGAACAACCTTGGCAAAAATGAAGTGCAAGTTAAAGTGAAAACAAGCAATAGTACCTATGTCAGGAGGCTAATTTTGTAGTCAAGGAGATTTTGGCCCAAGCTGTTTCCGAGCACTTTCATTCATTCATAGCTCAAATGTTGCCGTTTTGTGTGTGTGTGTGTGTGTGTGTGTTTATATATATATATATATATATATATATATATATATATATAAACACACACACACACAATCACCCATCCATGGGATGTGTGTGTATATATATATATATATATATATATATATATATATATATATATATGAATCATCCATCCATCCCACACACACACACACACACACACACACATCAGATGGGAGTCATATCCGGTCTCAAGGTCCAGCGAGGGACCCAAGTAGAAAAATGAATCAAGCAGCATTTTTTTTTGTTTATTGTTAAGGTCAGAACTTTTACCCTTAATTGAACCTTGGTTGTACTTGATGAATCTAAGAGTCCTTAAATGCAACGTCAGTGACTTTGAGATCCTGATTACCATTTTTTTTGTGCTTCTGTGCCGCAACACTAGACAGCATTGGAAATCCAACAGAACAGGCTGTATACTATATATGATCAGATGACAATGGGCCTGATTCCCGAACAAATTTCCTTTAATTGTGCATACACACATTTCATGCACGATTTTCTGATTCATTCATAGGTTTGTCCTTGAATGTGTGGGCCCCCATATCTCGATTTTGCAATCAAAATCCCTTTCTTAGTCTTTTTTTTGTTTTTTTTGTCAGCTTTGAAAATGGTGAGCAATGAACGAGTCAACACTTGAGTGATTTATTTACAGTGAAAAATAACAAACGGGTCGCTCTTCTTGTCGTACGTGAAAGCAGAATCCTCTTGCTTGGTGGCTTCTGTTCCCTCCTCATAAAGAGATAATTGCATCGTCACCTTTGACTCTGAATTTTGTCGATAAACGGATGAAACGTGGGGTGTCTTCACGGCTTTGTGGATAGCAGCCGGCGGGTCGACGCCTGTCTGTCACGACTTTATTCTAATTGCCCATGAACTCTTAGCTGCCTGCTCGCACCTCCCTTGCCGCTTTCATTGCCAGTAAACAAACTTTTAGTGTGACAAGTGTCTTGTTAAACGCTCTCATAGACACATGTCAGACAAGGCAATTGCATGTATTTAGCCAAGCGTCGGTCACCTCTGCATATTCATCGCCTCTTATGATGCACTTTATGGCAAAGCAAAACAACGCTACTTACCGTTGGCCAACCCTGAACAGATAGGCCATCAAACAGCGTAATTACCGGGTATTAAAGCGTCACCGGCGCCCTCGTCGGGATGGCCGACGAGTTGGTTTGTTTGCCGCCCGATCATCATCACCGTTGCTATTTATTTACAAGAGCCATCAAGGCTTCTTTTTTCGTCAAAATGGGAGACGTGAAGGTGACTCTTGTGCCGTCAGACATGCAAGAGGCTTTTCGACAAGCTGTCTCCTCTCAGCCAGCCTTTTAAATCATCATCACTCCAGCCAGCTGTAAGACAGTTGTCGTGATGTATCACCAGTGCTAAACTGCCAGCGCGCCAACGCTCGTTTCAACGGCCGCATTCCGCAAATGCGTCCGATATTCCGCAAAGTTTTGTTAAGGTTGTATGAAGATTTTGTTTTTTCAGGTGACAGGTGACCAATTTTTACATTCATAATGTTGTATCCAAGTCCCGAAAATAACACAAGTTGCTGAATGTTTGGTCAGTTCTTAGTAATGGATGTCCCTGAAGGTATCATGTAAAGCGGGAAGTGAGCCCTAGCTTGGAGCTATCAAACTCGGTGTAGGTGGGATCATGGGAAGATCATGATTCTTGCTTGAGGACAATTTCCGAGAGGACAATTTCCGAGAGAGACACTCCAAGCATGGACCTAACACTACCTAATTAACCGAACACATAGCACAAATGATCTAAATGATGATCTAATCCAAAGGCGCTATTAAAAAAAATAAAAATAAAAATCTGAAGGTGCAAATACAATACTGGATTATGTTAAATTGTATTTTAACATCATAATCATTACATTTTTGTGCCTCCCACTGTATATCTAATATGTACAGTATGAAAAGAGAGCGCCAGACAGACAGACAGACAGACAAAGAAAGAGAAACTAAACACAAAATGTAGTTTTTAAAGTAAGGTTTTCATTATGCAGGACGGAAAAAATAATTCAATCCGACATGGCCCAGTATGAAAAAATGATTGCCCCCTCAACCGAATAACTGGTTGTGCCACCCTTAGCAACAACTGCAATCAAGCATCTGCAATTGCTAACTTGTAATAAGTCTCTTAGAGCACAATGGTGTTTTGGCCCACTCGCTTTTGGAGAATTGTTGTAATTCAGCCACATAGGAGAGTTTTCAAACCATGAATTACCCTTTAAAGGCTTTGCCACAGCTCAATCAGATTCAAGTTTGGACTTTGATTGGGCCACTCTAAAACCTCCATTTTGTGTTTTTCAAGCCATTCAGGAGTTGATTTATGCTAGCATGATTATTGTTGTGATGCATAACCCAGATGCGCTTGAGATTGAGGTCACAAAATGATGACCAAATATTCTCACTGCAGATATTCTGATAGAGCAGAATTCATAGTTCCATCAATCACAGAAAGCCATCCAGGTCCTGATAGAGCAAAGCAGCCCACGACCATCACCACTCCCATATTTAACCGTTGTTATGAAGTGCCTTTTTTGTAATTGTATGTTACATTTATGCCAAAGTAACGAGACATATAAAGGAAGCCAACAGTTCTTTAGAGGTTGTGTTTATGTGACCTCCTGTATGACTTGTCGCTATGATCATGGGTCATGTGTGTCGGCTGGCCACTTGTGGAAAGGTTCACCACTGTTCTATGCTTTGTCAATGTGTTTAATGTTATGTATTCACTTGTTGCACATACTCAACTGTATTGTTTTGTGGATAATGACTCTCACCATGATTCGCTGGAGTTCTAAAGCTTTAGGAATGACTTTGTAACCCTTGACTTGACTTGACTTTCCAGACTGAAAGATGTCAATTATTTGATTCCTCATCCGTTCTTGAATTTCTATCGATCATGGTATTTTTTTTGCAACTTTTGGCGATCTTTTGGTTAACTTCATTTTGTCTGGCTAGTTCTATTTTGGTGATTTTTTTTGGGGGGGGGGTCGAAAAGGTCGACAAGTAATCAGACTTGGGTGTGGTCAATGAAAATGAACTGAAAAATCAAATGATGATTTTAAAAATGGCATCTTATCTTTATCTGATCTTTACATTTCTTTGATGATCTTAAAGTGTGAAAACTATGTATAAAATATGAATTTTGGATGAGGGAAAATACTTTGTATGCTTACTATAACGTGTGTATAAGGTGTGTCAAAAACTATGAAAAAAGATTTGCTTCTAATGTGAATAACAGATTTTGACAGATAACAACCACAATTTGGATGTAAAAATATTCACTGCACCTGCTTTAGTTCCTCGCGTAATGCTTTTTGTCTGTCTCCGCCACTTAGTGGGGTTTGTGGGTAGCGGTGTGTGCGAGTGTGTGTGTACGTGCGCGCTAGGTGTGTGTTTGTGTGTGTGTGCGTGTGTGTGGCCTCAGATGGGCATTATCTGCGCCCAGATTGTCCTTGGACCCCCACGTCTATGTCATAAGCTGGGCTACAGCCGCCACCATAGATCATCTCCTGCTCTTCAGGCATTTTCTGCCGTGCGCCGTGAAAAGCGCTCTAATCCGATTCCGACATGATCGACGGCAAAGCGTTCCAGCGTTTTATTGAGACAATTACACACTCATTACGCATATGTTTGACAAGTTTGCCCTCCTGGCATTGGGAAGGTTCACGATTAATCACAAACAGCAGTGTGACAAAAGGATATAATGAAACGATGAAATATATATCCTGACGGAAGATTATGTGATATTATTGATGGATGGCTGAGCGGCATGTCAGAAAATAGCAGACTTAACTTTATCTATGACTGCCAAGAATATATTTTCAGTCACTTTTGAGGCCGCCGTATTTCTTCGCTGACGACGTTGCAGTCATCCTTGTCAGTTTTTGACGTGAATAGGTGTATTTATTTATTTATTTGGTTAGTTATTCATGTATATCCTGAAGGGAAAAAGGAGTTGCCCATTTGAATTTTAATGTTTTTTTTATTTCTTTGTCTTGAAGGGACATAAGGAAAATGTACTTTTTAAATCACTTGTATTAAAAGACTTGGTTTGATTGCTCTGTGAAATATATGTGTTTGGCGATGTGTCCGATGCATGCCCCACATCCACTGATCTGCACATGAATCGATGTGGCGATTCGGCGGCCTGGTGATGAATTGCTGCCTCCACGAGAGGAACTGCAATCTGTGCTGCTTTAGTTTATTTTATACTTTCTGCCATCAAAGTGAAGATAATTTTTTTCATTTGTTTTGTCTATGACCATAAGTCGCTGGCAGAAATATATCGACAAAGATTCACTACACTGGGTAACAATTCAGCATGAATACGTTCCGATTTGTCATTGCAACAGTCAGACTTTAGTCAGATTTGCAAACGCCCGCGTTTTTGTTGAAACGGTGTCAGGATGACCTCAAACTCTTTGAACCTTAATTGCGCCCAAAGCGAGACAAGCGCAGCAACGGGGTGATTTGCAATCACGCGGGGAGAACTCGGCCTTCGGCTCAAAGAACTAGTCATGATCACCGAGAGTAACAAAAAGCCCTGCCGTTCAAAAAAGAAATCCTCACCTCAAGGTTTGCGAGCGGCGAGGCTTTGTGTGGCAAATGAAATACTCAAGGAAGACATAAGTCTCATTTCGACCCATAAAGGACATCCCTAATAAAATTCTCATCCTGACATGCAAAAGCTCTCCAGTGATGGCTGATTAATTGCCGGCGCAAATGAAAGCATGGTTGGGAGGCTGTAATTTATCCTCGTCCGTCCTCTCGTGCCCTGGTAGCCTGGGGTGGCACTTGCCCGGCTAAATGAGGTGGGGGGGAATGGAACACAGCGAATGGGCAGCTGCCTCCGGGAAAATGAAGCTCACCGTTCTCATATTAAGTGCAAGGAAACTCGTTAAGAAAGCGGAGGTGTTCTGGAGGTCGGGTCTTTATCGACGTTTGTTTATGAGCAGCATTACGCTTCGACGACTTCATCCAATTTCCATTTGAGCGTGAGTTCTATGAAGCTTTTAGCCGGGTTGGCAATAAATGTTATCCTTGCTGTTTGTTTGTGGGTGCATCAGAACGCCAGATGTTCACAAAGTACGCAATTCGGCATCATTTTTTATTTTGGACTGAAAAAAAAAATCCTGCTATGTATGTAGCAGGCGAGTCATACCTCATATTAAAACCACCGATGATGGCTTTCCAATTCTGAAAATCATTTGACTACTAATTTGTCCCCATTTGATGTCACTTGTGCCCACTGGCAACAGCAGTACCTCCCCACCAAAAGACTGTTGTATTGTTTTTAAAGTCCAAAGTATCTAATATGGCTGTCCGCTTTTTAGGTGTCGGGCAGTCAAAATGTTATATTAAATTTTATGAAATTCCAATGGGATCTTTATTAAATCCAAACCAACTGGTGCTTAACCACCCTCCCATAATGGATTGTGTACAATTTAAGTATATTTGTCTGCATGTTTTTCCAATAAATTCTTAACCTGTTCAATTACAAGCCAGCCTGTCCTTGTAAACAGTCAAAACAAGACAACAAAGAAAGAAAAACCCAAGCTATCATGTCTTTTTATATAGTTCTATTGTGGATTTTTTTTTTTTTTTTGCCAGCTGAAGGGCTTTTTATGTCCAAACAGCAGCAGCTCCGAAGTGAAAATCTCCGAGTGGGCGTCACCCATTTAACCCCTAACCACGGGGTAAAAGGATACAGAGGCCATCTGGTTTTGCACTTTTTCTTTTGCTGTGTGGCGTTCAGGCATCCTGCCCACGTGTGCGCTACTGCAAGAGTCGGGTGACTGTCATAAAAGAGCAAAAAGGGTCCAAAACCTCCCAGTGGGCCGGCAACATGAATATTCCCGCTCTGATTTTCTAGGCCGCCTAGATCCTGACCCCGTCGCATCTGTCCACACGTTTGAACTTTTCTGACTTCGGAAAAGTTTATTTTCAGGTGCACCGGCAAGGATATATAAATAGCATATTTATGATAAGTAGGGCACCTTAATGGGCTGCCACAACAACTAACGAAATCAATCCTTCAGTGCATAATTTATTTATACCTCGTATCCGGAGCTTCACTGTGGACGGATTTAGCTGAGCTCTGAATAAAAGCTACAAAATCAATATGCACACACACGCGGTCATTAAGTAGCCGTTTTGATCAGAATCCAATATAAGCAATCTATTTATTTGGAGTTCTGGGATAGGGAGGCCCCCTTCATAGTCAGTGAAATTACTGTACCTCACCTTTATTTAAATTATAATAGCCACTAGAAATTGGGGCAGTGTGTCGTTTTTCAGTCAAAGCAACTGGCATCAGATACGTTTATTTGTCTTAAGCGTGAAACGCGGGACACATTTTATAATCTCTTAGCATTATACACCCCCATTGTTCTGAGAATTGGTCGATCCAGTGAATGTTGTTTTCCAAATCATTTTCATGTTGGCAAAGAGAAACTAGCTGCCCAGTGTGAATCATGCCAAGAGGTTAACAGCTGCTTGGCTTTATCAAGTTATGACATTCTTGAACCTTCACAGCCACTCATTAATTAAAATGATTTAACTGATTTTGTGTCTCCATTTGAGCCTGTATAATTTGGAGAAGATACAGAGTAACGCTTGCATTTCTTGAATCAAAAAATCATCCAGGATGGATGTTGTGGGGCTCAAATAAATCATAAAATGACCGAGGTCAAGATGATATTCATGCCCATGAGAAGTTTATGTGAACTTCTAGGAATAGCTAGCTTGATACTTTTATCACGCTAACGTTTCGTACTATAAATTTTATTCCAGACATCAAAATTACTGGCATCAGTTAAAAACAAGATAACTGGTTGAAGATAACAAACTAAATTGGTAAAAACGGCTTGAACGTGTGCTAATATGGGAATGCCTCGCAAGAACTACCAGTTTAAACAGTAGACATTTGCATAAATGAAAATGTATCAACTATAATATGATTTGAATCTTTTGGGGGGGGGGGGTATTTTGTGTGTGTGTGTGGGGAGGAATCTTAATTTATGAGCAGTCGCATTGTCTGACGCACTAGTACAGGGGTGGGCAATTATTTTTTCCATAAGGCCATATGAGAACCAGAAAATATTATGGAGGGCCGGATCAAAAGGGTGAACTAAATTTAACATAATATTAATTGTATTTATTTATTTAAAAAGCAGTATTTTGCATTTTATGGCACGTTTTTCCGACTTTAAGAGTACATTATTCTGTCGTATCAAACGAGATTTGCTTGACTTGGCGCTACTGCGGGCTTCCGTATCGTCTCCCCCTTCCTCCCTATGCTCTGCAACTTCAAGTAACTGTGCCACCTGGCGTTGAAATGCCTGTCATTACAAGTCCAAATGAAATGAATGCAGTCGTTGACATTGAACCTTAATTGTGTACCAACCTTCGGCGAGCCGGATTAAAAAGACCAACGGGCCGGATTTGGCCTGTGGGCCGTAGTTTGCCCACCTCTGCACTAGCACCTTTTAGCTAGCTAACACACATCATATTTGAATATTATCGCTTAAGTAGAAAACGTTTTGCTCTGTGTACAACAATATTTCTCTTCTGGCTTGAGCTTGTCAAGTGGAGCAGGACAGAACAGAGCTGGGGTTCTCAAATGCTTCGAAATTGGATCAAGTTGACTTTGAGCGCTGTGGCAGCTCAAAATCAATATTGGACTTAGGCAAGCTATTTACAGTGCCTTGATCATGTTTGACAGAGGCTCACAGTGTGAGCAAATCACTGGCCAAATTTTTTTTTTTTTGGGCAAATGTTTTTAACAAAAAAGTTTTATTTGATTAGAATCCAATCATCTTTGTACTATGCATGCATGAACGATTGCGTCTGAACTGGTGGATACACATTTTCTGTCGCAAGAAAAGGAAAAGCGCCTATTCGAGGTAGATGTTTAATCTTAAGTGGTTGACTTTAAGAGGGATGGCCGTGTTCATTCAAACTTTGATATATATTTGGTGGAAACAGTTAAATAGCTGAAGATATTTTTTTTTGCCTGAGTAGACCCCAGAGGACAATAAGGTTTTGCATTTTTAAGCAAATTAATTTGTAGTTTGAGGTGTGACAGCAGTTAGAAACGCAAGTGAAGGAGCGAAAATAATCAAAAGACTCCCACCGCAGGATTTAATAAGCCAGAAAGCACTCATTTCACCTTTGAGTGCATGAGTGCTGTATTTAATTCCTAAAGAAAATATTCCACTTTCCTTTGAGTGCACAGCACAGGAAACATAACTGATGTGTCATTTAGGTATTCAGGAATGCCAATATTTATCTTTCAAGTGTGAAAATACTATATAAATGAGAATGTAGATATTCTGGTGGTGTATGGGGTGTACGGGAGAGGTAGTACCCTTGAGGGCGATACGGTCGCAGCTGCATTGCTGATGCTTTATAGCTGGTTGATCCCTAACTGGTCCTCACCAACACCCAGCTCTTGTCTATGTCTTAAGATTAAGATAAGATTGAAAAAGCCTATAATATTGAGAGAGCCTCATTTCACTTGTACTTGCAGTGTTCAGTCCCAGTGATCCAGTGGTTGGCGCATCAACCTCACGGTGCAGAGGGTTCAATTCCACCTCCGGCCTCCCTGTTTGGAGTTTGCATGTTCTCCGTGGGCCTGCGTGGGTTTTTTTCTGGGTACTCCAGTTTCCTCCCAAATTCCAAAAACATGCATGGTATCCTGATTGAACACTTGAAATCTAGGTGTGAGCGTGGATGGTTGTTCGTCTCTGTGTGCCCTGCGATTGGTTGGCAACCGGTTCAGGGTGTCCCCCGCCTACTGCGCTAAGACAGCTGGGATAGGCTCCAGCAGCCCTCCCGTAACCCCTGCGACCCTTGTGAGGATTAGCGGATCGGAAAATGGATGGATGGATAGCAGTGTTCACATTACATTTAATTTAGTTCTCATAGCACCATGCTATGCTCAACAAAAAGCAAATACAGCAATGTGACACTTTTGAATGTGTTATTTTAGAGCTCAGCGTTGTTTCCCCGTGTCTAGCGCACAACTTCCTTGAAATGTTTCTCATTGAAATCCCTGATAATCATTTTGCAAACTGCTAAAACACCCGTGATTCAGTGAGCAAATGGAGGCAGACTAACTGACTTCCCAGTCGCAGCCGCCTACCAGCTGCCGCAACAGAAATAGTAATGTATCATCATGGCTTGCATTGAGGGAAAACACCCTATGATTTAGCTCTTGCTGGAGGTCATGTGACAATCAGTTGGTGTGTTCACGTATCACATTTTGCTAAGAAAACATGTTGAATCGGCCCCGGCAGCCACGTTGTGCTTGTGCATCTTCCAGTTGTTTGCTTCTTCCTCTGTGTGTTTTTTTTTTAACAGATGAAAGCTTTGAGTTGTTAACTGTCGACGAGGGAGACGTGTTTAAAATAAAGTGACGTGTTGATGGGCAATCTCACACACACGTGTGCACACTCACGCTGAGCTGGTTGCAGTTGGGGTTTTTTTTTTTGGGGGGGGGGTGCGGGAAGAGCCCAACAACTGTGTAGAGCGCCCCCCGCATGACGCAATGTGTAGCAAGTCCACATGCCTTTGAACTTTCCCTTTCATGCTTGTCTGTCGGTCATGTCTTTTTTGTTTGGTTTTTGTTTTCCAGTTTGGTTTTATTCCATATTTAAGAAGTTCCACAGAGGAAGTCTCAACAGATTTACGTTTCTTTTTCAGACCAACACAAGTCTTTGGATGTTGTTGACTTTAATGACCACTTTGAACTCAAAAGTCACTCAGTGGTGCGCAGACCTCAGCTCAGAAAAAAAAAAACGGTGGCACAATCCATTTGTGTGTTTTTAGTGCGCAGACACTGGATGATAAAAACATATTGTATTTGGACTTTTCACTTTTCATCCAAATTCCTACCAACATGTACAAGCGTCGTTGGTCCTTTGCCTGTGCACCCTCCCTGGTAAATTGTGTATGTGTGTGCGTCTGTCTATCTATCTATCTATCTATCTATCTATCTATCTATCTATCTATCTATCTATCTATCTATCTATCTATCTATCTATCTATCTATCTATCTATCTATCTATCTATCTATCTATCTATCTATCTATCTATCTATCTATCTATCTATCTATCTATCTATCTATCTATCTATCTATCTATCTATCTATCTATCTATCTATCTATCTATCTATCTATCTATCTATCTATCTATCTATCTATCTATCTATCTATCTATCTATCTATCTATCTATCTATCTATCTATCTATCTATCTATCTATCTATCTATCTATCTATCTATCTATCTATCTATCTATCTATCTATCTATCTATCTATCTATCTATCTATCTATCTATCTATCTATCTATCTATCTATCTATCTAGATTGATATATATTTTTTCTTTCGTTTTTTTTATTCTTTAAAGATAAATAATTCAACTTGGTGATAAGGTAGACTTACATTGGTTCCACTGTTTTGATGAACAACAGGTGGTCTTATGTCTGTGTGTAACCTACCATGGTGACGGTTGTGTAGAAGTCTATGGGTGTAACAATCTTCGTAAAGCTGTTCAAAGGAGGCATTCATTGGAGTAAGGTGCTTTAGCGATGCATCTGACGATTTAGTGCCAGAGTTCAGCTGCACGGTCTCATCGTGTGTGCGCGAAAAACATTGTGACTGATGTTTGTGTATGAGGGCATAGTAACATCAGTTGGAGGTGTTCCAAAAAGTAGCTGTCTATTTAGGGTGATGCGCTTATTTACAATTGAGTGGAGGTCTCTTTTTGAGGATACTCTTGCACTATGTCGAAAGGACTGACTGCAGCAAACAGGTTCATTGAAACATGCATTCTTGAACCAGTGGTATTTAAAGAAACGCTTATAAATCGTCAACACAGTACAATATATATATCTTCATTCAATCTCACACTTGGTGCTTTAATCTCACGATCTGCTGTGCAAACATTAAAAGACAAAACAAATGCTGACGATAGAATGTAACCCCCGCAGAAGAGATTTAGTCATCTTTGCGAGTGAGGAATTGGCACTTCAAGTTTATTTTAGTGGATTTACCATTTGTACATCTGATGCTCCCCTGCCTCAGAATAGTTTGGCTCCATTGTGCTGTCGGAGTGCAGTTCATCATTAGTCTGTCCCATTTTTTTTTTTTTTGGGGGGGGGGCAGGTACTTTATTCGTGACATCAAAAACATTTCCCCGACAGAGTGCTGATAAATTCCTGGGATACGATCTGTAAAATGGTCTGCTGCTGCTGTTAAATATTCATTCCTGAAACAGAAAATAGAGCAGCTTACTGTAGAAGGGTCTGATACATAAGTCTTTTTCCATGTTCATGAAGCCACTGGGGAGATTTATACCCGTGCTTAAATCAAATACGTTCACAGATTTGTCTATCAATGATGTAACCGGCTAGGTGGGATTTAACGACTCGCTGTCTTGTAAATGTAATTGATTGTTGTTCACCACATTAGCCTTCTGTCTGCCGGTGACAAAAAAAAATAAATAAATAAATATTATCGCCAACGCTTTTTCTTTGCTGTTTTTTATTCATATCGCTATAGGTTTGTTTTCACAGTGACAAAAACACCATATTAAAAAAAGAGGAAAGAAGGGTCACAAAGGGGAAGTGAGTGGGACAAAATATTCTCTCGATGGGTTCAGCTTCTGCATTGATTTATTCTCCAGAACAAATCACCCAGCAGTGGGTAGGAGTGGGTGGGGAATTGAACAAATGGTCCATAATTATAAATAAAATAAAATATTCTTAAACCAAGAAATGCTTGGAAATGATGCATGGGAAGAGCAGTGGGAGTCAATGAGGGTGATGTGCAAGTTAAACCAGACACCGAAGATCTAATATCCAAAGTTAACATGGAAACGGCACATTTTTCAGGCTATCGTTCATTAAATATGAAATAAGATCAGTAAAAACTGAAATGGTGAAAAACATCATATATCCCCACAATGGAGTACAATGTAGGTTAAAGGTTTTTAGCAATTATCTTCAAACATCATGTGTTTGGAATAGAGTAGCCTGCATATTGGCTCATGGTAGCTACAGGAAAAGCAGAAGTGATAATATAAAATAATTAAAAAATAAAAACCGGTACGTGAAATCTTTTGGATTTTTTTTTTGTGCAAAATTCAAATTTTATGATTTACATCAGGGGTACCCAAACTTTTTGGACACAAGATCTACTTTTCGATCAACCAACCTCCCATGATTGACCTATTACCCTGCTACCTCAGTGGGATATGACACGGAGGCATGCAACCCACTTTTGCAGCCTGTTTGCTATCGTAGCTCATGCATGCCATTTTAAAATGCTTCTCTCTGCCCTCCGGATTGCCATTCTTTGCGAGTGCCATCGGTGAATTGTACACGAAACGCACTTTGCCTGATAAAAAGAATAACAGTAAAGGCTACATTGCAACAGCTCTGATCGCAAGCTGCAATTGCCGCCTGCTTGAGCGCGAACAACTTCCAGTGATGCAGGTCAACTGCCACTGTAAGTTAAAGGTGACCTGCTTTATTTAAAAAAAAATACTTATTGTGAAAGTCAGACTGATAGGATGATTAGCATACAGTGTGCATTAACACAAAAAATATATTTCTAACATACGCAAAGACACATTTTTTTTTTCCTCTGCACCCATCGTGATCGACTTGGGACCACTCCGTTAGCTACCCGTCAATCACGATCGATGTAATGGGCAACCCTGATTTACATCATGTTTCCTTACAAAATGACATCGCTAACTAGTGGCCGAGCATAGGTAATGCAGCAGTGTTTTTTCCCCCCCAAAAGCTGCATGGAGAGCGGCTGCGGGAATGTGATTGACACTTGAGGAAATAACCCCAAATGTGCAAAAACGCATTGACCCCGATTAGCACAAACCAGCCGGATACAATTTACCTGCCTGACGGAATAAAGAAGACTGGAATTGGATGGGAAATTTAGCAGCGTCTAAATAACAAGAACACATCTGAAAGCAATGCGTGTGGAAGTCCTAATCCTTTTCCAAAGAGCCTCGGCTTTGGCAGGTGAGGCGTTGAAGCAGCAGCTGGATGCCTGATATGGTGAAACATGGTTAATAGAAGTTGGCTTCTCCTCAAATTGGGTGGGAATGGAGTTTTGTTACCAGGGTGCTGAAGGTTGAATAAACTTGTGTTAGAGATGCAGAGAAATTGGCGGAATCCATTTGAGAAAAATTGATGAGAAGAACCCACAGTAAGTTTTATCGAAAGGTTTCATCGCCTCGTCGATTTATGACAACCAGTGACTTCACCAGCAGTCAGAGGCGACGTTCGGATCATTCACACGTCGATAAAACAGTTACGGCAAATAAATCTGGTCAATGACTACAACCTCTTTATTTTAATTGAACAGAAATGCAAGTCTGTGGGGTGGATGAATAAATATGGCGTGGTGTGGTGAAATTAGTATTTTAGGTCTTAAAAATGGCCACAATTACATCTGGGGACTTCATAATAAGAGTGAAAACTCAATTTAACTTGACTAACAAGAGGTCGTCCATTCAAGCCAATTGTTCCTTCAGTTGAAGTGAACAGTACAAAAGTATTGTTTTAAAATACAGAGTACCGTATTGGCTGAATTGAAGTCAATATAAAAGGCTTTAAAGTTTTAAAGTTGATTCAGACTTTTACCTAGCTGGTCAATTGGCCGGAGATGTTTGGAAGATTCCATGTTGCACCACAATTATGATTGGATGCCATTGAGAGGCTTGACAAAAACAAAGTATACTGTATCAAAAATCAGGGCTTGAGTCCAAACTCGAGTTTGGACTTGAAATTATTTTTTTGATGTTGATGATGTTTTGATGATGATTTGACTGACTCTTTGGCATTGGACTCGGACTTGTCTCCGTGTTGGACTTTTACTGGAGCTTCACTCTCTATCAACTTGACCATTCACGTTCTTATTCCTGAAAAGTATTAGTTTAAAAATATTTTTCTCTCTTAAGATATGCCCTTGATCTCAACTGGACACGGACTTGGACTTAGACTTGGACTTGATACTCGCACCTTTGTGACTTGGACTTGACTTGGACTTGCTAAAGTATGGACTTGACTACGGCCCTAACAAAAATAGTATGTATGACAGACGTGCGCACGTACTACACGATAAGAGCTGGCCTCAGTGCACAACAGCAATATTTATAAATATAAAGATAGGACACATTCCTTTTGAGCTGCACGCAAACACCATTGCTAAGCTATTGCTCGCCATTGCTTGCCTCTGACAGGGACTGTTGCCCCTGCCAACATGGCTGCCAAATAGACACGCCTGTTAGCCGGCTCTGCTCTTTACTGTATAACTGTGACAATAACGGCACCAGCACATAACAGTTGTGGAACAAACAGAATTCGACAACAACCGTACCAAGTTGCGTTTGGAGTGCACTGGACACAATTTCTGTCCAATTAAATCTGGAGTCTGTTGAGTGTGCCCGAGTCCATTAAATGACGGTTCCTCTAAAAGTAGAGGGCCGTAGTTGAATCCAAAGTTCTGAAAAATAAAAACGTTTTACACAGCATATGAGCTGTGAAGATAATCCCATCTGATATTCGGTTTCTTTTCTCTCTGGCTAATGAATAAAACAATCATTGCAAGGCTCAGTGAAATGTATAGCCCACTTCCCTCTGCTGATGATTATCTTGTTTAAGGTACATCAGCTGGAAAATACACTGCCGTCATTTGAATGCCAATGGTTCCACCGCGTTTGCGGGGGGGAAAAAAAGACAATATTGTGTGATCTCGTATTGCTTTTTTATCTTTCGCAATGCATTTGCATTTTCCATTCAGAGCCTCGCGACTGTATGAAATGTGCAATTAGGCAATCGTTACACCTTTGGATATGACCTTTAGAGAGGGAGAAAAGACGTCAATGTGTTTATGTTTTGTTTGTGTGTGTTTTGCTCACTCGGTTGTACTGAGAGGATTTTTTTTTGTCCGGGGGGTGGGGTTGGGGGGGGGTCGGCTCATCATTGGCCCGCAGCTCTCTGTGCTTTCACCAAGGCTTGAATGAAGATGGCTAAGTGGGGAGGCGGGTCATCCTCCTTGTCCTTTCAAAGCATACAAAAGCCTTTCTCAGCCATTTTGTTCGTCCTGGCCTGGCTTGCAAACATATTACCTGTGTGTAGGGTTGTGGCAATGTGCGTCCTGGTTTGTGGTTTGGTGAATTGAATGTAGCCATCTTTGCCTGCTAAAGTGCAGCCCTAAAACTAGAATGCAGAAGACATTCTCGTTTAGAATGTCTTTATCATCGGACCACCCTTTGAAAAATATACAATGTGTGTGTCCTGTGAGCGACCATGTGCAGGTTTTGCCATTTTTCAATTTCTTTGCCGTTGTTTTTTTAGAAAGACCCTTTGTAGAAGCCGATACGGACCAGCTTTTCAATTTGTATTTTGCTGCGACTTGTGCCATGCGTTTACTTTGCTACGTTAGCTTCTCTTGACAGTTCGCGCCATATGCTTGATGTTTCGGATCAAAAGTTAATCGTTGTTAATAATTCATCTTAATTGGAGATTTTGTTCTGAAAGTTGCCCAAATTGAATCTCATGGTAACACTTACCTTATTGGAAGCTGTGGCTTTTAATATCCCCTTTTACCCTTTTTTTTTCTTTTTCGCGAGCTCGCCCGCCATGAAGGATGAGCTGTTAAAATGCTCCTCCAAACGCTCCAGCAAGTCTAGCGTTCCCATCAGTGATGTTTGGGGCTGATATCTCCCCTGCAGGATAATTAAGGAACATTAATATTCAGTCGCGATAACCGCCAGCCTGTCCAGTTTCTGCATGAGTGCCGCAGAGATAAGCCCGCACTAACTTCAGTGCACTCTGTTGGAGTCGAAATGGAAAAAAAAATAATAATAAAATCCCCAGTTCTGCTGGCTGGAATTTCTGGAGCGAGATAGACAGATGGTTATGGCTTTTGGATTTCAAAGTGACAAAGTAAAACTAACGCCAACTCTAGTTCTTTCATGGCGCCGAGTTGAACGCATACGGGCCCCTTGTTGGCGACAACAAAGCGAATCTGCCGACTGCCACGACTCGACACATCAGTCTGCTGAGTCCGAATGAAGCAGCCTTCTGCGCTCGACCGGTTCTGCCTTGAGGCTACCGGAGCCCACCGTTCTGAGAGGTAAATGGATGAATGGGGGCTTTATGGAGATGAGGAAGCGTAATGCTACTCTCCACTCAATCCCCGCGGTTGGAACACTGGCTTTCTGTTTCTTTTATCAAACACACTGAAAGCGGAACAATGCGCCACTCTGCTATCAACAATATGGTGTCATTTGAAGTAGATTATCCCTGTGTTGAAGAAACTCTGGAGGAAACAAAAAAAGGCCAGTGACACAATAGAGCCAGATGAGATTTTACCTCCCCGTGAGGAAATCTGACGTTCCACCTGATTTTACTTGAAAAATCTAATTTGCCTTCGTGGCTGCTCATTGTCACACTCATGAAAGGCTTCTTTGCCCTTATTTGCCTTCTATACACCTCAAATTAACCAGCGTGCATGTGAACGTCACCTTATATATATCTTCATCTGGAATGTCTTGGATGGCTTGAATAGTGAATGTTAAACTGCAGCCATTAAAGTTATATGAGTGGGAAGAGAGAGAAATGTGATGGATGCTAGCCCAATTGTAAACTAAAGGGAAAAAAAATCCCATGTCTAAAAATTCGCAGTTAAATTGTATTTTAATGCGGTGCTATTTTATATTCTGAATAGTTGTTGACGTTGTTTTGTTCTAAATTAGACAAAGGGGCGCTGTCATGACTGAAACATGAAAGATGCTTGGTTATGTTTTGGGGCTGCTTTGCTCCAACTTGCACTGGGTGTTTTGAAATGTTAAGGGCTATTAAGGCATAAAACCGTAAACATGGAAAACACCCATGTTATGTTCTGGGACTGCTCGACTACATCTGGTACTGTATGTCTTAAATCTGTGCAGTCTACCATGAAATTTCAAGAGGCACTTTTGGGCAAAATATGCTTCCCAGTATTATTAGAAAGTTTGAAACGAGGAGGAGGCTCAGTTATGTTCCGCTGCACTCCACACATTCCAAAGCAATACATGACAACTACACTCAGTTGTTTACAGTGGAAGCCTCACTTGGAGGGCATTCATGTAGATTTTTAAACAAATTTCTGTTTTGCCTTTATTTTCTGTTATTTTCATCATGAAAAGCCGTTAAGAGCATTTCAACTACTCCCAACACACACACACACACATTTTGATTAAACATTCTGTTAAAATGTTGCCTTAGGTTGAAATTGTTAGGTTGAACTTTGGGTACTGGTTGCTCGCTCATATTTAGAAATTAAAATGAACACTAGTTCTTTCCTGCTCTATAGGGTTTAAATCTGGGGATGTCCTTTTAAAAAGGAGACTTGTACAGTGAACTGTTGTCATATTGGAGATGTAATGATGTAGCTTTGGGTTGAGCATGGACACAAACCATAGCACCCAAATTGCATTGATGAAAGAGGTGTCTTTTAAGATGACGAATTAACTTTCGCCAAGGGACAATACTCTGTTCATGTTTGTGTTGTCTTTCCCTTTGGATCAAGCACAAAATTCAGCTCTCTTTCATGACCCTCTGTCTCACTTGAGGGAAGGCTTTCACACCAGCAAGTCTGATTTGAAGTATGCCTGCGGCTGCAAGTGTTCTTCTTGCTTCCTCCGGGTCCAAATTGAGACTGAGTGACCTAGCAGTTGCCTTGTTTTAATGTCAATCTCTGACTTTTTCATCTTTACACTTTCCAAATGGAATGACGGCTTGTGTTCGTAAAATAATCAATATTCTGAGGAGAGAGTACTGCTGCAATTTTAATGCCACATCTGGCTTTTGCGTCTGGGTTTGATGGAGGCCAAGAAAAGAGAATGCATGATGCTGTCTGTCGGTACTTTTTCCAGCTTAAGGACTTCTGTCTTGGCAGATAAAATGAATGTTGTTAGTAGGATTGTTTGATACGACTTTTTTTTCAGAGCGATACCAGTATGAGTATTCACTCTGAAGCTACTCACAGATACCGAGTACCAGTACCACTTTGTACTTCTGATATAGTCAATTTCATTTAACACACTTGACAAAAAAAAATTGAACAAATACCTTTCTTTCTGACACAAACTGCTGTACTATAGCACTAACTACTGCGAAGAAGGACTTACTCAACGTCATATATTTTTGCCTTACCAACGGCTGATATCAGCAGCTTTCTTAATACTCAATACCTTAAAATAAGGCTATCTCAGCCGCATACCGATTCCTGGTACCTTTATTCGCCCATCCCTAGTTGTTAGCATGAAGCTTAGCTGATATTTTCCAAGGCAATACTGGTTGTTTTAAATACACAACATGTAATTGTTTTTGTTTTATGTTTAGTTTGACAGTTAGCTCCAACTGGGGTTGGCATTAAACAGCTGTTTTGATGTCCACACCCAAAATGTTTTCAGTCATAAGTAAAGAAATTGGCCTCACTGTTCCAATACTTTTAGATAAGAATTTCGGCATCAAATAAACCAGTCAGATGAGCACCGAAAAGGACTGAGGGTAATTATTGCTTACAAGCCAAACTTGGAGTCACCATAGTAACTGCCCACGCTCCTCGGTCCGCCCCTCCCTTTCTAGAATCTCTATATAGCTCATCATCGACGCTTGTACCATCACTTAATTAAAGCTGTGACAGACTTGCATGCTATGTTGTTATGTGACAGCAGTCCCTGCAACGATTTGTCCATGGATTACCGCGTCTTTAAATTAGTCTGCACTGACACTGGCTATTGTTCCAAATTGAAAGTGTGGTTTGAAAAAAAAAGTGTGAAAGTGTTAATCAGCGACTCTCTGCAAACAGAGATGCATTTTTTCCCCGAAAGAACGCCTCCTTGTGTACTTTATACATGATGCATGTTTTTCTTTTGAACTGGCGCCCCGTTGTCTGCCTAGAAAAAAAGTACCGGTATAGCAGCAGCGGGAACCTGTTTAGAAAAAAAATAAAATAAAGGAGAAAGCTCCCCTGTGACAAACAGAGGTCTTAATTGGACATCATGGTGGACGCAAACCCGGGATCTTCTTCACTTTGGCTGATTAACGAGCAAACTTTCTGTTTTATCTAACATTGTCCCCATAATGTCACTCGAATACAAGGTCGCTGTGATTTAATTTTTTTTTCTTCCTGGATAAACAAATTACCATCAGCAATAGAGTCTGAGCCGGAGCCTGATTTAATGCCTGAGATTATATTTTTTTATTTCTAACCGCAGGTGCTGTGTACAGTATATCTTAATCATTCAAGGTTAGCAACTGAAGGCAGAAAGAGTTTAGCCCTCCCACACACACACACACACACACAAACACGCACACACACACACAAAATCACTGAATAAATAACAAGCAAGTTACAGTCTGTTAAATGAAAATAAAACTTTTTTGGGAATAGTGCCAATCGAGACTCGACCAAGTTTTTCTTTCTCCTTTTACCTCTTCCAGGGTGATACTGTTGCTATGCATCGAGATGAAAGAGCATTAACATTGGTTTTATTAGACCAGAATGCATTTTGCCACAAGTGTGTTGTTTAAACAAAGTTTTTGGAAACATTTTGGTCATAATTTCCAAGGCATGCATGGTGAAAACATAACAGGACTCATCCCCAAAAGAACGGCATATCTGAAATGAAGCGTGGAGGTAGCAGTATCAGGATCCCTCCACCCCCAAATCAAGGTGGAGGGAATTATGAACAGTTCCAAATACGAGTCAGTGGTAGCACAAAACTCACAGGCCTCTGATGGAATTTAACTAATTCAATTTAAGTTGACTTGTCCTAGGTCATACGCGGTTTAAATGTACAAACTTTACTTCATCAAATTTATTTTTAAAATTCCTGTAGGGTGAGCAAAGCAAATACCAAGAGTATTACTTTGCAAAATTTTGCTTTAATATCCTTCAGCCCAAACACCCTCTTTTTCTCTGTGATTCGCTTTCTTTCTACTGATCCCAGACAAGAACACCCCTTCCGCACAGAATATCCCTTGGAGCACACACAACTCGACGGTGCATCCCAGTAAACATCATTAGTGACCCCCGGAAGATCCAGGGTGTGAATAAAAGCCCGTGGCACTCCGAAGACAGTTCATCAGGACCTTCACGTGTGAACATGTCAAGATTTCGAGCAACGTGATACGCAGGCGGTCATTCAGGATCAACCAGGGGTTTTCGGATCTCTCTCTTTTTTTTTTTTTAATGGCTGGCATTGTAAGAGTTAAAATGATTTATTTTTAAACCTGTTAGGAAAGACTGTCACTTCAAACATCATCTCACCTTTCACAATCATTCTATGATGGCCTTTGACACCGACAGCCTTGATTATTGACATTTTCATTCATACGCTGCTTTTCCAACTTCTTTCTTTAAAAGTTGCGTTCAATGGTGTCTTTTTTTTGTAATAGGTGAATTCTATAGCTGCTCGGATTCGGTGCTTTAGAAATATCTTCCAAAGTGGTGACTATTTAACTTAATGATGAACATATATCTCCTCCAGCCAACGGTGTGGTGAGGTGGGATGTTCAGCTTTTTAAATGAACACATTTACTAGTGAAGCCGGTACTACAGAGGAGATGGAAAGTTTTTACAATTTGGCGAGACAATTTAACGATTGTGACGTAGAAATGAGGATGACAGTTTGTCAAAGTTGGCTTGAGCATGTCAACATAAGCCGCGCTAGCCTAACTGCACACGGACCTGCCGTACTGTGAAACAGCAAAAATGGCTCAGTTATGGCGCTCCGATCACTTCGTTGGCACTTGAATGACTGGAGCAGTTAAGAATGTAATACATCATTTACAGTAACATGTTATCATTTCAGCAGAGTGCTTTTTTTTTAAAGCGTTTGATGCTATTGCTAAGTGTTACCAGAAGCTAGCATGTCCTACCCTAAATACGTAAATGATGCGTACATACAGTCCATTAATTATCAATGAATCATGTGAGTGGTTACAGGACTTAACCAGGCTGGACGTCCAGACTCTTAAGGGTTTTTTTTTCCTTCCCCTCCCCTGCTAAAGCGCTAGACACCACTGCCAGGCCTGTCTGAATAGCACAAGAGACAGTGTAAAGCGGCCTTTTGGATTTGTGGTTTCATCCCAGCCGCCTCCACTCACCCCCACTTCACTAATGGACTGTCCTCAGCCAGAGGTGCTATCCATCACACACACTACCTGAAGTCTGGAGCCTCTATAAAGATTAGGACTGTTAAGAGAAGATGGATGGCCCTTGTCAACGCTGAGCATCATCCCCCAAATGCCTAAATTAAATCTAGAAATACTCCAAGGGATGGTGGGTGGGGAGCTCAGATTAGCCTGGTAATAGCGGACATGAGGCGGGGTCCAGCCGTGCTATTGCTATCATTACCTTGAAATATTGATGAAAATTGTCAACATTCCCCTGGAGTGCCACTTGAATTCTTAGTTTGAGAACATCTTAAATCTTGCTCTTTAATTCTCTCTTGCATCTCGACGCCGCATGCGCGAAGAGACCGCACGGTTCAGAAGTCAAAGCCCTGGCTGAGCGGCCGCTTTCTTTTTGTCTACGGGAGTCAGTCAAACTATTGTTGAAGAAGTCCATTTTTCCTCTGACCTTTTTGTCTCTTACATATTTTTTTTTCCTGCTGGTGGGCTTTAAAAGGTTTGTCGGTCCCATGGCCTTTTAAAGGTCTACTTATGGATTTATTTGCCCTCACTGAGATGGCTCGCACATGGTTGCGCACTTTTCTTTTTTTTTTTCACAATTGTGAAAGGTGAGACGATGTTTTTTTTTTTTTTAAACTTCAGCTTTCGGAAGCCCTTTGAAGCAAACGCAGGCAAATTAATCGACACACAAATCCCCTTTCTCTTACGGGAGTGCAGCAACACCACTGTGGTGTCACTCGACTTCTGCTCGACATACTCAACCGGAAGGAATTCCGCTTTGCTCGCTAACGGCAATGTTTTTACCGAAAACCTATTCCACGCGGCGTACAGCAGAGCAGGGTTTCCCAAACCTTACAGGGGTGACATCAGTCCAAGGAACACCTCATAACTGTTGTGGTAATCTCGAGGAAGACTGGGCAAGTCAACGTGCTTAATATACTTGAAACGATGATTCTTGACGTAAAAATCACCGGTGTGTGTACCGTTGTACTTTTTGACAGCTCTTGTGTCGCAAGGATGCGTTATGGCATGCGATGCTGAAACTTTTTCCATCATATGTTTGTTGAACTTCATAGTTTACGTGTATTTCTGCTACCCGTATTTTGTCGACTATGTCTTTTAAATTTAAATGGTACATTGTGTACATGAAACTGATTTGTATGCGAAACAATAACATTCTGGTTAGTTCAGTTGAATCTCTCATTCTTCTCCACGTTGAAAGAGTCTCTGTTCACTTGAAAAAAGTACCACAAAATCAATCATGGCTAAAAGCTGCACTCTCTTAAATTCCCCTCGTGAAACAACATCCTCATTTGTGACATTATGTTAGGATCACAGTTTTCTTCTTTGGTGAGGAGTCACTCTGTAATTCCCAATTTCCATTGGTATTGCGAAATAAAACAGCATAGCGTCGTGTGTCACGATAGGAGCAATTTCCTGTTCTATGGTTCTCATCACACCATGCTTGCCAGAAAAAAAACATGAAAAATGGATTTGTGGAGTTAATCCTTCAATTAATCCACAATTAATTAATCCCTTTATTCCTTGTTGGTTCTTTTACTGAGCAACTGGGACATATGAGACACAGGAAGTGGCGCTGCTTGTTTAATGGTTATCGTCACACCTTTTTTGCCATCTCTGGTGACCCCCCACCAACAACCAGAAAATTCAAAATGCATTTGTGGAGTTAATCCTTCTAATTAATCTTTTATGGTACTTGTACAGAGCACATTCAACAGGAGACACGTCTCACGATAAGCACTTTTTCATGTTCTACGGTTATCATCCCACATTTCCTCTCCCCTTCACAAGAAAATGTTTTAATCAGTTCATCCCTGCAATGCTCACTGAATTGAGCTCTTGCTAGGCTTTTTGTGTAACATGGTACGAGTGAATTTGCGTCAACAACATTGAATATACACTCTGTGACGTGAATTCAATTTCTGTCTCACTCCGGATGTTTTCATTGCATTTGACAGTCGGCAGTTGTTTATTAAAGGATCAATAGTGCAGTCGCAGCCATCAATTAATCTTGCTATTTCCTGCGAAATGCTTGTGTGATGTGTGTGTGCGTGCGTGCGCGTGTGCGTGCATGCATGTATAGGTGTGTGTGCCTGTGTGTGCGTGTGTGTAAGAGAGACATCATCTAGCTCTTTGCTTCAAGCCCAGGGGAGAGTTGCTGCCAGTCATTTTTAGTTTGAAGTGAAACGACGAACCACCAATCTCTCCTCCGCACCGCCTGCCATGACTTTCAAATCCAGCATCAAGAAGCTCACAGATCTTTTTTTTTCTTTTTTCTTGGTTTTTTTTTCTTCAGCATTTCAATTTTTCATTTGAGGAGCTCATCCAGAAAAATGGAAGCATCCAAGGGACACTTAGAATGATTAAACATGCTAAAAACAACCCATCAGGCAATTCTATCGTGTTTATATATGATCGATCATCCATTTTCTGATCTGCTGATCCTCACGAAGAGTTGCGGGGCATGCTGGAGCCTATCCCAGCTCTCAGTGGACAGTAGGTGGGCCACACACCCTGTCCCCCATGAGGATACAGCCGACCCTGCACTGATCAAATTTCCACATTCAAAACTAAAACAAGAACAATCGGTTATAAACTGACGATTTTTGAAGCCAGTTCTTGTTTTTGTTCTAACCTGACCTGCTCTACTGTTTGGCCATGCAGAATGATGGATCTGGATCCATTTTCATGCAGGAACAGTTTTTCTCTGCAACAGAGGAGTTTGATATACTCCCTCTTTGGTTAATCATATTCTGAGTAAATTATATTGGAAATTAAGATTTGAGAGGGGGCAGAGAGAAAAAGTGATAACAGAGAAAAGCACCAAAAAAACATTTAAAAAAAAAACAGCATTTCCTGTTGCGCTCATAGCTCCTGATCACATGCGATGTTGACTCTCTTTAATTTACGCTAACAATCCAAGCTAAATTCAGCTCCTGCTCAACATACTTCCTTGACATTAATTGCTCCTTTCCTGTTCGGCTTTGGGGCCAGCACATGTTTCAGGCCACCCTTGGCTGAATGGTTTGGACACCTCTTGTTTCAATGCATTACAAAGCATGAAGCTCAACTGTGCGTATTGTGTGTGAGCGAGAAGGGGTGGCCAAGAGTAGCTTTCTTCATTTCCTCTCACATTTTTTTTTTGAAAGTAAATCACATTAGCGTAGCGGGCAGCGTACGGCAAGACCGGTAGAGCATCCTTTCTTCGGCGCTGTCCAAAGGAGGGATGCGGCGACGGCCCCCACTGCAGATGCCTAATGATGCGACTGGAATATTGAAAATGAGTCCCGCGTTGGAGTTTAGACACACGCTCCCGTTTTCCTGTTTTAGCAATTTTGTCACAGCGGCACCAAAGCACGTGCTGGTTTATAGCCGTCAAGCTGTTGTACATGTGTTGTGTGCCACTTTCCAACGTGGGAATAATTTACGGTTCTGTGGTTATCAATGTTTTTTTTTTTTAATCAATGGCTTATAAAAGAAAGTGACAAATATACATTTGGAGTTTGATGGCTGTTCTATTTCCAGTAAATTGATTTGATTAGACTTTTTTTGTCTTTTTCATCACTGGAACAATATAGTGGTAGTGTCACAGAAATTCTAATTACAAAGCAAAATATGACTTAAGACACTTTCTGAGTTGAGGACTTTTTTTTAGATTAGACTCATAGATTTGTTTGCTATTTACACACTCACATAAAGAGAGAGAGAGGAGAGAGACAGAGGGAGAGAATTATACCTGGGTGCCAATTACAGTATATGCAGATTTGGACCATTGATGGACCACCTCAGTCCCTATGCCCTGGGAATATTGTTCTGATGTCACAAAAATAGCAAAAAAACACATTTGAAGTGAAACAGAATTAGGTGTTCACTCCAGCAAAGTCTCAAAGGGCAGTTCAACCAGCAGTTCATGCCTGGAGGAGTATGAAAAAAAAGAACGACACCAGGCATCTGTGTTTTGGTCCACTCCCGGGCCATTTCCTGTTTGTTTGAATTGCCACATCAGTGCCAAGAGCGCTTTTTATGGCGAGAATGACAGTCAAGCTGTCGGACATCAAGTGGCGGGGAAGGCGGGGGCTCCTTGGCACTGCCACCGTTCGCGCCGAGACATGTCAGGGGAGCAGACGATGCACCATGAAAATCCATGCTGTCCTGACGGCGACAATTAATGTCAGCTAGGGTAGTGAGTCTTTAAAAAAGACTCCTGGCCTTTTGGCTCCCAGCCTGTCTGGCTATGGATGTCTCTAATGAGTCATTAGCCGCATGGCCTCTTCCTCTCATGAGCCCAGCCCATAATGGCACACCTTTCATCTATTTCACAGAGAACCTGTCGTTGGCCATTAGTCCAGCTCTAAAGTCCTATTACCTTTACGTCGATGATGAATGAAGTGAACGCCGCTGCCAAGAAACACAATGGTGCTCTGTGTGCCCGTGTCGTTGGACACAGCTCTTGTCAAAATTTTCATTCAGATATGCTTTAGAGAGGGTGGTAATATGTCAATGGAAGGTCACAAGAGAAAAATAATGTTCTTTTTGAACAATTAAACAGCGTCTTTGTCGAAGGCGTGCTTTTGTCATAAACCCAAAGGCTCAAACTGCCTTTTTTTTTTTGTTTTGAGGGCATGGTCATGTCACTGCTCGCTCACCCTTCTACTCCTCAGCCAATTCCAACTTCGGCTTTCTTTACCATGACAACTAAGGTGGAGCTCAGAAGTTGCTATTTCAATGTAAAATCCTGTCATTGGCTTGAAACCTCAGTTTTACACTTGAGCCCCAGTTTCAAAATTCCAATCTTGGATTACAACCTGGATTTGAAACCTCATCCCTAGCCCTTGTTTGAAACCCGAACTCAGACTTGAATTCCTCATTTGAAAGCCGAACTGTGTCCTGGCCGAAACCCTAACCTGGCTTTCAAACCTTAATTTGAAAACCTCACACTTGTTTCAAACCTTAACTCAGGCTTCAAACACTAGCCATGTTGTCAAAGGCAATTTAAAACCCTTGTTTTGACACCGGAACACATGCATAAAACCCAACCTGGAATTCAAATCCTAATTTTAAACTCTTACAACCTTGAAACCAGGGACCGTTTGTCCTTTAAACCGACACGCAGACTTTTGGCAAGACGCCTGTTGAGTTGTGTGCCGTCCCAGATGATAGCCTGACATGATCCATTGGGCACTGCAACCAGATTGGAGAGAGGAGCCCTTTTAGTTTAATAAAGCCTGAGCTGCTTAAAAAGCACACTGCCACCTTGTTTGTGCCGCTCTATCATTTCCCATGCCCTTGTCTCTCTCCCTCTCTCTCTCTCTGAAATGATTCACCTCCGTTAGGGTTGCTGTTTGCCTCTCATATCTGGTCGACACCAAGATTGACAACCGCAGGCAAAGTGCAAAGTCCGGGGTCCACAACTTGTGCGATTCAACGTGTTTTATTTTGCATAGCGGTGCCTGAGGAGCTACCCAAAGAACACAAGTGCACTTCACTCACGGCAACAACAAAGAAAAAAAATAGTGATGACATTTTGAATGGAATGAAAGCCTGTTATTGATCAAACACGACTCGACCGAAATGACGTTCAAGGACGAGCCCGGGCGTTGCAAATTAAACAAATTTGCATGTGTCATTGTGACATGAGCTAATATGCTCGCTGCTACTTTTGAACTACAAAGACTATGACCATTTTCTTGATTATGGCCTCAATCCCGTATGGAATTTTTAGCATCATTACGTCTGCGCTAATTGGCTAACAGCCATTAGCTTGCACAGCCACTTCTTGACGTCATATTATGAGCTTGAGGATGGCAGCTTTTGCGGGTCAGAGAGCATCATTTGGCAAGTTGCATTATTCAATCTTGGTTTTGAGCTGGGTTACGAACACAAGCATTACATTAGCGCTTGCCAACCCGCAGCTCGCGAGCTGCATGCGGCTGCCGGGCTTTGTGATTCGCCTTGCTTATTTCTTAACGCAGAGCTGTTTAATTTTGTTGCAGTTGGGACCTTGGCTCTTTGTTTCCAAGTCCCACTGAGATGACTTTGTAAAGCTGCACAATTAGACGGCTACTTCATCAAGGCACCCGAGCGAGAGAGACAAAATGTTGACAGAAACGCTCCAAGACTTACCTACACTGCATTTACTAATGTGAATCCTCAACTCTTTTTGAAACAAAGAAAAAAAAAATGGTCGTGTCACTCGAACGAGCTGTTGGCTGTTTTTAGTGAGGGGAGCCCCGCTCAGGTGGGCAACCTTCATCCGCACTCCTCCGCCCCCTCCTCCTTGCTCCTGGTGGCTGACAGACCAAAGCCTTCTGATTGATTATCAGTAGCCGTCTAGTGCTTTGACAAGTGCTTTGGCCTCGTGTCTCGCTGGCATCGTGTGGGCTTGCCTATAGGTGTCCTGTTCTAGCAGCTGTCACCTGGCAGCCAATTTAAAAAAAAAAAAAAAAAAAAAGCAGGACTGAAAGCCTTCCACGAAGCACCTCTGACCCACAGTCCAACGACGAGACAGTCACAAGCGCCACTGTTTTATTTACATCCATTCTAGGCAGTACCAAAACAGTTCACTCGAAATGTATGGAAGAATTGTTAACAGGTATTTGTAAGATCATATACAGTGGAACCATTCGGGTCCAACCGAATTTGGTTTTGGAAGTTGGTTTTCAGGTTTTCTAGATGGAAAGCTGAGCATCGGAATTTCGGAACCGTGTCATGAATATGCTGTGAACATTTTGTTGTGTCATAAGCAGACATTTGTGCCAGGCAATATTATTATATAACATATTTTATTCAACCATCAATTCTTAAATTGAACAAAACATGTTGATTTAAAAATGACTCACCTCCCTGACCGAGCCCATTCAAAAATGATCAAAAATGCACTCCAATCACTAATAACATTCATTCGTGTTCATGTCGAGATAAGTTCAGTGTTTAAGAAGTGCACTCCGCAGGTTTACATGCATGACAGCAGTGTTTCTTAACCTTGTAGGTGGGACCGAACCCAACCAGTTCATATGCACGTCCGAACCCTTCATTAGTGAAAAAACAAAAATATAACTTTTTACATTGAATAAAAACTGAAAAAGTAATTAACATTTCAATACATAAGTATGTTTAAAAAAAAAAAGACGTCCTATCACGAGAGTCACACGTTGACTACTGAGCAAACTAAATTTTCCGCAGCACTGATTGGACAAGCAATGTCATGTGATCATCTGTAGCCAGTGATGGCCAAGCGGGCGTGTCATAACTACCGGTAATTGACATCTTGTGTGTGTCTTAACCTGCATGGCAGGGACTCTGCGGAACCCCCGAGAACCGATTCACCGAACCCATGGGTGTCCATCAAACCCACATTAAGAACCACTGCACTACAGTATTATTGTTGAAGTGATCAAGCCACAGATTTGTTTGCATTTTTCTCATTATCAACTCAATTATTCCAAATCATTCGGCCCAATTGTAGCCTCCAAAATGTTCCCCAAAAGTGCACACATACGTCCTATAAACATCATTGTCACAACTGTCACACTTTAAAAATAAAAGAGTTGGCTCTGAATTACATTTCCGCCGCTTTCTGCTCGACATATCTGGCGCAGGTTTCCCGCATAATAGCCACTTGTCCGTTTATTTCCCACTAATTAACATCAAAAGCGGATGATTGATCAAGAGCCCATTGAACAAGCCTCTCAGTAGTCTTTTCGCATTCTTTCTCTGTGTTGTTGATTAGTCTTGTTTGTGCGGCCGCTTGGCTGGCGGTTGCCTTGTGAGGTTGTCACACTTAAACGGCTACAAACAGGTGGTGGGAGCGAGACAAGAGGGGTGCGAAGAATCAAGCTGTGTGATGTAACATCCGGCAATGGAGGACATGCTTGTCCTTTGAAGACCGGCGAATAACACTTCACACCGAGCTGTGCGTTGAATGCCTCTCTTCTTAAAGAGACACCAACAGCATTTTATTCCTCGGTCTTTGTTTGTTTCTTTCTGCCTTGGCACAGCAGCTGCGAATGAGGGCGGTGGGGGGAATAATTAGGAGGATCATCTTTTGTATGAATTCAGTGGTGTTTTGTTTTCTTTCGTTTTTTAAATCGAGGCGTGTCAAGTGCATGCCAAAGCTAAGCGTGACTCTTAAAGGGGAGGTGTCAAGCTCATTTTGGTTATGGTCATACTCAGGTTTTGACTGTAAAGCTGAATGCCGTTCTCAGGCTTTTCAATATGAATGTTAATGATAGTGAAATAATAAATACGTTGCTTTTTGTAAAATGTTTTTGAAAATGCCCATTCTTACATGGGAACATTTATTTGTTCTTTGCTTTTAGGCATTAAAATGTATATTATGCACTCTTCATGCAATATTTTGACAGCAATAAGAATCATGTTCACCAGACATTTGCAGATTTCACAGAAATTGCATGTGAAAGCTGAAATGCCCAATGGGAAAAAATATGAATGCATGTGGAATGATGTTGAATGGTATAGAATGATATGAAATTATATTGAATGATACGGAATTACTTTAAATGATGTGAAATGGGAATGAACGGGGACACTTTTGACATGTTGAAAATGGTTACCAAGGTCAATTCCATGTGCACAATGTTTTGAATTTCAAATGGAAGCACTGATGTGGATCTGTTTTGTTGAATTTGTCATTGAGAATGAATAGGGACTTTTTTGCAAGAATTTTAGTGGTGAAAAAGTATTTTTTGGCATGTTGAAAATTGTTCCTGAGGTGCAGTGAATGGGTTGAATGTTTCCAATTTCAAATGAGAAAGATGTGAATCTGTTATGTTGAATGTGCTTTTGAGAATGAATAGTGTTTTTTGGGATAGAAAATGTTGACTTTAGGGAAAACTGAATTTTTGGCATGAGAAAAATCCTTGCGAAAAAAAAGAATGGAATGAATAGTGTTTTTTGTTTTTGGGGTAGAAAATGTTGACTTTAGGGAAAACTGAATTTTTGGAATGAGAAAAATCCTTGCGAAAAATAATGGTGATACATTGTAGGTAAACTAGGTTTTTCTCCCAAACCGTTGCCATAAAATATCGTCTCATCAAAATCCTTGCGGCAGTATAGACATACAAAAATAAATATGACTTAAAGAGCCGGCGGTGATGTCTATATATATATATTGCGCGTCGTCCCGCACGCGGTCTGTCCTTCCGTCTGTCCCTTTTCAAAACGTACCTACTTCACCGCGCCGCTGCGCGCCGCCACTGCGCCGCTCAGGCAGTGGCTCACTACGATCGCGCGGGCATATTAGCGAAAAAATGTTGTCTACCCACAAGCATTGCAATGAAATTGTTAGTTATTTAGTAGAGCTAAACATCTCTTTATTTTCGCGATAAGCAATGAAGATGAACAAAAAGTTGAACCAAGCAACAACACTTTTGTGGGCCGAAGTCCCACCTTACCAGCCTTCCGCAGGAACTAGCTGATGAGCCGCCCAGAGGGCGGCGAACCAGCTAGTACTGTATAAGAGGCCAAACAAACACAAATGAATGCTGTTTTTCTTATTTGCAAGCAAATGTCAAAAATAGATTCCCCTTGCATGGCTCCTTAATCTTCATGAGTTGAAAAACATGATGAAGGCAGCAAAAATGAGCAAAAGCATTTTGTTTGCCTATTGAAAGAACGATACTGCTGTACTACCAAACTCACAGTCCCATAACATAAAAGGAGTGCATTAGGGGTATCAAGTGGACATTTTTACACTGACCAAATCAATCTTGAGACTTAAATGCCAAAGAGCATGATTTTATTGATTTACTTTGCTTGTTTCAACCCTTCATGCTGCGGCTATTTGATCGCAAATGGTGTTACAACACATGCAGAAAGACAATAGAATATTCAAATGCATATATTCTTTATCCTCATGAGAAATAGGACAATGGTTGCATCTGAGTCACTTATGCGAGTGGTGGAGCTCTTCTTTGTTGTCCACTGTGCAGTATCCGGAAATAAAATCTCATCCCTCATCTCATATTCATCTTTTCACTGTCAAAGCCAAAAATGCCGGAATTGGCCTCACTGTCCGATACTTTTGGTGGGAAGTGCATGTGAAAAAAGAACATATTCCAGTGGACATCTTGTGGGTCAAGCAGGTCCATATGGGTTCCATGCTACTGTGACGTCGACTGTGCTGCCTCCAAACAAGATGTCGAGAAGCGTAACATATTGGCTAATCTGCCCGTGCGCTGTTTCAATTACACTCCAAAGGGTTGAAACAGAAGGCGAGATTGGCTAATCTGTTGAAAGGGCGCATGCTGAATATTATGCTCACTGATTTAATGTCATTTTCCGGCTGCTGTGTCTCAAAGTGTGTGTGTGTGTGAGGGGGAGGGGGGGGCGGCAGTCCGCTTGCCTTGGCTTCGACAGCAACCTGACTGATTGAGGTGATGTGCCGCAGTGTGTCCACAACACAACACAATTGCTGTACAAGGAGTGGTGAGGGTGAGGGGGGTTGCCGATTGCTCAACTCACTCACAACCCACTGGTGCAAATGTAAAGCTCACATTTGTCGATGAACTCTTATTGAGGAAGTGACAAATGGTTTGGGGTGAACTCTGCTAAAGCCTTGACATCTCGCCGACGCTGTCTTTGTGCTTGACCGCGCAATGGGTCAAATAAAACAGGCGGAACGCATGAATTAGTAAAATGATAATGTTCCACACGGGGTCATGTATAATTTGCTGGATTTAAAATGGATCACTTCAGATATATTTTTTATGGGAATTAATATTGAAAATGGTATTTTGTCACCTTATCCTGATGCATTTCCGCGACATGGATTTGTAATAGCGAGAAATGTTCGACGGAGGAGATGGAAAGGCTTCCATGGGACAATTGCTTCGGGAAACCATTTTAAATGGGATTGGACTTTTGATAGAAGCTTTTTGAAATGAGATTAAAACCGGAGTGTTATAAAAAATGAAAAAGGGTATATTAAAAGATGAAAGATGTATATTATTTTTGGAATTGTTGGGAATGGAAACGATATTTGCAACCTAACAGCTATACGTTACGCTTGTTGTATAGTTTGAGAAAAAGTAATTTTATTCAGAAAAAGAGCTGTATATTTTTGAGATAAAACGTACTATGGTAGTTTTGGAGAAAAGAACAATTAATTATAGTATTGACATGGCTAGGCACTTGTTTTGACAACCTAATTTAAATTTGAGAAAATAAAGCCCAACAAGTCAAATAGTTGTATATTTTTGTTGTATATTCTTCAGAACCATAGCATATTTTTGGGGGTCAAAAGGATGTATGAAACATTTTTTGAGTGCAAAGTTTTATAGTTTTGAGGCCATATTCACGAAAAAAAATGGGTAGTTTCAAGAATAATGTTGAATATTTTCAGTAATATATTTTGTATTTTATTCTGTGTCATATTTAAATAAAGATTTTTTTTTGTTTCGCTTTATTTTTGAACTATTTTTTTTTAAAATAGTAACACATCACCAAAAGAAAGATAATGACATTCCAACTTTATTTTATTTTTTCTAATGACTCGGTTGAATTTTGAATGAATCGTTTGCTTTTATTTTGTATTTTTATTTTTTTTATTTTTTGGTAGGTTGATTAATCAGTGATCCAAATTTCACCCTGCCAAGTGTTGGAATCAGTACCGGCCTTAAAAAAACAAAACAAACCAAAAAAAAACCTATCTGTCGAATCCTTGTTTCGGAGCTAATTCTCAAATGTTGTCAGCCCTTGCGGTGCGCTATCGACATAAAAACTGCAGTTTATATTCCACCAGCTCCTCGGTATTGACACTCAGAAAGAGCGAGCGGGAGGGGACTGCTTTCACGCAGCGCTTGGCCGAGCCCCCATTATGCATGAGCCCTGACCACCCGTCACCAGCTGTCACCGAACAGACCGCCGAAACCCGCCCGCACCCTTGGGGTCAGCGCGGTCCGTCAGGGAGGCTGTAAGATCAGTCCACTGGCTTGGAAACTCTCGGGCTCGGATCTCACTTACTGACTCACCCCTTCTCGGTCAATAGTGCTGTAGCTGGCTTTGACTTCCTCTCGTCGCTTCTCAAAGGCTCTCTGATCACGTCTCTCGGCAGGCACCGCTTGTTTCTTAGAGTTGACGTGTGACAAGCGGGGTAGGATTGGAAGCATCGCTCCTATTTTAAGGCTCTGATTCGACTCGACGTACTCGTAATGAGAGGCGAGCTTTTCAAACGATTGGACAAGGAAACTCAAGGTGACTTAGGTCCACATGATTTAAGATGCTAGTATACATGCTGAATCTTCTACAGGAGGGGAGATGAGCATTTTCATCACTGTATGCACTGGTGCCTTGAGATACAAGTGACTTGACTTGCGTGTTTTTCCAGAGTTGAGGTGTCGCTCGGTTGATTGTGTTTTTGACCTTGGCCTACGTTTCAGACGCTCCGCCACTTGAGTGAAGTAAAAACAAATAGAGCACTTAAGGTGAAACCTCTGTGCAAAATGTCAGTCCAGTAGCAAATTAGTTTACAAACAAAATTTTGAGACAAAATTGCTTGGACTCGCAAACTATGCTTCTTCGCATCCAAATGGAAACGCTCACTTGTGTTTTGTCTCACAAAGCATAAACTCCCTTTGGCTGCGGCTCACATATTTAAGGTACATATGTTGTCACAGATTTTTTGGGGCGAGGGTGCCATCGTGGAATTGTCTAAAAATAAATACATAAATAAATACAAATAGAACCTGCCCATTTGCTATTGTATTTCTTTGGCGCCATCTTCTGGCCAAGGCACTCTCGAGTAATGTGCAGATTTTTTTCTTTCCATTTTTATTACAGTTTACCTAAACAACTTTCTGATAGCACAGACAATTATGATGATGCAGTTTATGACCCCCCCACCACCTCCCCCCCACCAACAGACATCCCTTGTATTCACTGATGATGTCACCCTACGGATAATGCTGACTTGATTGTCTATTCAGCGCATCTTAAAGTGGCCCGCTGGAGCAGATGGTGCTCGAGGCAGGAGACCAACCCTTGTCTCACCTCAATCTGGACAGCAGGGTTCATCGCTCCCTGAATGGAGTGGTATAGAGTTTTGCTCAAGGCGAACAAAAAAAACACGCAACAGCCTGCAGTCTTGCGAGACTCTAACAATGCAAACATTTGACCACACAGTGCTGCCATAAGTGCCCCAAAATTTGTATGATTCACACCACTGACAAATTTATGAAATATAAATTTATATATTAATAATTTATTGTACATTGGTACCGCTACTTACGAACGTCTCTTCATACAAAATTTTCAAGTTACGAAACGTCTCAAAAGGAAAATATTGCACTCTTGTTACGAAAGGTAAAAATCCAGTATGGCCTGGTAGTTGCAGCGACGAGTTTCCTGAACGCAACATACTTATAGCTGCTGCCATTGGCTACGACCTAGCATCATCCTAGCATCCCATTGGCTCAGAGGGACATCGACCAAATATGTCTGTGTGTAAATAGAATATTTCTGTGCAGCGTCCTCGTCAGTCGCCCATCGGGCCATGAAGCATTTGGATAGCTTTACGTAAATGTGAATCACCCAGAAAAACTGTTCACCAGTCGGACGATCGCTCACTATGCTGATGTTTGCCTTGGACATTTTTGAAGGATTATTGAGAGCCGAGAAAAGCAAACGTCCTTGGTTCAGTTCTTTACAAAACACCAAGCAAAAACCACTTCTGAGAGAGAACATGCCCTCAAGAGGGCAAACAATGATGAGGGCGCAGTTAAAAGTTAAATGACCATAATTTTTATTCTTTAATCCATTCATTTTAGAGTTATTTTCAAGATCCTCCTCTTTGTTTTCATCAAATTTCATTCAAATCTCTGAATAATCTCGCGCCACCTTACCTCTCTGAGCTCATCCGCCCCTACACACCTGCCCGGTGCCTCAGGTCTGTGGACCAGTCTTTGTTAGAAGTACCAAGAACTAAACTGAGGCTCAGAGGGGATCGAGCCTTTTCTGTCGCTGGTCCGTCTCTCTGGAATGACCTCCCACTGAACATTCGGCAAGCCTTTTACTGTTTGGTGCTTTCTAATGCCTTTATTACCGATTTGTCTTACTGTTTATTGTGCATGTTAAATTGCTCCATGTACAGCACTTTGTATGCAGCGATGGCTGTTTGAAAGTGCTCTATAAATACTGTTGACTTGACTTGTTTTTTTTAATTACTTCACAGTTGACCTTTAAAAAAAAGCTCCAAAAACGAATTAAAACTAACTAAATTAAAAAAAAGTCCAAACAAAATAAACAATGAGACAAAGACTACAATGGTATCTCGTTGGCCATGCTACATTTCAAGCAACTGTCAAGCAATGAAGAGAGTGATTTTTTTTAATCTATTCTTGAATGGACTTACTTTTGGATTGACTAATCCAAAAATTTGGGATGATCAAAATTTGGCTCTGAAAGTAATTATTGAACAAATCTATTTTTTTCTCAATGGGAAATGTGGTTTTGAAAGACATTTCAAAAGAGAACATAGCGGTCGTGTCCACATCACTCAACTGTGCCTTCAGAGTTCTGCGAGGAGGAAGTGCGGCCCTCCTTTGAATCTTTTTAGGTTGACATCGCTCAAATCGGCATATACAGTATATAATTCCCATAGATTAGTGCTAATAAGCGCCTGCTATAGCTGCTCGTTTTGCACACACACTATCACACCCACCCACACGCGCAGCGCAGTGAGTCGCAAAAGAACCCTTATCAGGAAAAAGCCTTTGTGCTGAAGCATCTGATTAAAGAAAATTGAAGGGGAGTCATTTATTGCAACGGCCCCACAGCTGTGAAGCTAATTAGAAGTGTGGCCAGTCTCGCCGAAGAATGTCTCAATTACGTTTTAACTATTTTGAATCAGAAAGGTCTTTTGCGGAGCACATGGCCTACCTTGTTGCATGTATCCTGCCGCAAAGAATTGATAACATAACTGACAACATACAGGTACTATCCTCACTGGTCTATCAGGGTCGTGGAATTTCTATTTATTTTGCTGTAAAGTTAATGAATACTCTGTTGATGGAGTGGAAACAAGCCTGCTGTCCGTGTAATAATGTGGGTGCCCTGTAAAGGTGCACACTCGATGCTGAGCCAATGATAAACAAGATAACCACTGCCTAAATAATGCAGTACAGGCCAAACTGCACTCGTTTGGGATTATAGAATGGGAGAACAGTCACATTTGGGATATTGTGTTCCGAAGCCGTCATAAAACCCTCGGCAGTTGTTTAATATTTACATTATTAATTGCTAGATTAGATAGTCGATTCAAAGGTTGATTGATTAGGTAAAGAACAGGAAAACACTCTTGAAATTAATGCCAATTTCGACAGGGTAATAAATGGCACACATCCATTTTTTTTTGTCATCAGCTGTTAGACGTAACCTGAAATCGAGTTTAATGTGCCATCATTAGCTGACATAGAAGTCGACATCTTCACTTAGCGGTCCTTATTGGGGAGCAGCACAAACACATGGACTCATGCAACACACCAGCCACAATACCATCCAAACCATAATCCACAAAAGCCACTCAAATGCCGCTAACATGAGAAGCTAATGGAACCGGGTACATGTTCAATCAGTGCTACATCGCTTCAAATAAAAGTCCTTTGTTCACAAGAAGCTTCCTGACACCAGACTGAAAGTGGTATCTCATTTTTTTTAAACATGAAATGTCACACAAGTATGTCTTTAAATCAATCAGTAATATACGATTAAACCAAGCTAATGACGAAGCGTGAGAAGCTAACGTAGCCATCGAACATTTTCAATCAGGGGTCCTTCAACAAACAGATGGACTGGAATGCACATGTTCGAATGATGGCAACATCAACAGACATTCTTCGATAAAGCTGTGTCAAGTGACATTTGGGAGTCCGTTGCCAAGTCGTCGCATATGTCATGTGTCTGCCAGCGATTTGAATTTAAATCCCTATTCATCATTTTCTTTCCAAAATGAAAGGTCATATTTGCATTCGAATTGATAAGCATTTGGTATGCAGGGCAGCACTTATTGCTGGGAGACCAAGGTTCAGTCAGCTGGCAAGCATTCCAGGGACGCTGGCCCAGGCTCATTGTACAGTACAGAAACGTGCTTACGGCCCACGATGTGATGTTGGCTAGGCTTTGAGCCGAGAGCCCATTTCATCCAGTTTCCGCCAAAAAAGGGCCACATCCGCCCCATATTAATTTATAAATTGAGCTGGATGGAACAACACTTTTATCCAAGAACAAAAAAAAAAACTGCAGAATTATTTACAGGGGCTTGCGATTGGTTCGACTTTTGACGTAAGTGTTTGAGTACTACTTGGACAAAAATATGATTGGGTGAATGATGACGACTGGCTAAAATTGTGACAAAGTTGCGGTATAAACACTGCATAAACAGGGCTTCAAAACAAGAAAAAAAAAGAATAATAAATAATAAGTACAGATAGCTTTATCAACCCGCACCGATTTCTTAAAACCAGAGGTTGGGAACAAGTCACGTACAGTATGTGCTATTCACAAGTACGTAGTTTCAAACAAAATCTGTGTCAGACATCAAACACGTCGCGTCCCACAAAAAATTCTAACTTAGTCAAACCAAGGATTAAGCAATTACTGTGCAGGTCAAGCCACACACGCTTGCTCTGTTGCAACATCTTTTGGAGTGATGATAAAAAAAAATTTCACATACTATGTATTTCATTCTCGACTACATTAAGCATGCGTATGACATGTTATGAATGGGACTGTTTTAGATAATAAAATGATGCCCGGGGGGGGGGCATTTTGAACTTCTATAACTGTCAAAACCAATCTAGTAATATCATATTGTCCTCACTTGCTTTGCCACAGCTTTATCTTGAAGCTGAATAGGCGAGCGGTTTAGTTTATTTTTCAGTATTTTCGGGTTGTAAATAATTTGTTTGCCTCTACATAGCTATGAAAGCTCTTATAAGAAATCATTTTAATGTTAGTAGTAGTAGTAGTAGTAGTAGTAGTAGTAGTCATAGTGGTAAAAATCTATCTGATGAACTTCCAAGACTCTCAAATATTGTCATCCAGCGAAAAAATCTATATGGTGAACTTCCAAGACTCTCAAATATTGTCATCCAGCGAAAAAATCTATATGGTGAACTTCCAAGACTCTCAAATATTGTCATCCAGCGAAGAAATATGTGCTGTCTGCTGTACAAGAAGCAATGCGGAACCGTTATCCAAACGAGTCTATTGGATTTAACACCCCGCAACCTTCGGTCCTCCCTTTTTGATTATCCTGGGATATCCCCCATGACACTCCCACTGTGGGTCAGAGTTTAAAAGCATGGACACAGGACACATGGTAGTCTCATCCTGATCTTTATGGGCCTACAGAGGCGGGACATGGGCTGCAAATGGCCTCTCCAAGCCATAGTTTGGATGGCCCTGCCCTACATGGATGTGATTTTCGAGTGTTGGCGAAGTCCTGTCACTCTCTCTGGAGCAGAGCTTATAAGTGGAGGCTTTGTGTTGTGGTTTCTCAGCGATGGACAGCAGGCAGACTGTTGTGTCAAGACAGACGGTGATTGAAGCAGCACATTGTCATATTTGGGTTAAGGCTGGAAGTAAGATGGATGGACCGAACTGATGGCGCTCCATCAAAACTGTTCGTGGAAGGTCTGATGGAGCTTGTGATGTCTGGCGTACCTTTTGCATCATTTTTTTTTCCTGATATAAAATTACATACCTTCCCCCGATGAAATCTGAGACTTAATTAAACCTTCATGGCAAAGCTCCAAGTTTCCGCACATGTGGAGGCCCACTAATCAAACGGGACACCTGCGCCGAAAATGCCTTCAGCTTGAAAACCAATATGTTACGAGCCCATGATGTGCATATTAATGATCTTCTTTGGACTCTCAAGTCAAGAATGTCTCTTTCTTCATAATGTTCGTAACCAAGATCTATTGACTTTGATTTATTCACTGAACTGCAGGTTGAGAGGCACATTTTTCCTCATGATTTTCAACAATATGACCATCCGATTACAATTTCTATCAGTCTATCCGTGCGGCCACCCGTTTCTTCTCGTCCTTCCTCTGATTTAGCCTGTGAGCCGGAGGCTGTCTCAGCTGGCACTGGCCGATAGGCAGCCTGTACCCCGGACTGGTTGTTAGCCAATCGAATGTTGTGATGACCAAATGAGTTCAAATGTGGCTCGCTAGTACGGGTGTGAACAATGAAGGTGATCGTCACAGCTCGTCTTGGTAGCAACGGGATGGGGCCGGGCCGCTACCAGACAGAAGCGATGATGACGGCAAATAAAACATTCCACCTCGACATCTGTACCAACATGTCCACCATTCTGTTAAATATGCTTGTGTTAATTTGTGGTGCTTGAGAAAACAGACAATGCTCTTAGTTTATAAAGTCTTCTTGATTTATGCGCCCAAATCCTTTGAACAACCTTTCCTCACTCTCCTTTTCATGTTCTCTCATGCTAATTGTCCTCTTTCCAATGCACGAATAACATCCAACATTCTGCTGAAAGGGCTTTGCCCTGTCCTGACATGTCGTGTGTCGCGGCGATGATCGTATTAGTACAGAATGTAATGCCCGTATTACCCTGCAGCGTGGACTTGTTTATTAGTAAGACCTCAGCGTGCAGATGAGCCTCCCGATAGCATCAAAATTCTCCCTCGGAGTGTTATTGGACTAAGCAGGTTTTAATGCTAACATCATTTCTAGCCAAAATAAACAGTGTAATTGAACTGCAATAAGCATTACGCACAGAAGCGCCGGATTAAGTAAGGGTAAAAATTATGTACATGTGCAATTAGTAAACGATTCAGTAGCTTAGATGAACTCAAATACTGTTAAGTAATGTGCTTAATGTTGATCAGTGATTGTGTCGCATAGCTGTAAGTCGTTCTTTGCAGATTGGGTGTCTGTCTGTCTGTCTGTCTGTCTGTCTGTCTGTCTGTCTGTCTGTCTGTCTGTCTGTCTGTCTGTCTGTCTGTCTGTCTGTCTGTCTGTCTGTCTGTCTGTCTGTCTATCTATCTATCTATCTATCTATCTATCTATCTATCTATCTATCTATCTATCTATCTATCTATCTATCTATCTATCTATCTATCTATCTATCTATCTATCTATCTATCTATCTATCTATCTATCTATCTATCTATCTATCTATCTATCTATCTATCTATCTATCTATCTATCTATCTATCTATCTATCTATCTATCTATCTATCTATCTATCTATCTATCTATCTATCTATCTATAAATCTATCTATCTATCTACAGGTATATATATACATACACACACAAACACACACAGAGTGACATTGTGACATGTCAGGAATAAAAATACAAAATAAGTATAGTGCTTTTTTTCATAGTCGTGTCCTACTGACGGTCTTTCGAAAAGCCAAAGAAAAAGAATGGGCTCTGGATTTTTGTTTGACTTTGGGACTATATTGACCTTATGGAAGACTGGAACACACAGCATTGTGGCCTCTGACTTCATAAGCAATGTCTAGAAAGCCAGCTAGTGTCAACATGAGGTCACCCATGAAACCCCCAAATTCAAATTTATCCAACCAGTTATTGTTGGAGCCTCTCCCGGAGACATTTCTGCTGTGCCCGTGTGTCTTTTTAAGCTTATATTTGGGTGCACTTGCTGGCAGGCATCATGTACAGCGTCAAGCTCGTGAGCCCAAACTATCGGAGTAAAATACAAGCCGAACAGCATGCCATTTGTTCCCCAAATACACAGGGCTATGAAAGGGACAGATGTCTTAAAGCATCCTCGTAAGAAAAGCCGTCAGTACACTTAGTTGGTTGGAAAGCGGAATTTTACTCCACGTTTATGCAGCTTAAGTTATTAAAGCACCGCACACAGTGGTTATCATGTTTGCATCACAGATCTGAGGTTTGTGTGGAGTTTGCGTTTGGGTTGCGGGGATTAATTGAGTTTTTGGATCGGGCTATTTCAAAAACAAATCCATAGTTGAAAGCATGTCCTTGCTAATGTGCATTGCTTGTACAATAAAAACACGTGTTTAGTTTCAGGAGAAATAAAGCATATCCCAAAAGGGGGGAAACAAATAAAAACAGCAAAACTTGAATCATAATTTTGTGGGGGAGGGAAAAAAAAGCTTGAGATTCCCTTTGAAGGCCATCTTGCCCAGCCCTGGTTTTCATGTTCTCTCTTTGTCAACTCCAAGGGTCAAGCTCAAGGCCCGGGGGCCAAATCCAGCCGACTACATCATATTATGTGGCCCGTGGAAGCAAGTCATGTGCGTCAACTTTATATTTTTGGCTAAAATTGTCTTCACCTTTGATAACACTTTGAATTGAAACCATTTTTGTTGCCAGAAAATTACACTGAATAAATGGTGTGTTCAATTTCCTACATTTTATTTCGTCAAGCTGCTGCACACAATAGAATCATCCGGATCGACTTAGTTTTTTTTAAGTCGATGTATTGTCTACCCCAAAAATTGTGTCTTTACCCAGATTTTATTTTGTGCAACCACTTGACGAAATAAAATTGAGTAAATTACACACACCGATGCACCAATTTGATATGTATTTGTAATAATATGAGGTGTTAAGACATTTCTATGTTTTCACAGTCATAATAGCCCTGCGAGGGAAACCAGAAGTATCATTTGGTCCGTAACCAAAAAAAAAAAGAAGCTTTTTTGCCCCTGTGAGCCTTGCGACCAGTCCAAAGTTTACTCCCCCTTCCCGAATGAATCCTAAGTTCTGTCGAAACTGAGTTGGTGGAAGTTTGGACTGAACATGGACTCAAAACATTTTGGAGCTAAAACATTACGTCGTACAGTACGCAGGCGACATTAGAATCGACTGTGACACCGCCTACACATTCAAGGTCAAGGTCAAGGTCATCAGTATCGTCAAATATGCTTATGTATGACATGCAGCATAGATTAAATTTCACACACACACTTGATATTGGCTTTGGTTAACTTTTTCACAACATATGCAAAGATGACATACTTGATTTCATTGGAGAGATAGTTTAGATGCTGCTAATTTGGTTCGCGACAGGCTTCAAAATGTTTCATTCACCAAATTGAACAACATTCCACAGTGACTTCAGACTTATTTGGATCCAATTTCCCCGAGGATCTGACATGCCTCAACACACACATCCTGCTTCTCAAACAATGACTCACTCAGTCAGAACCCTTTTTTTTTTTTTTTTTTAAACAACTCAACTCAGGCGGCTGTGGCGGAGGTTACAGTGGTTATCTCAGATAAGAAATGTCTATCCTTCAACTAGAAATCACATTTCCCATTCAAAGTTTTTATCTGTGGGGGCCACCTGTGGCAACAATGACAAGTCAAACGCACAACATAGGGGCACGCGAGGGGGCATTAGTGCCAATATCTCTTTTAGATCCACGGCAGGGGACACTTCTGGGCACGTTGAAAGAATCCCCACCTGAATGAGCCGCCTGTAGCAAAAAGTCAAACGGTCTTCCAGATGGTAATACAAACGACCAGCAATCGCCGAATGTGCTGCTGTCTGCTGAAGTCGTGGGGTCATCCAAGGGAGTCCACAACGTCCATTTCATTTGTAACCATTTCAAACCGCTCGGGTTCTGCCAAAGCGTCGTAGACGGGGCACCCTGTATTTAAAGCAAAATAGTCTGTTTATGTGACTCCTGCTTCAACTATCTTTGGTATTGAATGCTGATTCCTTTCACTGCTTAATTGTCAGGTTGCTTCTGAACTTGGCGAGGCAACGCATTCACCGGGAATTGCATGAATTTTGCTCTTGCGCTTCTGTGATAGAAGATTGCGATTTGCAGATGACGGCGGGATGCGGTGCAGTGTATTTTTTTTTGGGTCTTATTTGTTAATGTAGTTCATGGTTGTCTATTTTATTGGAATGACTTTGTATGAATGGGGTGTCATTGAGTTTTGAGCATGGTGAGTTCAACATTTTTTTTAGGGGGGTTGGGGGGATTGTGGTTTTGAAGCTTCTTATAATGTAGATCAGGGGTGTCAAACTCATTTTTGTCGCGGGCCACATTAAAGTAACCGGTTCCCTTGGAGGGCCCTTGTAAGATAAGAAAACCTTAAAAAAAAAACCCAATTCACAGCAGCAAAGTTATGAAAGGAAGAAGTAGAAGAACAATATATAGGAGCTGCTGGAAAGGCAGCCAGCCACTCTCGCGGCTCCATCTTGAAGTCAAAATGATGACTGTGAAACTAGATAAGGAAGTCCAGAATAATGGTTTATTCAACTATTATGTAAGTTACTGTAATGAGGGTTTTGGTAACAAGAAAAAATACAATCGCTCTCTTATATGTTACACATGAAAATTTGACATTTTAGTAAGCACCATAGAAGTCTACATGTTTGATTTGCTTTTGCGGGCCACATCAAATGATGCGGGAGGCCAGATTTGGCCCCCGGCCCTTGGGTTTGACACCTATGCTGTAGATTGATCGTTGTATTTAGCGACACTCACAACAAATAACATAAACACTGTAAAAAGTATTTTTGGGGAAAAAAATAAAATAATTTGTGGACTGCTTTTAGGCTACCTCTGCAATTGATTGTAATGGGATGATCAAGGACGCGAAAACGGAACGCTCACCTACATGCGCGACCGCTTTCCGCCGCGGAGGGTTACAACTAATTTGCAATTAACAGCAGCGTATTATTCACATTGCCAATGCCAGTTACGGAGCGCGAGAAGTACAACATCGATTTAGCCGCTCGTCCGTGCCAAGACGATGTAAAAAATAGTAATATAGAGGAGGTAATTCTCTGATTACAATTTTCCATAACTTGAGGTTCCACTTTAATTGGAAAATTAATAAAGCCAATTCAAAATATTTTCATTGTTTGAGTATTATTTTGACACGGCCCATCCAAATACAGCCTTTGAGCAAAGAGGTTGGCCCACCCCAGCCTTAACTGGTCAGTTTTGCTCATGTGACAACAAAGGCTGGACATTGCTCCGACTCGCGTGCATCGTCTGTGAGAAAGATGAATGCAGAGGCATGTTTCTTTCCGCTTCATCTGTTTCTCTTGCTTACATTAATATTGGCACCGGTTACTCCTACTTTCTCTTGAGCTGGCAGCTCCCGAGCAAAGGGAAGGTAGGAGAAAACGCGGAGATCTCTTAATATTTGGCAAAGTCACCCGCGGCGGTAACAGGGGGATACTTCGTCATAGTCACGGTCCCTGTCAGGTACCGTAGACCTCGCCAGCTTTTTCAATTTCTGCTCCCCTCCCTTCTCTTTTAGCAATGTGCCAAGGTGGGAGAAATAGCAATTTGTGTGTAATCTTATTTGTATAACATCATGAATGGAATGGCCGACAATTGGGCTGAAGGACACCCGTGGTGATATTGAAAGCAGGAACGCAGCGTAAGAAAGTACGAGGAGAAACACTTCTTGAGGAGGAGATCAGCAGATGGCATGAAAGTCACCGCTCTTTATCCCTGATAGACTTGGGAGGAGGGTGGAGGGGGGGCAGCTATTTAACCGACGCTTGTTTATCTTCTCATGTTAAATTGCTGGAAAGTCTGTCATTGTGGCATCGCAATTCAGGACGGCCGTATTAATGGTCGACAACATGTCAATATTTGGTATGAGGGACATTTTTCCCTTTCATGGGGATTTTGCTCAAACGTTTACTATCTTGATTCAACAGCGTGTAAACGAGTCCAGACACTTGCTTACCAACGACACCAAATAGCCTGCTCCCTTTTGACAATCATTGGAAGCTGGCTGAGTTGTACAAGTCGCGGTGCCCACATACCGCAATGATTATTTTGTCCAACCTTGTTTGTCCACTTTTTACCATGCGTGCATGTGCCGTAGCAAGCACGTTCTTTAAGCCGTATGGCTCTGGAGTAGCTGTTCTAATTTGGCCCGATCTACGCAGTGTTTAGACCACGGGTCTACAACTTGAGTCCTCGAGGGCCCATATCCTGCACGTTGTTGATGTCTCCCTAACACACCTGAATCAAACGATCTGGATGGTTATAAGGCTTCTGAAAAGCTTGCCGACAGTTACATGCTCCATAGTGGCAGTACTCCATACATTAATTATGTTGGCAACAAGTATTGTGCTGGAAAGTACAATACTTACAAAAGTGATTCATTGGTTTGCCCTCAGTTGTCGTCTGTTTGCTTGTACGCATTGAGATGCGAAGGTTTCATGCATTCATTGCTTAAAATCTTCGTCTCACAAATTGAGTCACACAATGATCCCGCGTATAGATGTCGTGTAAACCTGCTGCAGTTCAATCACTGTTTTTGGGTATTGCTTGTGTTGAATTGAACTGAGCTGACTTGTTTTGTTGTCTCATTTCCTGTATTGTAGCTACCATCACACGTTGGCTCTTTCACTGGTACTCTTCTGTGTACCGACGTCATTCCAGTAGACATCCTGTATAACAGAGTCTCTTATCGCTCGCCGAGGGGTTCGAGTTCTGCCAACCCCACTTCACCCATCACTGCTCCGAATGGCTTCTGTTGACTTAGCTGAGGCCCCACTTAAACAAAGCAGACTGCCACGTGCCGTCCCGCTGAGAGTGTAACAAAGACAAAACACAGGTCCAACACGGCAGACGTGACCTTCCGCCAGCCTTTCAATTCACCGCTGGGAGCTGACAGAGAAGGAAGTTGACCATCTGTCTTGAACCGACTAACTGGGAGGCCGGCGTACAGTCGACGGTAACCAAGGATTTCAATGATAACCTAAGTCACAGCCACAAAGATGACATTGCTCCATTTGAGGCGCTATTTTCTTTTCCCAATCTCACAGTCTCATCCTTTTTATATCACTCTCGCACTTTTAATTGCAGTGCAATATTTGTCTTGAAAAATAACAACAGTGATTAATTAGTAAGGCGATAAAGCTGTGTTGATTCGCGAAGGGTGTGACGGAGTAGCTCACTCACGGACGACGCGCAACACATTTATTTATACGTACACCCACACAGTGATTCGAGCATGCACCACTCTTGTGCCTTACATTTTAGCACCCCCCCCCCCCCCCCCAGTTTAATCAATAAACAAGAGACCATTCCATTCTCACTTCTCACCCACTTGACAGTTTCGGTAGAGCGACTAAGGTACACATGCGGTTGGTGGGACCGTATTTATACCTTTTTTTAATTGAGAACTTGATGTGGATACGACCACCTTGATGTTAACAGGTCACTTGGTAGCTGTTTAATTATATTATGTGATGCCCAGGGGGAGGGGCCATTTTTAAAGGTTACATAAAGAAGTGTGGCGGGTGCTGAGTTTGACGATATAGTCATGGAAAAGTGAAATAAGATAAGATAAGATATCCTTTATTCGTCCCACACTGGGGAAATTTACAGCCTCCAGCAGCAAGAATGTATGTAGAAAGAAGAAGGAAGAAAGAGAAAAAAACAACAAACATCTTTCAATTAAATGCAATATGAACACAAAATGGATAAATCGCAGTACTATTTACAATTTTCCTTCACATCATTTAATTATTATTATTATGATTGTTATTTTTTATTCATCAGCCTGACAGCAGTCGGTAGGAACGAGCGTCGGTATCTCTCCTTCTTGCAGCGCGGGTGTAACAGTCTCTGGCTGAAGGAGCTACCAAGTGCTGTCAGGGCGGGCTGGAGGTGGTGGGAGGGGGTGGGAGGGACTGGCCATCATAGCTTTTAGCTTAGTTAGCATCCTTCTGTTGCCCACCTCCACCAGAGTGTCAAGGGAGCAACTCAGGACAGGAAATGCATTGCTTATTCGCATTGGAGTGAATGCGGAAGTTCGTGTGGAATGCAATTTAGGGAAGAAAAGAACAACAATTACACATTGGGAAGAATAACCTACCATAGGATAAATAACAATCGTCAAAGCCACTCAAAGAACCCTGTTACGTAGCGACAGTTTCACAGTTCATGTATTTTGCTCTTACTTTTACAAGTAGCTGATTTAGCAAAAAATAAATGCTAGTTACATCATGTAAAACACTCTTATAGTGCAATCTGTTGCAACAGGTAATGTCTGTTGAAAACATGGCATTTACAGTATTTGTGCCGCCACTTTGTCAATAAGTCACACAACCGGACAAAAGGAACCTCTAAGCATAATCACAACGTAACGTTCTACCAACGCAGAGGCTAACTTCAAATAAAAGCTTCCTATTTTACTTTGTTAACTGTTTTGTTAAGCGCTTTGTTACAGCTGTCGCTGTTGTGAAAGCGCTACATAAATCAGCATGTATTGTATTGTGTTGTATTGTACATAATACATTGACGTCAGTGCGAATCCATAGTAAGCTTTTATTTTGGAGGTGGCCCACAATGCGGCATGACGGCATACTTGACTTGTCTTTTTGACATTTCGGCTTGCCTTATAACCTGTATATGGTTACTACCAACATCAACGCAACACCATTCCAAAATCATATTTAATCGCTATTTTAGAATGCCGAGAAACCGCAAGTTATTACACACCGTCATTGTATGCTACGGCACAAATCTCCAGCGTTAGGGTCCAGCAGCCAGCTGCTTGCTTCTAGCTCGACTGGCAACAGCAAGTAGTCTGATGGCTTTTGCTTTCTTTCTTTCTTTTGTTCTTTTTCAGTCATGTGGACGTAAGCTAGTTTATAATTGACTCCCTAAAATTGCATTTTAAGGTCTTTTTCATTCACGGTCCATGTAAAAATATACATACAGGTCCATATGTTTCACTTAAAGTGATTTTCCTAAAATCCCAGCGCCTATATTTGACTTTTTGAAGGTTTTTTTTGGGGGGGGGGGGGTTGTATTTAATGGGCAAATGTGGGTTGTTGTTTTTTAAATAAATGAAGACAAAGTTCTATTTGTATTTTTTGCTGCACCAAAAAATACATGCAGTCTGTGACTGAAATCCCCGATTTGATCCAAACTGTTTTTTTTATCCGTTCCACCACTAGTGCAGAGCACCTTTGTATCGTCTATGGTGTTTTTTGTTTGTTTGTTTGTCTTTTACTGGTTGCCTTCTTTTGCTGAGTCACAAAGACAGGATCTTGGATATGGACCCACACAGAAAACTAGGTTTTTACTTTAACTTTTTACTAACATACAGTATGTCACCAAGATAAGAAGTCTGACATTTGTACAGAGGCATATGTGGGTGCACCTGTCTTCTTTCAGACTTCAATTTTGATCACATTTTTTTCTTCACTGTCTTCTGTGTGACATGCACTGATATTTGTACCAGGATGCACCATATAGATCTAAAATGGTGCCTTTTTACATTTCAGACCTTGCCTTTAAATACGCAAAAAGCCTACATGTGCTAGCCGCTAATGGACTAACCGGCTGAGGCGTAAAGAGCAACGGGGTAGTGTGGTCGCGGCGTCCACTCACTCAGCTCCATCTGCCCATTGTGTTTGCCCTTGGAAGCCCAAAACAGCGGCCAGCGCTGAGGAGGTAATGAGCACTGTGGAAAGGTTAAGTAAACAGGAGGGGCTGGCCTAACTGGAAAATGACTACCTCCCTCCATCATCACAGACCATCGCTGAGCAACGCTGGCGGTGCTCTCGTGTCATTCATCAGCTCTGATTTTAATGATGCGTGGGTAATACTTACAGCAGTATGCCAGTTGAGCATATTGGCACCCCAGCCCTCCCCGGTTGCTCAAATGCTTTGAGGTCTAATTGGAGTCCATTGCCGAGGGAGCCGGTGAAATAAAAGCCAATTTAATTCTCCTCGGAAGCTTTGCTTGGACTGTGTGCGCGATGCCGGGTGAAAAACGAAAGGGGTCCGCGACGTTCTGTGTTTTCAGTCTCGTTATCCTTCATAGTTTGGACTCTTCCTAAGAGTTGCATAGCATGATGGATGGCCAGATTGTGATTCAGCACTCGGCACTGCCCCGGTGCCAAGCCGCTGTCTCGTCGGACGACCATTGTTCTCCGGTCTGCTGGAAGAGTCACCTTTGTCCGATTGAAATAAATGGGATATACTCAAACTGAGACATTAATTACAAAGTTTATCTCCCGGCTAAAGTACACTAATAAAGAACTCTAATAAGGCATCCATCATAGCTGCACTCTGCGGAAAGCGGCTAAGGGCGCTGGCCAGAGGTCAACGAAGTTTGATGAATGAAACATGCCAAGCCACAAAAGACTGTCATGGACCACTCCCGCCGGCATGGAGGTGTTGACATGTACGCACGTGACTGTGATGCCATGTCAAAAATGTTGGTAACATGAATAAAACGGGTTTCAAATTGTCTACTTTTGGAAATGCTCATTGGGTTTAGGGACTTGGATGCAGATAGTGATAAGAATGGGGTTAGATTAGAGACGGGGTTATAGATAAAGATATTGTTCAGCAGCAAATAACATCTAAAAGTGTGATTTTTTTTTTTGGTTCTCAAGGTGATTACGCAGAAGGTGCAAAATGGCACCATTAACACTCTTGGAGATGTGATAAGTGAATCGCAAGGGTCTAGATGATGGTGGATTTGGAATATATGTCTTTACCGCATGCCCCAGCCACTTCTTCACCAGCGATGTCCACGCTATTGGTCAGAAATTGTTGAATTTTGTTGGTCTTGACAGTTTTGCCACTGGTACAATTGTAAATGGATTGGAACTTTACAGAAGTTAAAGGAGATATCCAAAACCTGAATGTTTTTATCAACATACTATATAATCATTTCTTTGGACGGAGAACTATGTAGTCACGAGTTGCAAGCTTTATGCCAGGGGATCAGGCCCTCATTGTCAGCATGCACTGTGTTGTCTTGCAAAAAGTGTCAATACTGTTCTTACAATCGCCTGCAGTTGAAGGTGACAAATGTGCAGCGTACGTCATTGGCATGATATGCCAGTCATTGCAGTCCTCACTTAACTCCTTAGCTTGATACACAAAATGGTCCAATGCCCCTCCCCCGCCCCCCAAAAAAGCACCTGCAGAGAGGAATACAGTTCCTTAGGCCAATGGTGTCGAATGACCGTCAGAGGTCATTTGATTGTTCCTTGAATACCTGATTGAAAGGCATGACATTTTCATCCACTTCCTCCATGAGCGTGAATGACTTTGAGCTTTGCGAGCATTCCCTCCTACTGCGAAGCGTACCGAACAACTGATCAAACTGCATATTCAACATCGTTCACCTCTCTGATATTATAATCTTTTTGTGTGTAAAACTTGATTGTTTGATTCGCCTGCGGGTTGTTGAAACATTTTGATCTCGGGAAATGTTCAAGGTGATTATGAGTGTATTTCTAAAGAACACACGTCTGTTCCGAGGCAAGCCTTGTGAAACTCAAGTTTATTCCACCATCCCAAAAAGTTTCAGCAGTCACGCGGATCTCTTCATCCAAAGCTGAGGCAAACCTTTTGTCCACATGTACACATTCCACATTCATGAAAAAAGAACTTGTCACATGAAGACTTTGAGAGCCTTCAATAAGTTGTCAGGGACAAAGCACCAAATTGACCATGCAAGTGCAATTTTAGCAACCATATTGTGGCTTTTGGCGGTGACTCAGAATGGCTGTCTGACATCTCCACTGCTGTTCCACTGTGCTAAGATTGCACCAGCTGTCTCCCATTTGCTTTCGATTGTTGTCTTTGTTAACGTTTAATCAGGCGTCTGATGGTGGCCTGACTGGAGGGCAGCCTCCCTCGTGCGTAGAACGCAGAACGCGTATGGCAAGATGGCAGCGCCACATGTACTTGCTTGCGCCTGGCGTATGGAGGTAAATGATAATTAGTGGAGCAGTACAAACATTGCATCAATGTTGGCCTTGACCCGGCCCTCACCGTGCTCAGGACTTGACTCGCACTCAGATTGTCCTGATCTTGGTCTTGATTGGACTTGGTCCTGAATCTGTTTGACATTGCCTGACCTGTGGTCTTTACTGGGCTACACATTTCCTCAGGCTTGACTTGGCTTTCCACATCTTGATCTTGATTTAGCCTCACCTCGCATGATGGCTTGGCCCAATGCTGCTTCATATTGTATTCCTTTTGATTCAATCGCAAATTCCCCTAGTCTTGACCCTGCCCCACACTTAATCTTGGTATTCACTCAGTCTCAGATTGCTTATAGTCAGAGACATTGCCTCTATCTTGCTACATTATGTTGGTCTTGATTCTTATTGTCTTATTGCCTTAATCTCTACTTGCTCTTAATTCCCATAAGGAGAAAAGTCAACCCCCAAATTTCCTTTACAATAATAAGTTCTATTCAGCCTCACTTGTCTAAACCTGGCATTCTGCTAAATATTGTGTGGAATTTGAGTTAAGCAACAAAATGCACACATTTTTAGCCATGTCAGGATGCGACCATTTTGCATCTTTCTGTCAACTGAAAGTGACATCACAGTTGCTCAAGGCTCAAATAGCCATCAATCATGGCTCAGCATCAGAAAACATGTGATTGCTGCCTAAATCATATTCCACTAACGTAATATTAACCGTAATGCTGTGTTTAGACAAGTCGAGGCGGATTGAATATATTTCTGGAAAGAAAATTGTGTGGTTGACTTCCCCTTTAATGTCTTGGAGCTGTCTCAACCTACCTTATTTCAGGTCTTGACTCAGCTTCACATTGCCTCAGTTTTGGTCTTCCATCACATGAAAATTGTTGCTGTCCTGGTCTTCATTCCTCTTGCATTCTTCCTTCAGTCTTGGTCCTGACCTGACCTTCAATCTCCTCAGTATTAGTTGCTCTTCATTTGTTCTCACACTACCTTGTTCATGGTCTTGAAATAGCCTCATGTTGCCTGAGCCTTGGTTTGTTCCCTTCTAGGCCTCACTTTACCCTCTGTCTTGGTCTTAATTTGACCACACCTTTCTATGATCTGAATCTTACTCTCATATTGCCTTGGTCTTGATCTTGCCTTGTTCTTGCCTTGACCCAGTTTGGGTCTCACTCGCAATCACATTGCTTTTGCTTCAGCCTTAATCTTGGTTCAGTCTCACATTGCCCTTGTTATGGTCTTGATTTAGTTGCCCATTCATTTTGTTCTTCACTTGGATCCCATTGCCTCGGGCTTGATTTTGACTGTGGCTCACATTGCCTCAGTTATGGTCTGGACTGGCTCAAATATTGCCTCACTTTTGGTCTTGCCGCAGTCTTGCATTGCTTCAATCTTGACCAGGTCTCTACTCAGCCTCACATTGATTTAAGATAAGATAAGATATCCTTTATTTGTCCCACACTGGGGAAATTTACAGTCTACAGCAGCAAGATTGTGGGTAGAAAGAAGAAAAACAGTTTTTGCATCCACAAAATAAATGTTACAGTTTAAATGCACACCGCTCAATTAAATGCAATATAAATCTAGATAAGGTGGTTGTGCCATTTACAATTGTTTTTCACATCACATCTTTTTATTCTTTGTCCTTAGTCTTGACATGATGATTATTCTTCAAAGTCTTGACTTTGTCTAAACGTTCCATGGTATTGTTCCTGACTCTCTTGTATTATCTCAGTTTTTGGTCTTCATTTGTTCTCAGTTAATCTGGTCGCTATGGCAACATTGATGACAGCGTAATGCTTTTGGTTCATGAATAAATACTGAATGAGGGAATAAAGCTCATAAGAGGTTTGATCTAATTACCTTTTAATGCTTTGCGGTTTTGATCTTAGACGGAGCAGGAGGCACATGTCCCCTCATTCACGCTGCCTGCTTACTTGTGTGTAAACACCCGACCTCAAGATGCGTTACGAGCTCGAAGAAAACAGGTCAGACACATTTGTGGTCAAAGGCGTGTCTTTTAATCCTCAAACAGGTGTCATGCACTACATCATGTAAGTGTTAATGCACATTCAGCAATGATTTTCTACCAGCCTACAGAAGAATAGCTTCTCATATGCAAAGCAGCCCTTTTACTGTTGAAGATCTATTATTGAGCTACTTGTTTGCAGAGCCCATCGCCAAATGAGCTTTGGCTTATTCAAACAACTCCAAAATAAGTCCACATAGAAACAAAAGACAAAAAAAGAAAAATGATGGCAGCAATTAGTCTCATTGAGAGAACAACACGGCTCCTTGTGTCGTCGCTAGTTTTGTCTCCCTTTGGTGCCATTAATCACAAAATCTGTAGACTGTGATCCGTGACCACCATCCAGTTAAATTTGGAGCTGCTTTTGTCTAAAAAGGAAAATGTGCTGCACAGCTGTCACTTTGCTACGACATGGTTCAAAGAATACAATTCTTTTTTTTTCATACTTCCAATTGGGATATGGTAAGAAAACAAATAAGATATCCGCAGATTGAAATTAGGATCCCTCCTAATGTTAATAAATGCCAATCTTGAATACCTCCTGGGGGGTAACAGGCTTGTTATCAGCCTCGGGCTAAAGCCATTAAATGGTGTGGCGGTGAGAGTCTCTGTAGTGAAGGTCACTTGCCAGGATCTAACTTTGGGAAAATGATTACTTTGTCGATTATACAAAATAGAAATACATTTTTTTCTACATTTTATACAATGTATTTTGTTTAATTATTTGACTTTGATCTGCCATTTTTTTATATATTACTTCACACTTGGTCTTCAACCTTATAGTTAGCAGATCTGACACACAGTTTTGAATTTGGCGTTTAGATCTCGGCTACGGACTTCCTGTCTGTATTCATGTCTGTGTGGATTTTCTCATGGGACTTCCGCCGACATTCCAAAAAACACGCAATGTCCCCCTCACCCAAAGTCAGCTGGCATAGGCTTCAGATCATCGTTGACCGTAACGAGGATGAGTGACATACAAAAAGAGATGGATGGCTGGACAACATTTTGTTTACGGCGGAAGAAAACAATATTATACATAGCGATTTTTTTGTCCCGGCCCTTGTCTAAATTTGGTCTGTCCTCAATACGATTCAGACAAGATAAAGCACTGCTATTATCACAGCCGCCTCCTGTTATTGCCCACAACGCACGCCATGGCAGCGTTTTCAGGCTTTTGAAAGGACCCATTTTAAAATGAAAGTGACTACGCTTGCTCTTCATTCCGGCGGCTTCACAGGTTTCACCCCCTGCAAGCAGACCAAAGCTCTGCGGTTCGCCTGGGGGCAAGCTGTCGCGCCCCCCCATCTCGATGGACTGTCTGTTACTGGCCAGAGTTAAAATCTAACTGATCTTTGCCTGCAGACGTTTTAAAAGTCTCCGGTGAGAGGTTATGTATTGAATTTGAATGTCAGTGGTGGGGGAGGATATACATAGGTGCGAGAAGAGTAAGAGCAAAGTATTAAACTGCATTTCTGTGGCCTCGAGCATTGTATGTCCACCTGTCCATCTGGCCCTGGCTTGCTGAGTGACTCTGCAGTTTATTTCCAAGGGGGAAAAAATTTTTTAAATATCAGGGGCGAGCTTTCTATTTGTTCCAACTCTCAATTAATATTGATTGACAAAGACCACAGCAGAAGTAAAAACAGCGAATACAATGAAGTCCAGAGGTAGAACAGCATACAAAATACTGCAAACACATTCGGGAGAGCAGCCGCCAACTCCCATGCAACATTGCACATCGTGAAGCGTGCATCATTTATCTTGGTAAATGGCTACAACAGGGAACAGCACCAGTAGCAACCTCGATATGAAGGCTTTATGACCGCATCGACACTAAGCAAGCTTTGATGACCCCCGAGTTGTTGTGGGAAATCAGTTTACCAGTAAAAAGTCTCTTCAAAGTTACACAAGCTCTGTCGACACTCACATTTTTGTCTTACAAATAATGAACCGAAATATTTGGCTGTAAATTTTCTGCAACTTCAAATATGAAATCATTGCCACTTTTTACAGCTTTAAATAAATAAAGGCTATTAATCTGTTCAAAAACAAAGGGTATACATCAGGGAAAATATAATATATTAATCAAATACTAAGATACTAATGTTCCTAATACAATAAAATGTTACCATATTGTATCTTTAATAAATGTTATCGAAGGTAATCTGAAGTCACGCTCTGAAGTTTCACCTCTGCATTCAATATTTAGTGAGGAATAAATGTGGCAGATTGTATTCCAAGCAAAAAATGCTAATCCTATGCTACTAACAGTGCTGCCCTGCTAATCCAATAATATAATGTTATCATAACAATCGAAGGGAAGCACACTATAAACTTAAAATGAACTGCATGGTTTTAAGGTTGTTTATGGTCACACTTTTTTTTGTGGTTGTGAGTTGAGCTAAGAATGCAAAACTAAATTCCTTTCTTTTTTTTAACGATAATTCATGCAAAGTACAAAGGTAGCCTTAATATTAAATAAATAAACAGAATTACAAGTTTTATTAACAACGCATTAATGTAAAATATTTAATGACCGTCCGAAATATTAAACCTTATGAACAAGTTGAACCAAGTTGCTAAATGTTACCACACATCACTTCCTTGCGAATCAACTGGTATATATATTATTTTTACCGTAACAATTACAATTTAAAAACATTTAAATAAATGATGTTAACAGTTTTATGAGGACACGTTTTTACTGTTCAGTGAGTATTAAATATTAAAGATTGTGAGTTGCGTTAAAATGCTAATGTTTGAAGTTTTTAACTATAATTTATTGACGCCTATGAGGTAACATAAAATAAATTATGTAAAAGGTTTTATGAAAACACCTCTATACATACGCAAGGTTTTAAAGATTGACAGTCTTAAAGATTGATTGGGATTTGAGCTGAGTTGCTAACTATGTTCTCAGTAGTCCCATGCTAATGCTAACCTAATGTTATTTCTACAATAACAATTGAATCTTTGTACAGTTCAACATTTACGCAAAAATAAATGATGTTAGAGGTGCTGAGGTTGTTTCATTTCACATGTACAATATCGTGGCCCAAAACAGCGCCTGGCTTGCCATCTTATCTCACTTTGTTGGTTATTATTTCCTGTGGATGGGTTGTAACTGGGAAACTCTTACTTGGTAAATTCTTACTTGGTCAATAAATCTGATTCTGATTGTGACATACAAACATGTGGAAGTTCATGCAACAGTATTTAACCAGTGGAAAGTATGAATTGCGATGAACTTCTCAGGCGCAATTAGCGTGTAAAACAAGTCTAAATAAGTCACCCAAAATGTCTGATAATCAAATCCGGAAGCCAATGTCAGGTTTTGAGGTGATTATAATAACTTTCCAGTCATTCTGAAGCTTTGACATGATGGTCAGTGTGAGTTTGTGGTTGAAACCTTCATTTGTGTTGCCTAAACCTGACATGCCCTGAATGTCCAATTTTTCTCATTTCGCTCCACAAGTTCAAATGCATAGTTAAGGCTCCATAAAATTAATCCGAAGGAATGTGTTGTTTTGCATAAATTATCTCCTTCTGTCTGTCTGGTCAAGTTGTTAACCCTGCCAGATATTGTTTTTTGTAATATGATAATGCATTTCTTGTCTGAAACTTAATGTGTGCTGGCCTCTTGCCCACATTAAACTTAATAAGAAAGTATTATGGCTATGGGAAGTAAATCTTATCCAAAGCCTTGACCTGCCGCCAAACTTACAAATAATAAATCTTGCGAATTCAAGAAGTTCATTTTATTTGAATGTATCATATTTATTATATGAATTGTGGCCAGAGGCATTTAAAGTATGTACTTTTGGTAGCGGAAATTTTTATGTAGTTTACTTACTGGGAGTCAGAAGGACATGGCTGATGAGAAATGTTGTTAGAGTGTTCTGGTTGTGTGTTACTTAAGTCATTGAAGGTGTTTAACTTTTACACAAGTACTGACCTAATTGAATCTTGAATTTTTTTTTAACATCCTGTTCCGGCACACTGGCAATGAATGTAAAAAAATAAAATAAAATCACTTTTCAGTTCAGCCCCCAAAGGGCTGTTTTAAAGGAACATGAATGTCGGTACTGTTGGTGTGTCTGTTTTGAGTAGACCCACAAAGTCTCAAGAACCCTTGCTTGAAAAGACTGCTGTTCTTTTTTGCAGCAGACATTCTATTTTGTTGTTTTGCAGGTGTTGGAAGAACAAGGTTGACTTATCCTAGAAATTTGTGAAAGTGTTTAATGACCTTTTGGATTAGTTCTGGACTTTCTGGTTGTATCTTATTCTTTATAAAACATTCTGTCCTGGCGCATTGATATTGAATGGAGGACACAAGTCTGTTTTCACATATTTGAAACTTCATTCTCAAATTCCAGTTTCGCTTAGAAACATGACATTTTGTGTGTGTGGCTGTCATAAGTGGACCCACAGAAAAAGTCATTTTGAAGCCATTTTTCCAGTTGTCATTTAAGGCCAGGCTTGTTCTTGAGTTTATGTCCACTTACAACAAAGTCTGAACCACACATACGAAGAGACGTGAGTGATGCAAAATTGCGATTATTGGTGCATCTGCACAAACCGGAGAAAGTCCACTGGGCTCAGTTGTCCTCATCTGCAAACAAATATTCGCTGTGGTAAATAGCTTGTTGTTTTTTTTCTATCCCCTGAATCGTCACAAAGCAGCGTGCTTTGGCTTGAGCATTCTCACGCTGAAGGTCAACAATCTGTGTGTGTACGTGCGTGCATGTGTGTGTCAGCCGAAAGAAATAATCACATTTTTGTCTCCCGTGTCTCAACGGAGCGGCGGGAAACCGGGGATGACAGGCCAAAATGTTTAGGGGGAAGAAAAGAGATGACGTGCCAAAGTGGTTCAGTCAACCCGCAATGTTTTCAGAATAAAATATAAGAAGAGTGATGATTCAAACATGATGGCCGGACAGAGCTCGTCGATGCAGCTGTTGACATGACAAATGTTTGTTGACGCGCTGGTAATAAGCATCTGTAATCAGAGCCCGGCAAATGAATTTTCTTTCAGTTTTGAGAGATGGCCTCGGGGGCTCTAATCAAACACTGAATCCACATCATCTGTAAGAGCCACTATTAGAATATTTGCTAAACAGTGTTTGTCCTGCCACCTTTTACGTAAAGTGGCAAAGAGACACTTTTACTATGAAGGCTTTTGAGAGTAAGTACTTTCCCAACTAGAGAGGCGCAGCATTTTCCCCGTGAGAGAAGGTGTGTCCTACTTTGAACAGCAGGCAAAGAGGAAACTCAATATTCAAGAAACGACGATGAAGACTCGTAGTTGTGCAGTGTGGGTCCAATTTGCATAATGTTATAACGTAAGAATGCCAACTTTTGACAACGGTGGTTCTCTAGCCATATGTTTATAGTTGGGATTGTTGATTGTAGTGGGGTGTACTGGGAGCTGTTTCTTATATTGCGAGTGGAGGTGCAACAATCGACAACTCATCATGATCAAATCAATAGTAAATATTTCTGCGGTCCTCCAGGAAAGCACCACTGATTTTCTTTTAATCTAAATAAGACATTTACAAATATTTGCTTTTACGTTGGAAAAGGATCCAATATTGAGTCTGCTTCTGGACCAAGCCAGTCAACAAACCATCACCAATTTATGCTTTTGCATTTTCTGTTTTGTCCTTTTTTTTGTCCACACAGTATATATATAATATTTTATAAATGCCCCCACAATAATTAACAGATTGATTAGTAAGTTTGACCACCTCGTATAGCTAAATAACCCCAATATGAGTGTTTGGAAGCATGGGATGTTCTCAAAACTAATAAGTAATTTTACAAGTAGATAATGCATTATACATTGGGCGGCACGATGGTCGACTGGGGAGCACGTCCGCCTCACAGTACAGAGCTCCAGGGTTCAATTCTGGCTCCGGCCTTCCTGTGTGGAGTTTGCTTGTTCTCCGCCTTTGTGAGCGTGAATGGTTGCTGCGTGTCAATGTGTGCCCTGCAATTGGCTGGCCAACGGTTCAGGGTGTCCCCCGCCTACAGCCCGAAGACAGCTGGGATCGGCTCCCGCACGCTGCTCGTGACCCTTGTGAGGATAAGCGGATCAGAAATTGGATGGATGGATAATAGTCATCATCATCATTTTACATCATATACAAATGAATACAGCAAAATATTAGTGGCTCATATCATAATAGTAATAAACTAAATATCATTTTATATGACACCCTGACAAGTGGAAGTGAATCCTGCCCCCCCCCCACCAGAGCCGTCGCTATTTCTGATATGTATAAACATATTATCATAAATTATCATATGAAAGCGCTCACCCGCCGTTCAATGTCGAAAGGTTCGCTGAGATTGAGTTGATGAATCGCACGTGTTCCATCCCTCCTGTTTGACACCTGACACTACACATGCATGTTGACACCATCTTTTCAATGAAGATGTTTTGACACTTGCCTCTTTGTTTGTGGCTTCAAATCAAATCATACGCAACCTCTGGAAACTCATACATGGTACATAACATAGTAAAAAGTACCGCAATATGGAATCCAAAGATTCAGAACTTGATTTAAAGGGCCAGGCTGCAAAAGGCTTCTCTCGCCGACTGCCTACAGCCAAACTTCAGAGATTGAGGCTGTGTTCTGAGCCTCCGCGGGTTTAAATTTAGTCTCCTTTAAAAATGGATGCATATTAAAAAGCTGTTGTTTCGACAAACTCGTGAGACTTAAACTTTAGCGTGCGTCATTTATTTACACGGCAACGCAGCCTCCCTCACTTTTCGGGCCGCCGGTTGCGGCGAAGGGAGAGTGCATTGCATTAATCTGACTAATGAGCTATCACGTCGCATAAATAAATCCACTGCAACAATAATGTATTTTAATAAGAAATGCTTAAAGGCCGCTGGGATGAAAAATTGCCTCTCAAAAGTCATCGCCTGTAGAATAAATCTGCCTTTTATTTCTTTATTTATTTATTTTTGATGGATAGAAGTTGCTTTTAATAATTGATCACCGCAAAGTGCTTGTAAGTGAGCGTTGCTGATAAGCAAGAATAGAATTCAGCATTGAATCCTGATCGATCCACTTTGAGGAACGCTTGGGGGAGGAGTCGCACCCTCTGGGATTAGTTCTAAGCGCGACTTGACCCTGCGAGACGATGCTTCAGGCCTCTTGATTGACACATGCACGGCATACAGCACGACATGTGACCTGACAGAGATTCGCACAAGAGGACACACCCATGCTCAGAAACGCACCAACTTTTACAGGCGTGCCCCTGAAACTAGTTTTGTTTAGGAACTGAACATTTTGGGAGGCATGCGTCTATCAGGAGTCGACCAAAAATGAAGTCTAAAGAAAAAGACAAATCTGCCATTTTGGTTGAAAGCGGCAAGTTGTCCTTCAGTCAGAATTAAAATCCAAATCTGAATCATCTTCACTGGCCAATTATTAGGGCTATACATAAGCAAAATGCATGACGTTTGCTGAGCTAACACGTCATATCGCGTGCAAAAAAAAAAAATAACACAACAAAAAAAACCACTCAGGTGAATACTTGAGTGCATTTTCCCTGAAAATGTTGCACTTAGCACTGCATTATGGCCGCACCTAATGCTTCTCTAGCCATGATCTTAAATTTCCCGGGATCCCTTTTTTCCTCCACCTATTTGTTGACATAACCTGCGGATTGCAGCGGGTTGATTCCTAAAACAAAGTGTGCTTTTACTGCATGAGCTATCCAACAAATGCCGTTTTTGTTTTATAAGAAGCAACCAATTCAGAGATGATTTGACTAAATAATAAGGTCTATTTTATTGTTTTCCTGAAGCATGTTGGGTATTCGTGTGGGTGGACAGGAAATGTAACATTTTGTAAGTTTCTCACCGTAAAACTAAATAAATAACTACAAAAATAAAGGAATTTGATGCTGTGATGACATAGATATCTGTCAACACTTGTTTATGTTGCATCAAGGAGTGACTTGGAATGTTTTTTCTTTAAACTTTGAACTTCCCTGCCAAAGGAAGGAAGGAAACGGGGGAAAAAGAAACACTTTGAAGGTACTGCTTCATCTGCAGTTTATTCAGGGATAAAGTTCGGAGTTAGTTAGACCTTTCAACACGAGCGGCTGAGGCAAGAGATTCAAAGAGGCAAAGCGATGAAAGAATAACACGCAACCACGGTATCGAAGCCGAGCTGCTGCTGCTGATCTTTGATGACACCCATGTATGCGTTAGATCTTCCACGAACCAGCGTGCATTTACCTGATCACTACGAAGCATTTACAAACAACATAAGATTTCTGCGCTTCCTGGGAGTTAGTTTCACCAAAACGCTCACAGAAGTATGGAATTTGGCTTTAATAAGTAGGTCGGTAAGCATGGGTCGGTATCACATTCTGACAGGATGAAAAGCGCGAGCAAACGTTTTTTTGTTTCACGGAATCGCAGTATTGCAAATTACAGTTTTAAAATGGCTTATTTTGCAATCTTTGTATGAATAACGGTTTTCTACTGATAGTCCTCCGCCGGTGCGCTAGTTAACATAAATGGAAAATCAACAGTTTCACGTTTCACCTGGAATCAGAATATAAGAAAACAGTTCAAGTACTTATCCTTCAGAAAATGACTCATTGCTTCTCAAGTAACGTCAGACTTGAAATCAGCTGATGATGGCCATGCCACTTAGCGCCATCAATATAATTCTCACAATTATTTCATCAATAATATTCACTCTTAATGAATTCATACAGCTCTGCAATAGAACAATAGCTATCATAGACGCGGTAAAAGAAAAAAAAGTTCTCGCGTACGATATAATCCTCACTTTGTTATCATTACTCGACTGTGACTTGAAGCGTTGTGTTTATCCTTATATTTATTTTATTTTATTCCTGAATTCCTTGAAAAAGGTTTGCATGACCAGAATGGTATTTATTTGGTCGCTGGAAAGTTGTTTGGTTTTATTTGCATTAGTCTTTAATGCATTTCTTCGACAGCATGTATCAGAGAAAATTGCCATTAATTTCAAAACTATATCCATACATCCATTTTCTGAACCGTCACGGGGTGGGGGTGTGGGTGTGTGTGTGTGTGTGAATGTGAATGTGTATGTGTGTGTGTGTGTGTGTGTGTGTGTGTGTGTGGGAGAGAGAGCGAGAGAGAGATCTCTTGTTATCTGACTCTACCATTGCCAGTACTGAGATAAAATGTTGTCCAGCTCTTCTAATTAATGTCACTGCTTGCAAGCGTTAATTTCAAGACGGCGTTTTAGCAATATATTCACATTCCCTTAAATTTGTCGATGAGTGGTGCTCTCACAAATGCACGAAAAATAGTCAAATTCAGATGAACCAATCAGCAGTGTGTTCAGTCCCGCGGTCATGCCGCGGCGGTGAACTTGTATAAGCAGCGGCCTCACAGGTGAGCGGGCAGGCCTTTCGCATCTGTTCTCCTTTTGATGCCTTGTCAGTTTTGAAGGCAGCTCTCTAATGCAGAAGCACGGGCGAGCAGCTATTTCTTTTGAGATGAAAGCATTTCAACATCCATCAAAGAGCGGAAAAATCTGCAAATATGTGTGTCGGGGTATAGTGGTGCACATGTATTACCGCGCAACCCAGCATGAGCCGGTCGGTTTGGGTTAATGAACGGTGCCCGCATCCTGACTGAGAGGGCGTGTCTGCGGGTTTGATTGAGCGCTTGTGTGTTCTGCAGTCCTAATGAGCTTTACAGTAGGTGTCGGCAGCCCGATTGGTATGCAGCGCGTGCCCGCCTAATTGCTGGCCTGCACCCCCACTAACCACCCCCGCCCCCCTACTGTGATCCCGCGGCTCCTCTGATTTGGATCCGTTTAGCCCGTATTTTACTTCATTATGCCAAGCCTGCATTGTCGGCAGGTTGTGTGTAAGGTGTTTTGGATTGATGGAATTGACACTGTAATTTAATTTCACATAAAAAGTCATCCCCGCTTCCTGTGCAACCCTGGAATACAAAGCAGAGTGGGGAAATTCAAGCAGATTGCTTTTTGATTTGCTATATGTGCCGAGTATTTTGGTTGGAGTTAGTAGACCTGAAATGACACAGAAAATCAAATATCCTCCTGTCATTGTGTTTTATTAGGCCTCCGAGACGGCAGAAGACTTTAAAAAAAAATAATAATTCCCTAATACTGCGGCAAAAAGCACCCGAGTCCCAAAGTGGACTTGCCAATGAAGTGTGCTGCCTTTCATCTTGTTGACAAATCAACTGTGAGAAGCAGTTCTGCAGGATTGGGAGTTGCCGCAAAGAGCAGCGCAGGGGCTGTGTAGAGCTTCACTTCAGTAAGCTGAGGGATGAAAAACCTTCTCTGATGCTGATCCCGAGCAGCACCGACAGAGTTCTGATCCTCCTCAAACAGACAGACACCATGACACGCCATGTTGGGTGTCAAGCAAACCGATGTCAAGCATTGCCTTCTCTCACGGCAACCGTACGAGATCTGTGCCCGTTAGTACTTCTGCACTGCGGGTAAACATTTGCATACAGAAGTGACAGGAAGTAAGCAGCAAAATGGAACTTAGGGCTGTGATGTGACTTGAGAAGATCGTCAAGTGTGCTGTGTGAAATGATTATTCTTATTTTCAAATTGACTGAAAATGACCTTGGTTTTGTCTATCGATGCCGGCAATGTATCGTGACAGGCCGACTGACTGTTTACAAGTTTGAAGACACTTGCGATGCTAATTAGAGGACACACTTCAGTGGGACATTTCCATTGAATTATTTTCTAGGAGTACTTTTTTGATTTTTTCATGATTCTTTTGAACTTACTTCAAACAATGCCTGATTGGCACTGGTTCATTTTTTTTAAATTTATGATTACCGGTACTCTTTTCAGTTCCGCAGTATTTCTGTGAGCAGTGTTTTTTTTCTTCTCTCTTTCCTTTTCAGAGGCATACAAATCATTTTGTCCATGTGTGTAACACTGGGTAAGTCAGTTTGTGAGGCAAATGAAACCATATCATCATTTTTGCTTGGCAGAGCACTGAGAGATTTTTCGACAGTAAAATATGTGCCTCGGTTTGATAAAGTCTGTGAAAAACCGCCTGAAGACATACTCACACAAAAACATTTAAATTGTGCTGTACATCCATCTCCTGCACCCCGCGCCCCTCCTCCGCCCTGCACTTACTACAACTTTCCTGACTAGATTATTTCTTGTCCTTCATTTTATTTCTGTTGTACGAAGTGGTGTTGTAAATAAGAGGAGTTGCGGCATTAATTGGGATAGACGATTTGGATTATTTCTGTTCTGTTTATATTGTGATAGTTTTGTCACTTACTTTATTTTTTCTCTTTGTGTTGCCATCCAAAATTTGATTTACATGAGAGCTTTCATATATGCTGCCGCTCGAGTGAAGTGTCCACAAACTTCCAGCCGTTCATTGAAGGGGAACACCATCGTTTTTTGAAAACACTTCAAAGGACATGGAGTGAGTGAGTGTGAGACTTTGGGCTGAATTACATACAGACACACGCACACGCACACGCACACGCACACGCACACACACACACACACACACACACACACACACACACACACACACGCGCGCGCGCACACAATCACTCACAAAGTTACGTTCTCACGATGTGCTTATCATGATTTTATATTTACAGTGTTGTTTTTTATTTTTATTTTTTAAACTTGAGGGCTGGAACAAATCAATGGTATCCATCCATTATTTCTTTACACCGCTTATCCCAGTTTACTTGGGGTCAATCACAGGGCACGTATCGAGACAGACAAGTCCTTTCTCACGAATAACTAGAGAGAGGAGTCACTGTATTCATTATACGATGATTGTAAACTTTTGGACACGATTATTTCATGGACTTGGTTCATCATAGCTGGTGGTTATCAATTGCAATCATTTGATTTGATGAATTATTAAAAGGAGTACTGTATAAAATCAAGGCGGTCTTTTTGCTCGGGGCCCCTTGTGCTGTTTCCTTGATGCCTTTTCTGTTTGGAGCTGTTAAAAGCCAGAACTTTAACCATTCATTATTTATATGGGTAATCTTAACAGCATCTATGACATAGAATAAGCAAATGCATAACAGGCCCCCCTTTCATGGTTTAATAACAAAATGATAATTCACTGTGTGTTCAGTGAGAGTGACTCGCCTGACATGTAGTCATTTGTCATTGTCCATTGGTAATATAAAATATTTTCAATGGCAAGCTTTCAGCAGAGAATCTTCCATCACTGTGGACAAACTGCATTCATGTTGTCAGGGAGATCACATTATGGCGGACGTCGACATACAGCCTTGTTATCTTTTGCTAGGAGAAGAATTGTTTGATCCCACGCTGTTCGCCGACTGAAGGTATCGGGGCCGCCTCGTCGCCAATATGAGCGCGGCAGTCGTTTGGACTCCGGGGTGGTCTTCTTGATTGGCGAGGGGACTTTGATGTGGCGGAGCCAGATCTGACGCTGTGATATGGAGCTCGACACAGATGATGACATTACGCGAGCCCCCGTCAGAAGACTTGGCACGTACAAAAAAGAAAAAAAAAACTCTGCATGGCATCTCGGCCCGCGCGTTGACTCCGTCCTTAGCTCTTTAATCCTCCTTTCACAAATAAACAAATGGACTCGTGTTGGAATAAACACGGTCGGGGTACTTTAAATTGACAGCGTGATGCATGCTAACGGTGGCGCTCTAAAAGTAGTTACAGAGGTGTCTTGGGTGTTTGGCGAAGATGTAGAAAAGCTATTACACTTTTGAACGGTGCAAATTGACATCGGCCACTGGGACCAACTTGAGTCGAGGTTTGTGGGTTGCCGTAACCACAAAGTCAAATGAAACCATGTATAAATATTCTGTCTACTTGTTGCGTTGTATCATTTCCGTGCTTGAACCCACGCATAAAGATGACAGAGGTTAGTTTTGCTGATGAAAGCTTGTCAAAAACCAAAGAGTAAACAGGAAACCGACCAAGGTGCAACTAAGTCACTGATTACATGGGTTCGGTTTAGCTTTACGGTTTATAAAAATTTGTGTAACACTGTCAGGTTTGAGAAATAGCCGAATAATGTTTTGGATCCTTAAAATGCAGATACAGACAAAATGTGAACAACAAAAATCTTTCAAACGATAAAAAATCTCAAAATCGCAAAACCTTCAAAGTCTAAATAGAAATCGCTTGTCACAGGAAAAACGAGGCATAAACAAAAAGCGCTTGCAAAAAGCAAGGTAATTGTCGATAAAAATGACAATATAATACCAATATTTACAAAACGAGCAACTAAAAAGCAAAACGACTATAAACGAGATCACAAGGTCAACACTTGAGCATAAACGGCGAGCAAGGTCAATAATCCGACAGAGATATGGCAACTTGGCAGTAATTAATTACCCGGCAAGGCTTAACTAGAAACCAGACACAAATGCACCGTTGAAGAGGCATGTCCTCCACTCCAGCTGGTGCTGAAACAAAAATCACAGACAGAGCAAAACCATGACAATAACAAGGTCAAAGGTCATACAGATCGGGTTGCGGTTTTTATTACTTTTTGAAGCACATTCTAAATGAATATGGTCGTGAATGTGCACACACGCACACAAAAATGCCAACATAAAGTGGAGCGAAAGTACTGTGTATATCGGTCCGTCACTCCGTCCGTCAATCCACGGTATCCCAAAATTATCAGGTAGATTTGTTTTCTGTAACTGAGTTATATGTTAGTTTTCCTCTTCCATTAACACTTCTAATTCCATCACTTGCAACTTCATTTTACACTTGTAGTGAATCAAGAGTCATCTTGAGTTAGAGTCAAGACAAAATGACTCTTGACTCTAACTCAAGCGCAGTAAAAATGTTTATCTTTGACGTCCGTTGCCGTCAATGGCAGTGAATGAGTTTCAAAGGGCTTTACCTGCCCCCAGTTGACACATGCTGGCAACATGTACTTATCGAAACTTCCTCAACCAGCGTCCCTCCAAATATTTAATTGTGAAAAACGTGAAAGTCAACACTTTTACACTTGTTTTAAACAGCACAGGCAATGTGTTGGAGTGAGTGAAGTGGGCGTCCGCTATTTGCAATCTTCTGCTATCAATCAATCAGGCCCAATAATTCCAAATTGGCTCGAGACCCCACCTGCTATTTCTACATGTGCTGAGCCTTTTATCACCTGGGTTGAATCTTGAGAATCCTGCAGGAGAACTCAAGGCAACTTCCTCCAATGAATGTGACTGAGGACCACAGCAAGCCTCTCTGTCACGGAGGCTAAATGGAATAGCATAATAAACTTGTGCTTTGCTTGCACTACCGGTCGCCATGGTTATGTACCTCCTTGGGGGGACTGAGTCTGATTGCCGACACTCATTGCGGCGCTACTTGTCTTCCCTCTCCCTCCCCTCCGAAAGTGTATGCGGGTAACTGGTGGTCCCTGCGGGGGGCGAACTGACAGGTAGGAAGTGATCAAAGAGCCCCTTTCCTCGTGTTTCATGTCGGCCTCGGAGTCGCATCTTCGCTGCTGCTTCTTTTTAATGGGTTCATGATGGCTCCCTCGCCCAAAACACACGTGCATAGCCGTCACGTTTGACAGCTGCTAACACGCCTCTCGGATCCAGTCGATGCTCTCACCTGCCACTACCAGACTTCCCTCCTGTCTAATAAGATGCTGAACTCTCTCTGCGTGCGTCCTGACTCTTGGGTCTTGGCAAAACTGTCATCTGAGCTGCATGGCACATCTATAAAATATCAACCCCATCACCACAACTGAAGAAAAGATGGGCAAAGCCACCCAAGTCAGGCTATCTGTTAATTTAACCCCCAGACCTCAATCCTCGTGAGCCAAACTACTTCACTACCCAGGTGCGTAGCCTGGCCCGCGTATCTCAGGCCCCATCTTGTGTCCACAATGGCCAACAGCCAGAGGGTCTCCTCGTACTCCCTCAGTTGATCTCTTGAGCCTGTTCAGTCAATTGGAGCGATCCCGATTGTGTTTGCGAGGGGCCACATCTCATTTCAGGTAGAATGTTTTTTTCATTCCAAGGAGTGAATTGTGGGTGTTGAAAAAAATAGAGGCACGATCTCGCCAGAAGCTGCAAACTTCAGGCTGACAACGCTGGCTTTCAATGAAACGGTCAAATAATGTGAGGATTTCGACAGTCGAGTTTGTCACACCACCATTCCAGATGCAAGTGCGTTTTAGTGCACGTGTTGCTGCTGCTTTCGGAATGAAGGCATGATGGTTCAATTGCCAATTGGCTAACCAAAGGCTTGTGCGATTGCCTCGAATGAACCAGTAATGGACCAATATTAAGGGCAGTGAGTTAAGTTATCAAATGAGTTGATGTGAAAGTGGCTCAGCCAAGTATGTGGATTTGATTAAATTACATTATTTATGTTTGAACATGGAGCCTTCACACACACACAGTTGTTGACCCCGAACCCTTTATGGATTTCTAGACAATGCCCGTTTCTTATTCATACCGTATACATTCCCAGCATGCCATAATGCAGGAGTGTCCAAAGTCGGTCCTCAAGGGCCGCTGTCCTGCCTGTTTTCCAGCTCTCCCAGGAGCAACACACCTGATTAAAATCATCTAATTGTTTTCGAGCTGGCTGATGAGCCTATCATCGGAATCGGGTGTCTTGCAGCCGGGATAGATGGAAAACAGGCAGGACGGTGGGCCTTCAGGCCCGGAGGCAGGATATACCAGCCATAATGTATCAACGGAAATAACGCCATGTGACTCGATTAGTCCAAGAGTGTAAACCGGTCGACTGAGAACAGTGTTGCCACAGTTACCTTGAAAGAATATAGTTTAAAAAAAAAAGATTCTTCCTGGATTTCACTGAACGCTGAAGTGTTCTGCATGTTTCTTTTGAAAAAAAAAATTGATAGATTTAACTGGCAAGAGTGAAATTGTAAAACTAGTCAACACACAACAACCTGTTGGGTGGAAGCTCGAATGTACCGCTCTGCAACTCCAAATGTTTCTTCAAAGTTTATTGTTTTTTTTTTCAGCTTAATAGATCACACTTTATCGACAGCAGGGGTTCCACTGTAGCAGTTCCAAAGCAATAAAACAAGTGAAAACAAAACAGCATTTGTTCATAACTTTAACAAATATTTATGGAGAAAGTGGTGGGCTACACTATGGGACTCACATTAAAAATGTCACAGTTCACCTGATTTCTGGGTTTAGTCACATGCAATTTGCAATGCATGCTTGCCCCGAGGGCAGTTTGACAAGAATTTCAGTTGACAGCAGAGAATGGTAGTGGCCGAAATGACAGCCCTCTGAGATAAATGGATCAGCATCGTACTTTATTCGGCAAATGCATTATTAATCAGAATAACGTGTTTAGACTAGTAGGGGCATATACAACATATTGCAAATAATTTTTTTAACCTCTTTTAAAGAGTTAGACTGATGTTGGCAGATATAAACATTTTTGGGGGACGGTGTCGACTACTTGTGGTTTTCCACTGCAGGGTTTTACTCGTTTATCAGCCCAAAGTGGCCCTTTACCAGACTGGCAGCCTGACTCCCTGCAAGTCAACAGAATTCCTGACAGAGGATAGCGATGCGGAGTTGTGAAAGCTGGCAGAGTGATTGATAGCCGTTTGTTTTGCTTGCTTAATAAAACACAAACTGGGCTTCCTGAGAGAATGCCATTTTTCAGGGCCCCTCTGCAGAGCCCCCACTTAAAAATAATTCATTTCTCGGCAGCGTTAGGAGCCAAGCGCTAATGTTAAATATTCATGCAGGCCCAGTCTAAATGATGTGGCCATTGGCACAGCGTAAGCGTACACTCTCTGGAAGGGAGGAAATGTCAAGGTGTGAATAAATGAAAGAAGGGAAGTGGTAGATTACCGTGACCATGTGAATTCACTGTTGGCGGCATTTAGTTCTGGAAATAGGCACTCAAAAAAATGTGTCTGGATGGGTTTTCTTTCTGGACCTGGATTTGACGCCCCTATCAGATAGGATGATTTCCATTTTGGCCCCGTCTATCTATCTATCTATCTATCTATCTATCTATCTATCTATCTATCTATCTATCTATCTATCTATCTATCTATCTATCTATCTATCTATCTATCTATCTATCTATCTATCTATCTATCTATCTATCTATCTATCTATCTATCTATCTATCTATCTATCTATCTATCTATCTATCGAGTCAGTGTGTGTGTGTTTGTGTGCGCGCACGCAGGAATGGGTGTTACATTTTTACACATGGATGTGGCAAATTTAAAATCAAATTATATTTTGAAAACTCTAATCAGATCGTGTGACGTCGGCAGAAGCAGCATGTTGTTGACATAGTAACTGCCGAAACTCTCACGAACTACTCAAACACTCTGAACTGAAAATCAACTTTTGCCTAGACACAGTACTCCAGGAAAATGCTCTCAAGTTCACAAATGAACCACACGTACTACTAAAATGCTCTCACACATTTGAAACACTCTGGAATGTTGAAACACTCTCACGTGCTACCGATATTTTTTTTCCCCTCAAACTATGAAACGCTGCTCATACGGATGACTGATTATTTTTTCACCCAGAGAGACTACCGAAGCGCCGAAACACTCATGCACACAACTGAAACACTTGCGTGGTTTACCCATCATACTGACAAGCTCTTTCTCACACATTACCCTAATAAAACGCTCTCACATATAACATTGCATTTTCCCGTTCATTTTCTCACATCTTCACACTGGCAAGTTCCACCCAGGTGTGTCCTGTAATTAGGTGTCTTCAAACTTGCAATCAGTCAGGCAGCCTATTTCCAGTGCAACCAGTCGTCACTGAGCTGCTTGGTGATGTGGTGCATACCACACTAATATGCACCAGAGGAAGCAAGGAAGAGAGTTGTCTCGGGAGATTAGAAAGAAAATTATAGTCAGCCATTTCAAAGGCACATAAATGCTACAACTGTTTTTTTTTTCCCTCTCAGACATACACACACTAACGAAATGCACTCAAACACACACCTGAGGTGTTCCAGCGCTTATTATTGAAACACTCGCATTCTATTGATTTTTTTTTTGGGGGGTGGCGTACGCACGGACACACACACACACACTCACACACACACACACACACACACACACACACACACACACACACACACACACACACACACACACACTACTGCTCATACACTGTTAAAATACTCTCACAAAATCTACTACACTGTCACCCTTAAAATCGATACCTTCACACAATGTAGATTTTTTTCACTTAGTCCTTTACATTTTGTTTTTCGCTCTCACACTCACAATTGAAGCCTGACTCGCACAAACTACTGTATTTTTCTTTCATTCGTACAGTACTGCGTGCACACTTCAACACTCTTAAAACACTTCACTCACACAACTGAAATCTCGTACCTGATTGAAGCACTCCAGTACACACGAGTGAAACACTCTCACGCACACTCGCTGAAATGATCATAAACAAAATTCTGAAATAGTTTCACGGAATATACTGGTACAGTATTTTTTCATTAGTGTGTGAGAATGTTTCGGTTGTCTGTTTCTCGAGAGGTAAATGATGTCCCTGACAGCCCCCCTCATACACAGCGTGCTAACATTCACACACACTTTTTCCCTCTCGCAGTCTGACTAATGAGGCCTGAGGCTGGAGACGGTTCCATCAAGGAAGTCAACACGCCACCACCACTGTGTTTCCCTCCTCTCCCACACGCTCTGCGGGCTCTCCAACGCACACCTGATTGATAGCAGCGATTTGACTGAGAAAAGGGGAAATGGGAAATTGAAAAATGGTGTGGGAAGATTGGAAACAATGCGCTGATTATAAACCGGGCGGGGAAACAAAAGGCCTCCCCTCCATCTCGCTTCTCGTCTTTGGCGGCGGCGAGGCAGCAGGTGTGTGTCGCACAGGTGCCTGATTGAGGTGCACAAAAAGGCATTATGAGCGCAAACAAATGGACGCGGTTAGCGTCCCCGGATGCATTTTGGGCTGATAGAGGTGATTATAAGCGTATGAGCAGAGGCGGGCCAGAGAACGTGCACAGGTGTTGGATGGAGGAGGAGGCGAGTTTGTGTCATCGCGTTATGAACCCATCCTCACGATTAACCGTGTGCATATGTCTTGCAGTTAGTGTTGACAGGAAATGAATGAAACATTTTTGAGGTAATTCAGGCATTGCAAATCATTTGGGATCATGTCGACACTAAAAGATGTCCTTTTAGTTGATCTCTTGCAGGAAAGATTGAGTTCTTCAGCACAGATGCACCAAACGTATATATGCATACATATATACGTATATATACATATGCATGTTCTAATATTTGTGATCCGAAACAGAGAATTGTTGACAGTGAGTTGGATCAGGGCATTCAAATATAACATTGGATCATGAGCTACATGCTGCTTCACCTTGTCTATAAAATACAGTAAGTAATGAATGCAATCACTGACACTTATTTTGAAAGCATAGAAAGAGTTCCCCATATTGTCAGCCATTTTTCGAGCATTTTGACTGCTCACAATATTTTAGTCTGTCACAAAATACGCACTGAACCTATAAACGTAAAGAGGAGAAGCTCTTCTTTCACCAGAATTTTTTTTTAACTTATCAGCAGGAGAAATTGATTTCTGACCTAAAAGCAGAAAAAAAAACAATAATTTTAATAAAAATCACCACACCTTTGCATTTATGACACGCCATACTCTTCAGCGGGACTTTTGATGTCTTCAACCTGGCTTCAACTTTCCTCATGATAACAACACACGCTTTCGACTCCCTACTGCAACCAATTCTCTGTTTGTATCATAGATATACATACTCTAAGTGTCAGCGGCAATGTGTTAGCATTTATCTCATTCAAAATCGAAATTTCAAGCCAAAATTCACCACCTCACGATCTTCTTCTCAAAAGCTTTGCTGATCTCAAATCCAAATAGGCCGTCATTTACAGGGATCCGTTCAGGCTTCTTTCTAGTCTCGCTGGCGATGACCACGAGGACATCACTGCGGCCTTTACACTCCCACGCATCTCGCTGCAGTTTTCGGTTTCAGTCCCAGTCAGGGGGTGTTGCTCTGGTTGATATTGGCTAGGACACGTGGAGCTTCTTCCCCATTTTATGTCAGATTCCGGTAGCCGTTTTTACTTCGTGAAACAAGGAACGAAGCGACAACAATAGAGACTGTGGAACATTGCCTGCTCGGACAAACAGAACAAGACATGACCAGTTGATGTGTTTAATTGTTTAGCGAAATCGATCAAGAAGGCGGCAGCGTACACATGCGCTAAACATTTTGTGGTCATGTGATCACAAATATCCAATTGTTTACCTAATTCAAATATGTGTGTGTGAAAAAAATAACTCGTAACATGAGTTGCTTCCTCATGTCAGTGCAAGATTTAATCATAAAAATTCACATTGTTTACATTGAGCAAGAAACATTAATCTGAATAATCTAAATGTTTTCAGTTTTTGGCAACAACAAATGAATATGCCTCCCTGTTCTGTTCCAATACGTTTGAAGACAGTGTCGATATATTGCCCCAAATCTTCCATATATTACATTTTGGTAGTTAACTGGTCCAGTGCTGCTGGTAGTGTAATAATAGAGCCTCTTTTGTGGCTGAAAATGAGGACAATTTGTAAAACGCAAGTGTGGCATAAATTAGCCGCTACCTGCTCATAGGGTGGGGTGGCTTTGTTGCATCTCATAAATGAGTCTTGGCCAAAGCCCCGCTGGTTTAATATTCTCCGAGTGCTTCCAGACAGCGAGAGACCGTGCAGCAGCTGTCTCTTGAACTCGCTGTTTGGACCCCTCCGCTTTCATTTAGCCCCTTTGACCAGCCTCCTTTCCACCGGGCTGGCTGCGGCGATGACAGGCACTGTCACACGCTTCTCCTAATGTCCTAATTACCGTGCCATATCTCTCTCTCTCTCTCTCTCTCTCTCTCTCTCTCTCTCTCTCTCTCTCTCTCTCTCTCTCTCTCTCTCTCTCTCTCTCACTCTTTTTTTTGGAACCATATCTCTGTGTACATATTTCTGTGTTCTTCGTGAGTAAGCAGATATGTTGGCAGACAAGCTTGAAGCTTCTGTGAGTTCTCCCTCAAAAAATCCTCACAATAGCAAAATGAATATTCTCTTTAAAGCTGTTTTGCGGCTGATTTGTCGCACCCACTACAAAGGTGCTCACACTCGCACAAGTGAAGTGTTCTCGCACTCACGTTGCAAACACACGCAGACACCGCTGAAATGCTATCAAACGCGACTGTTTTTTATTCATTATTTTTTTGCTCACGTACGTTCTAAAAACAGTTGGATCAAAAAGAGACTGACCCAACTTTTTGGGTCATTTATTATAATCAGAATGTTGGGTCAAGTTCTTTTCTGAAACATTTATTTTGTGCAATGAAACACATTAGCCCCCCCCCCCCCCCCCCCGCTGCTGTAGACTGCAAATTTCCCCAGCGTGGGACGAATAAAGGTTATCTTATCTTGGTCTGTTTCATTTAAGCTAAGATTATTTTGTGGGATTTTCATTCATTCATTTATCATTCATATTCACGCGCCGATAGACTGAATCTTGATAGAAACATGCACGACTGGGCAGCGGCTGGCCAGTCACAGACTTGCAGTGTGACCTCTTGCCCGGTACGAGGCAACGACAGTTATCTGGCTGTCTGACAGTGCGACCGTCGTCTTGAACAACAAAAAAGTCATGTTGTTTGACAAGGCCATTCGATCCCTACTGAAATTTTCATACATTTGAAACCTTCTCACCGCCTAATGAAACACTCACACCAACATTTTTCAAATACTCCCACATTTGCGAATGAAACCATCTCACATCTCAATATCTGAACCACTTTCACACACTTTTTGACGACTTATTCATATTCATGAAATACAACTGAAACACTCTCATACTCACTTATGAAATATTGTCACATTCACAAATAACGTTCTTTCTCACATACACACACATGACTGAAGTGTTCCGCGCTTAAATGTTCTCAATTTGCTCAAAATCTAAAGCGAGTGAGTTCGGAAAACAACCCAGCGTTTTATAGCGCGTATGCTGTTACCGGTACTTCTCAAATTACTCTCTGTGAAGGGAGCAGGTCTAACGTTTGGTCAATTTTGGTGGAGAATGTTTTAAAAATGTAGACTAGAGGATCTCTGCGCTCGAGTCACTCTCTTCTCTACTGACTTCCTTCCGTGCAGTTGCAAATATTCCCGTCGCTACTTGCCTTTAAAAAAAGAACAGACTGTGGCAGGAAAGAAACCTTTGCAAGGAGAATTTGCAAGAGATGGAATCGTGGCCCGGAATAGACAATGTGAATCAAATTTGACGAGTCACTCCAGCACAGTGTGGCGGACAGCAACAGCTCTTAAAACGGCGCTCAGTCAGCCGTTCTTGTTAACACAAGAGAGCGGCCGGCGGCAAGAAAAAATTGTTGCACCTCTAAGGGAAAGCGCTCGTCCGCTTGCTCTCTGATTTATGGAGCTGTGAAGTCACGGCATTTGTCACAATCAGCACTCTTAACAGTGCGTTGCTATAATTCAGTCGACTTCCTATGAATGTTTATTACAAAACATCCTGTCTGCAAGAAAACTTTTCACTCATGTTAAGATCAGTCTGTGTTTTCACTCTGGTGTCTTTTTTTTAGGGGGGGTCACGAGGCAATGCAACCACAATCGTTTGAAGGTGAATCCCTCTTGACAGCGGCAAAAACAAAACACTTTTGCTCCGCCCATAACATAGAACATTGCGGATATTTTTAAAAAATGTATGTTTGTATTGCAGGTTGAAAACGAGCAAAAATAATTGCGATTTATGTTTGACAACATGCCACAGGCGTTCTTCTGCCACTGGCTCCGCACACATATTGCGTCACTGCTCACTCATGGGTAGTGGAAGCTAGCAGATGAGTCCAACATTAGCCGAAAGCTAATGCTAATATTAATGCTAAGAAAGCTATTATAGGTGGCGAAGAACAAGGGCGGACAAAGGGAAGCTTCATCGCCAGATTATTAGGTCCAATAATGCGCAGACAACAACCGTGTTCTAACGAATACTTCTATTCATCATAAAATAACAAAGGCCACACTGCTCTGTGTCGTTAAAGCTTACCACCATTGACGCCTAGCTTAGGGTGAGTCATATTTTTAATCATTCGTTTCTTATTTTGGTGCTTGTAAACATTTCTTCACATGAAAATGGCGAGTGGCAGTAAAACGTTTGGTGGGCACTGCTGCCTTGAATAATAATTAATGATAATAATAATAATAATAATATGAAAAGCCCGATAAATTGTTCTGGAAGTGAGTTTCAACAGGTTGGCAGCTGCTCTGTGTCAGTCTAATAGTGGATTTATTGTGTTGACACTCATCAGATTGTGCAGGTCTCCTCAATAATTTTTATATTATTATTATTATTATACTGGAGTGTTTCCTGCGCAGTCAGAACGCTGGCAAAATGGTTTTTCATCAAAAGAAGCTGAGGGAACAATTGTTTCGAATTCAATTGTATTAAAAACATTTAAAAAAACATACATTGCCCAAAGTAATACCCGACACATGAATTTCACCAGCCATAGGAGCCATACTCCATTCACGTTTTAGCTATTTAAAGGACAATTCATTGCATTTTTTTTTGGGGGGGGGGGGTAGCCGCTACTTTGTTTTATTAATCAAGTACAACACAATATTTATTTGCAAAGGGCTTTCATGTTTCTTTCATATAAACTCATGCATTTTTGAAAATCATTAAGTATGTACAGTACAGTATATCCCATCGTTATTGCAATCTTTTCGCAGTTTGGATCCTGGCACAGCGACAAGATTTTTCTCTCTCGGGTGAGGGGCTTGCCCAACATGCTGGGAGGGGCGGGGTGAGAAATAAGATACATTTTCATGACTTCAACTACTTGAGAGGTGTATGATATCCACCACAGTATGTGTGTTTGTTTGTGATATTGTTTATTGAGCATATAAACATGTACAGTAATAGAATTGACAGAAAGTAAAGGTAAGTAAAAGCGAAAAAAAGGGGGAAAAACAGTCATCAAACAGCACAATCATATGTTCAAAGGAGTAGGAAGAAGTGAAAAACGTATATAGTCCTCCCCTTGTTATGTATTCAAATATCAATAGATCATTTTTTATATCAATCAGAAAAGAAAAGGCAAATGTCTGCATACAAACATTTTCTTTTATGTGTATTATACTTAGCAATTCTTACAACTTTTGGTTTGTATAGTGACTATATACAGACACGTTCATATGTCAAGCGAGTCACTCGTTTTCAGGTCAGTTTCAAAATTATTCCACAAATTAACACTTATTACAGATACACGTCTTTGCTTGATGTTTGTTCTTGTTTTGGATTTTTTGTAGGTACCGGCTACCCATTAAATTATAGCAACTTTCTAGAATTTTGAAAAATGTCAGGATGTTTTGGCAGAGCAGGTTATTGTGTGCTTTGTACATTAAATGGGCTATTATGAAGTCAACCAGGTCATAAAATTTAATCATGTTTAATTTGATAAATAGTGGATTCGTGGGGTCCGTATATTTTGATCTATTCATAATTCCGATTGCTTCTTTTTGTAGTTTTTTAAAAACAGGGAGTGTGTTTATTTCACACGTGTTTCCCCCTATTTCCACACAGTTGGTCAAATATGGTCATAATAATGTACAGTATAATGTGTACAAAGATCTCTTATTCAACACATCCTTGATTCTATAGAGGATCCCAATGGTTTTGGATATTTTTCTTTTAACGTTGTCTGTGTGGCTTCCAACACAGTTTCGAATCCATTGCTCATCCAAGAAATGTATTTTCATACACTCTTTCCATTTCAATTGAGTTTACCATCAGTGTTTGATTGCTCTCATGCCAAAAACAATTAACTTAGATTTTTTGACGAGTTAAGTGACAATTTATTTCTGTCGAACCAGTTTTTTTAATTTGTTGACTTCATTTTCCACAGTTATCAGGAGCTGTTTATGATTTTCTCCAAAGCAGTAGAAAGTTGTATCGTCAGCAAATAAGACACAATTAAATTGTTTTGAGACATGCAGATATCATTTGTATGCAGTGGTGTAGTGGGGATTTTTTAAGTGGGTGTACATGATTCTGGGATGTTCTATGTATACATACAGAACATCAATCATAGGCTACAACACCAGTTGAACTAACGATAAATATATATGTTTTACTACTCCAAAATAATCACAGGCCAACATTATTAAGCATAACTCACATTAGGGCTAAAACCGAAATAAAAATTGAATGTGGCGTCGGGAGAAGTGGGTGGACGGCGTACGACCACTACACCCCTGTTTGTATGATGAATAGTTTTGGACCAGGCACAGACCCCTGAGGAATCCCATGAGTGATCTTCAGTTAATTAGAGTTTTTCTTGTTAAACTCCACATACTGATATATGTTATCGAGAGAACGTTTTATCCATTTATATGTTCATACTGAAGCGTGGAACTGCCAATGCCAAGTAAACATTTTTGACTGCCAAATTCGTCGGTTCGTATTTGCAAATACTTTCAATGTGTTCTCAAGCTAACCTAACGCGCAAGTAACTGAAAACTCACTCTGCCCCTCCTTGCCCTCACGAGCACGGCGTACGGCTGCAGCACAGACTGTATTGGGACAGACTGGGTATTTGTTAACTTTTTCATGTTTTATTTAAATAAATAAATATTGGATGAAAGGGGCTTGACAGATTTCTGATGTGCCCGTAGCACACTTTAGCACCGATGTAACGCCGTGCATGTTTTGGACCGAAGCTTGGACCCAAATTTGGGCTTTTGAGTTAAATGGATGAAATATTGCCTCATAGGAACTTATCCTCTGGCGCAATAGACGAAGTATATACTCTTGGTTGAGAGCCAATCACAGTCCTGTAAGGTCCCAAGGGGGAAAAAGATATTAGAAACAGCTCTCAATCTGATTCACTGCAGTTCGACACTGACCAGTTATTGTGAAATGAATCCCTCTGACGGTGTCAATCAAAACTGAGCATTATTACCTTCGTAAAGGCATTTTTTTAAAAAAAACTCAGCTCTCGCATTGAATCTCATTTGATTGTGCAGGTGTACATAACAAAGTGATTGGTGGAATAAAGCTGCGGAGGAAATGAATCCAAGGCGCATTTGCAGTTTTTCACATTTCTAATAATCAAAGGGTTGCATCCCTGAAGACTGACAGATTGATTATCATTTCTGCTCTGCTAGGTTGTCATGGAGATGGACCATGAACTGGATGCTGTGGTTGAAGGCTGGGCAAAAATAAATGCAGCAGCGGCAACAGTAATAATAATAAGTCAACAACACATCCGGATAATATTTGACTTATTTTAGTTGGAATTACATGCCTTGGCCTGTAGGTGTGTGTGTGTGTGCGTTCGTGTGCGCGCGCGCATTTTTGTGTTTTATTTTTGGAAGTCGAAACTTGTTCATTGGTCAAGAGTCCACTTCATCTTATTTCCATGGAGAGGAAAACGTCTGATCCCTCTAATTAAATGACGACACAATGGGCAGCACACTGTGTTGCTGCATTCGAAACGCGTGCGCGCACACACGCACACACACACACACACACACACACACACACACACACACACACACACACACACGTAAGAGCTGTGGCATCTCAAGCAGAAACGAGGCGATGTTTTACCTGCGAGGAAGAACATTAAATTCAAATGCGTTGCACCGGCGCTGGAAAGACATGTTGGCTCATTAGTGTTCCGACTGAATAGCACAAGCAGAGAGACATGACGGTGGGTGGCGGTGGTGGGTTTTGATAGCGACGGTGGTAGGGGGGCTGCTATATGTCGCACACAAATTGGCACAAACATGCTACAAAACATAGCCGTGAGCACATATGCATCATCGTTCTCATCTTCTGAAAGCAAATCTCAACTCCGGCAATTTCTGCCCACATTTGGTGCTGTTCTTCTGTACATGCAAGTTAGGTTCATTGAAGACTTGAAATTGTCCATCGGTATGAGTGGGAGAATGAATGATGTTTGTGTGCCCTGTGACTGAGACATTGAGATTTTTTTCTCTTTTTAAGGGCTATCTGAATACATTTGATTTTACTCGAGCTTCAGGAGGGTAAGCGCGATACAAAAAGGAATCTGCTTGTTCCTTCTTTCCTTTCCAGCGAGTAACTTTCTTCAGGGATCTGATTGGTTAAATGTTGGAGTTCAAATGTGATATTTCGAAGTGACAGGGGAAAAAAAGCCCTTCTTGTCCTTTGTTTGCCATTGTTGTTGCGATTTGAGGTTTCTGATTGGCTAAACCTGATATGTGGGTTACAGTTTATTGAAAAAAAAGGTAACCAGTGACAGTTGTCTTCAAACGACACTCTGACTTGCCCCTCATAAGAACTGTAGTCAACGGCCAACTGTAGTTTTAAATTTTAATATTACCAATCATCACTCGATGGCAGACATGTCTTCGTTGCACTTGCACTGGGTCTTACACTTCCGAATATTACAGCGTGAATAGACCTATTCATTTTTGATTTGAAATGATATGCAAGCTAGACATTATAGCACCTCAAAAATATTAACATTCTGAGTGAATATTTTTGGGGGAAACAATGTAATATTTACACATGAGAAAAAACACGAACTAGAGAGCTATGAAACATTATTTTGACGAAAATCTCATACTTGGGACCACAGTAGTGAGCAATAATCCGACAACAGCATGCCGTTGCCAACGTCCGTTTAAAGTCCAGTGATTACAAAGCGCCACAGGTGCAGTGCGGGAAAGAACGCCCACCCCACTCACTCAGGCACTGAAAATAAAACAAAAGCAAAATGACAACAGGTCAGAGAGCACAACCATGACAGAAAGAGTATGTAAAAATGTGAAAAGGTGCATACTTGAGGTCGTACTTGGATGGGGGGGTTATGCTAATGTTGAGGAGCACGCTCCCCCGTTAAAAGGAGAAAAAAATGCAAATGCATCTCACATCCACCACGCGCAAGAATGCCTGCCATCGTCTCCTTGAACAAAAAGCCACGGAACAGAAAGAGAGAGGGTGTTGTTGCTGTGGATGAAAACGAGGTGAGGAGACAAGGACAGACATTGGGAGGACGCTTGGCCTGTCCGCTCTCATCCGGCATGATTGACAGATGGGTGTATCGGCTGCACTCTTGCTGAGGCATTTTCCCTGCCCGAAATCTGTCCATCAGCACTTGTCTAAGCAGAGCGACAGCCATGACATCTAATCACAGGCCAGCCGGCGCCTCATAACTTCTGGCTAATGCGCTGCGGGTAACGCAGGGGGGAGACAGGCCGCCGCCTAGGCGCTATTAATAGTCTGGATGGCGGCAGGTGACAGGAAGTGGATCGCTCCGATGGCGAGGGAAGGTGTCGCCAGACTATATCACAAGTCTGTTTGGGTTTGAGTCTCATCAACTGTGTCCGTGTATTTGACCTCACAAAGTGACTGGAGTCGAACGTTTTATTTCCTTGCTGCCACTTTGGCTGCCTTGCCTTAAACTACCAAAGCTGAGGTTGGAGGCATATCGTTGGACTGATGAGCCATCATCAGATATATTAAGAGAAATTACAAGGACCCGGCCAGTCGATGTAATTGGACGCAATTATCTTTTTAGATTTTTTTTTTTAATACAGATGTTTTATTGTTTTTTTTTTTTACACAATAACACCAACATACAACAAAGATAATGACATTCAGACCCCCCAAATACAAACAAATATTAAAGGACCGAGTATTGCAAAACATTTAATTATTCTGTCTATAATTCATATTTTTATAGTTGTAGTATTAAGGGACCTAATAAGTAATTTTATTCGTCAGATACTTTCAAATGGTCATTTTAATTGCATCGTGCCAAATATCAAAATCTGCCTAAAAAATGCATCAACACGAAGTAAGTTGAAGAAATTCTTAATTTACTTTTAATTTACTTTGCCACGTCTTGTAGCATCTTGATATCCAGGAACTATGTTGAAGTGAGTTGGGGCCATTCATGTACTACTGTGCCGGCATCTTGATGCCAAGCCACTTCATTGAAGTGAGAAGAGGGGCTTCATGTAGTTCTTTGCTGCCACTTTGTAGCATCTTGGGTGGAGCTATGTTGAAGTGAGTTGAGTAGCTTTATGTTGTGTTTTGCCACCTCTTTGTGACATCTTGGTTTCAAGGAACTCTGTTGAGGTGAGTTGAGGAGCTTCATGCAGGGCTGTTCCTGGCATATTTTGGTTTCAATCGGCAAATCTAATCCTCCGTGAAGTCTGTCAATTCTTCACAGATTTTCATGAGAAGTGGTCCTTGAGACTATTTTGTGCGTTCTGTTATGATCAGGCATTTTTTTTTTATTGATTCAAAATTTTAAATTGGTCTTTGGCAATGTATCTGCATGCATCACATACTAGGATCTCCTCACACGGAGTGACATGTGTAATTTGGCGTTTTTCTCACGTCTATCTGACTCCACAAGTGTTGTCATTTAGGCTCAGGGCTCAAACAAGTAGTCGCCCCAGAGCAGCAGCGAACAGGCTAATTTGAGCAAAAGCTCCTTCTGTTGAAGCCTCCCACAATCGGGACAAAGTTTTGACTGACACTGAAAATGTCGGAGCATCCTGCGCAGCATCTACTCATACTTTGTTTTGTGACCATCATGTGTGATTTGTCAGTTTTGACTCTATGTAGCACCCCCCTGCCCCCCACACACACACACACCTCTTTCCCCAACATGGGGGGAATTGCTGACACGCTGCCAATGCACAAAGACGTGGAACAAGGACATGTGTCACACCTTACACCCTTATTACGCCTCCAATGATAAATGAGACAAGCCGTCTGCTCAACAGTTTTGCTGCGCGGACGCATCTCTTGCTCCATCCAAGCTCACTTGTCTGTGTGAATTGCACAGCTACAACATGTTGAGAGAGGAGAGGCCGGGTGGCACACACATCAGATATGCATGGAGACAGTCGGGTGGATGAGCGTGCAGAGGGGTGCAAGAAGGTACAGCACTGTATATGGAGTGGTGTTTCAGTTCTTTTATATTTCATACGGAGCAGTGCTTCACTAGAAATGTATTATTTTAATACTAGCATTGCTACTATAACGACTATTCCAGCTCCGGCCTCCCAGTGTGGAGTTTGCATGTTCTCCCCGGGCTTCCGTGGGTTTTCTTTGGGTACTCCGTTTTCCTGCCACACTCCAAAAACATGCATGGGAGGTTAATGGAACACTGTAAATTGTCGCCAAGTGTGATTGTGAGTGTGAATGGTTGTTTGTCGATGGGTGCCCGGCAGTTCACTGGGAACCAGTTCAGGGCGTACCCTGCCTACTGCCCGAAGACAGCTGTCAGGATAAGCGGTTCAGAAAATGGATGGATGGATAAAACACTGTTGTGTGTGAGTGTGTGTTCCTCCCAAGCAGACAAAGAATGACATCTCTCTCTGGAGGTTATACAAGCACTTCCCCCTGAGCTCTGCTGCGGGCTCTTGAGAGCGTGCCCACCTCTGGTGCTGTGTACGAGGTGCCAGGCTGGGTGGGCGTAGATCCGAGTGGCTGCCCACCCTCCTTCAGCATATACACATCCCCCAGGGGGTGGGTGCCAGGCGTGTAAAATCTCTTTTTCACTCATTACGATGCCTTATGTTTGTTTTAATTTGGGGAAGCTACACGATTTGTACTGTCAATGATTTGATCTGTAAAATTTGCCATGCAATATATCTCTCTGCTTGCTTGCTTTCTGCTCACAAACTCGTCTCTCTTCTTTTCTTCCTGGCCTGCTGCATCAGGAGCTGCTGAAACCATCACAGGTACTACTTTTCCTGTTTTCTCGCCTCTTCTCCGTTGTACGTGATTGTCTGCTCATCTCTTCTTATTAACATTGGACCTTTTTGCTTGAGAAAGGAGGAGAGAGACCCACGGTGTAGATCAATGGTGTTGCTTTCATTTTTGATCCTATCAGTCAACATTTCTTTGTCTTTACAAGGTTAATTGGTTGCCCCATTCGTTTGTTGTTCCGAGAATTATATATTTTTTAGCTCCTTACAAAGTCAATAAAGTCACAAAAGCACTCAGTCTTTTTTAATGAGTTTGCAGTTGATTCTCACCACCGGTGCAGTCGGCCTGGAGCCAATTAGATACACGCTGACGCTTAACAGCTACAAAACTTGGTAAACCCGCACATGCTCACACACAATGCTGTGAGTTTTCTTTCATGGACAGAGGAGTGCCACCACCAATTTTGGCCACATGTGCCACAATACGAGACTGTCCAAATGGGACCACTGCTTATTGTACACCCAGCTGGTGACACTCTGTTGTCATGGCTTTACCATTCAGTAAAGTGTAGCATCACCATAATTAGGATGTAGTTGCTCACAGTCCATGGAATTTTATAGTTGCTATTGATTTCAAGTTTGTGCCTTCCCCTTGAACTTATAATTGATGCTTTGTACAGACTTTCAGAAATGAACTTTTCGTTTGTGATATTTACATTTGCTTCATGATGATGATGTGAGCTGCTCCTTTCATCTTGGGAAAAAAAAGGCAAGAGTTTTACACATAGGGAATCAAGTTGGTCAAATTAGTCAGTCAGACACTTTCTGAAACCTCCCCCTGCAAAAGTTGTAATTACAGTTTACCCTATAAGACTTAAATCCCTGTTGCCTGTGAAGCAGCATTTCATCCCGAGAATCAGGCTCTAATGACTGAGCAGGAGAAAGAGACACAGCAGGGAGAAAGAGGGAGCATCAGAGACAGAAAAGTTTTATTGTTAATGAGGTTCTGTCGTGCTGCTTGTTGCTGCCGGACGCGCTGACTCAGACAATGGGACGCTGGCCCGCGCTGCTTTTGATGTTGAAAAATACAACAACAAAGAACGAATCAAAACAGCGCCAAATGTGAGGTGCCTGAACCTTGCATCTTCTTAACTTTTGCTAAAATTGGTGTGGTTTATTTTCGCTGACCAAGGATAAGCAAGCGTTTGCAGGCAAGGTCAATTGTCAATATTGAGCCAACCTGGTTTTCATGTGTCGTGCCGAACATATTTTGCTCCGAATGTCCTTGCCACAAACCATCGTAGCGCTGCACCTACTGATTATTTTAAGAATCGATTAATCTGTTGATGGGCTTCACAGTGCAGAGGTACAATTCCAGCTCCGGCCTCCCTGTGTGGAGTTTGCATGTTTTCCCCGGGCCTGCGCGGGTTTTCTCCGGGTGCTCCGGTTTCCTCCCACATTTCAAAAACATTGCGTGGCAGGCTGATTGAACACTCTAAATTGTCCCTAGGTGTGAGTGTGAGTGCGAATGGTTGTTCGTTTCTGTGTGCCCTGCGATTGGCTGGCAACCGGTTCAGGGTGTCCCCCGCCTACTGCCCGAAGACAGCTGGGATAGGCTCCAGCACCCCCCGCGACCCTAGTGAGGATCAAGCGGCTCGGAAGATTTATGAATGAATGAATAATCTTTTGATTATTTTGTGGATTAATTGATGAATCGGCTTCAAAAAAATATTTTTAATTTCCACCCCTTTATTCAAAAATAGCACATTTCAAATTATGATTGAAGAAAATACGTTTGTTTTTTGTTTTTTTTGCCAACCTACAAGCCGATGTTTTTCATTACCACAAAGATAATGAGTCCACTTTCATGGATGACGACAGAAATTAATATTTACAGCTGAAAAGATGACATTTTGAGTATTTGGACAATTTTAAATGGAAAAAAAGTATCTGAATGATTCATCAAATGTTTATCTATGAAATTGAAATTCAATGAATGGATTCAAGGCGGCCCGGTAGTCCAGTGGTTAGCACGTCGGCTTCACAGTGCAGAGGTACCGGGCTCGATTCCAGCTCCGGCCTCCCTGTGTGGAGTTTGCATGTTCTCCCCGGGCCTGCATGGGTTTTCTCCGGGTGCTCCGGTTTCCTCCCACATTCCAAAAATATGCATGGCAGGCTGATGGAACACTCTAAATTGTCCCTAGGTGTGAGTGCGAGTGCGAGTGCGAATGGTTGTTCGTCTCTGTGTGCCCTGCGATTGGCTGGCAACCGATTCAGGGTGTCCCCCGCCTACTGCCCGGAGACAGCTGGGATAGGCTCCAGCACCCCCCGCGACCCTAGTGAGGATCAAGCGGTTAGGAAGATGAATGAATGAATGAATGAACGAATAGATTCATCGTTGTAGCTCTAAACTATAGTTTCATACCATCCAGCTGTCGGGTACAGCAAGTTTCGTGTTGATGGCGATCGGGTTTACCAGCCAGGAGGACCGCATTCAGAGACTGCTGCTGGAAACGGCACCTTCCAACCAAAGTGCATGTTTTGCCACACCTTTTTCATCGGATTCAATCACTCATCAGATGAACAGGTGGCTGATGCAAATATGAACAGCGCCAATCGGGCCTGAACCTCGAATTGTCGTCAGTTTATCTGAAATCATTTGGTTTTAGCTCTCTTTTGACGTTTGAGTGCCAGAGCCCTCTCGACCGCTCATCCTCTTTGGCCGTGCATCGGCCTCGCTCAGTATGTTGTGATGCGGCAAGAGGCAGGCAGCCATGTGTAGAGATACAGACACTTTACTCTTCCAGACAGCTGCTGGAATGAGTGTGCATTTATCAGCCAATCATCTATGCCCAAATCACACCCCCACCCACTCGCACCACCACGAACACCACCACTACCACTACCACCACCCACCATCAAGGATTAATGACTGTCTCTCCTAATTTGCACCCAATCATGAGCGGCATGCCGAGGCAATCGAAAATGTTTACTCCAATCGCCAAAGTCCTCCATGTTGCACAAAGTGCCCCGTTTTTACTTTGATGGGATTGCTAATCAAGGCCGTGTTATTTATGTGTTTTTGTGGCATTGGAGATGAGCCTAGGCTAAGAAGGATGCTGGAACGTCACCAACCTTGCTTGGGGCTTTGGAGGATTTATTTACAGTTGCTTTCTCTGTGACCAGCAGATTGGGAGCCAAGGGTAACCTTGCCTTGCACTGCCAGAAATGTTTGACTTTCATATCTCGGAATGACACAAACCATTTTGGTTTTCACAAAACTTCAAACGCGGCATGACACATTTCCTTTCATGTATAAAATCATCAAAACTGCAATGGTGGGCCGTGCATGTGACACCTTGGGCCTTCAATGAGGACTTCATACTTTTCTTTTCACCACCACAATCAAATTATTACTTCCACCATTGTCGCAATTATAGAAGCCTCTAGGAGGAAAAAAAATCTATTCTAATTTTCTGTTAGTATGTCAATGGGATTTGATTGTGTGTGTGTTATGCCTTATACTCCAAAGCGCCTCATAGTACGGATAATACGATACATTTAAATTAATTGCCCAGCCCTATTAAGAAGCATGTTTTTAAATGGGAATTACTTGATCCATTCAGTTTCCAAAATTCAAACCTCATGGGACAATACCCTCAACGGGCACATTAGAACTCACCTGACAATTTGTGATTCATATTATATTAATATTAATATGTAAATAGTCCTGATCTCTAAACTGTCAATCACTCTAAATCAGTGACAGTAAAAGCACGTCATCTGGATTGTCGTATAGAAGTTTGACGTTATTCTCTGCTATATCTCCTGACATTTTCTCTGTTTTCACTCATTACCTCGCTTTTGTCCTGAACCGACGAGCCTGGCAGCAGAGCAGAATCAAACAGTCGGCTGATTGCATCACACGATTAGTTGACAATGTTTTTTTTTCTTTTTCTTCCCACAAGGGAGGTTAATTTCTTTTTGCCGCAGTTCACGTAGAATCATGTTAGTTCTCGCCTGTCTGTTCCCATTGTCTCTATGGCGGCGAAACAAAATGCACGGCCCTCTTTTTATTTTTTTCCTTTCCACTTCATAAATGTCAGAAAGCAATCGAGGTTCGTGTGACAACTCGAGCATGTAAACGTGCTTTTGATGTTTGCCCCCTGCGTCTGCATGTGATAGCGTTGCGCCTCTACCGGTGTGAATCGGGAGACCTTCTAATGTATTCCTTGGGTAAAAATAGCACAAGGTGACATTAAATTATCTCCCCGAAAACAACAAAGGAAGAACAAAAGGCATTTTTGTGTGGGTATGAGAGGTGTGAGTTACGACGACAAGGTCTCGGGAAAGCGCTTGTGTACCGAGAGGCTCTCCAAAGATCTTTTCCATGCCAAGAGATAGATGACAGCACACTGAGCACACATTGGTCACATGGATGCTCAGATGGAGGGCTCTGATAAAGCTTTAGCCCATCAACGCCATCCAGCTCCACCTCCTCCTTTCATTCTCATTTGAAGATGATATCGTGTCAATCGATATAGTGGAAGGAAATACACTGCGGTACCACACGGTGTCTATGAAAGTGAATTAAAAACACATTAAGCATGCGTGAGGGCAATATTTCCATAAGAGGACGTGACCAATTATTTCTTACACCAGATTCCAATGGAATATGCCTTGACTCGTCTGACAATGGGGAAATGCCAGTTCTACAGGAAGCAGCACACAAGAATAATAAATGAGCATAAGATGTCTTCATCAGAATCACTGTCACCATTGAAATGTAGCACAAGAATGAAACTCTGAAGTCTGGGGATAAATATTCGTAATCATACCAGTGCAATGATAAGTTTGTTAAAATATGTCTCCTGTATTTTATGCATCCCCCCCAAGGATGGATGTGATTTTGACATGTCACACATACTGCTGTGCAGAGCTGAACAGTAAATCGGATTCAAATTGTCATCGCAATGTAGTAGAAGCCAATTTTCACATAGCCAAAACTGCAACTCGGGGAAAAAAAACAAGAAACCTCTGCTTTATTCATATTGTATTTATCTATATTGTGTTGAGATAAGTTCAGTGCTGAGTGTGCAGTCCATGTTTACATGTCGTTCCACGAGATGGAAATACACTAAAGACAATACAATACAATACAGCTTTATTTCTGTCGAACTTTCACAATCGCTACAGATGGAAGAAAGCACTCTACAGAACATTTAAAATTCTACGTCCAAGAAATTAGAATACTGATCCACATATAAGGTGCAACGGATTATAAGGCACACTGCTATCTTTTGACTGTACTACTTCGTAGGAGAAATATTATGACAGTTTTAAACAAATTATTTCTAATGTGAAATGCATACCGTGGCTTTTTCAAGGTTGGAGAACACTGATTTACGTATGAGAATGTCTCAACTTCACTGGAGTATTCAAACCTGATGTTGTATCGATACCATATCGTGAAATATAGCACAATATATCAGAACATCGATATATTTTTCCACCTTTTCTCGTTCCGCTTTATATTTCACGCTCTCGTTTTGCTGCTGCTCTCCAGCTTTCCTTTGTCGGAAGCCAGGCTTGCAGCCCATCTGGCGCTGACTCACAGAGGACCCAGCATTTGGATCCAGGGAACGGGTGGGTGGTGGTGGGGATGAGGGGTGCTGGATCAATAGCAACGAACATGGCACTCGTATATTAAATGGATTAGACTGTGGCTGCGCAATCTCCACAAGGCCTGTTTGTGTAGCGTCGCATTGTTGCGTCGTGTTAGCGAAAGAAGCGCAAATATTTGCGAGGCGGTAAATGTCCAGACGGTAACGTGTGTGTGTGTGTGTGTGTTTGTGTGTGTTGAAGTGGAAGGTCAGAACTTGGCAACAGATAACATTACGGTGGTGGAGGGCGAGATGGCCACCATCAGCTGCAGGGTGAGGAACAACGACGACTCGGTCATCCAGCTGCTCAACCCCAACAGACAGACCATCTACTTCAAGGATGTCCGACGTAAGTCAGTGAAACACGATTAAGCAACAGACTCAAGGTGGTACTGGTTATGTGACGTCATACCCCAACCCCGTCATCCCCAATCCCCCCCCCCCGATAATGTCCGATTATTGAGGGGGGGGATGATAATCAGAATTATATTGATTGTTATCGAGATCACGATTAATAAACATTATTTTTTTTTCATTGCTTGAAAAAGGAGAATGTATTCAACTAGCGAAAATTCCAAGTTGCCCCTTGTGTATTGTTCGACCTGTCTGTGTGTGTACCTGCAGCGTTTGTGTGTCAATATTTATCACACTGTGTTCCAAATTATTATGCAAATTATGTTTCTGTTTTCTATAAATCGCTGATACAAATGCCACTCACCATAATTTTCAGGTCATCAACTTTTACAGAATAACTGTTTTCAATGTGAATTGTGGCGGTTGTATTTGCAGCCTTTGGGGGTTGTAACTGCTTAAATCCAAAACCAGGTCAGTTCGATTTTAACGTTGGGCCTTTTATTCGATCGCAGCTTCTCAAGTCTTGCATCCATTGAACTTGTGAGTTTTTGCAGATTCACTGCTTGAATTTATTTTATTTTATTTTTTTTCCAGTATGTCAGAATAGTCTCCCAAAGCTGCTGTTTGGATGTGCACAGTGCCGTGCATAATAATTTGGAACTGTGCATTTGAACACAACTATGTTTTTATTTTATACTGTTATCATTGTGAGTTAGAAAATTATGCCGAGTAGCATTTCTGTAGACCATTGGTCCCCAAACTACGGCGTGCGGGCCGAATGTGGCCCGCCTCTGCATTTTCCTAGGCCCCCTGAACAATACCAATTATGTGTTTTTTATGATTTTTTGGTGGGGGGTTCCCCCTCCAGGTCTCACCAGGTGATCGAGACTTGTAGATGCATAGGACATAACATTCTATTCCACCCTTCTGCAGTCGGTGCCCTATTCAGAACTCCTCTCTCCCAAAAATAAATAAATAAATAAAATCTACGATGCACTCCTGTCAAAAAAAATGGACTAATGGCGAAAAGATTAAGTAAAATTAAAAAAAGATTGGTTATTATCGATTTCATAAATTGTGTCTGTCAAGAGCCCGGAAAAAGGTTAATACCTGGTTATGTGCGGCTTTTTGGAAAACAATAAATGTTGATGTCTCGACACCTCCTGCGATCGTCACACTTTTTGTTTCAAACCGAACTCGGCCCCTCTCAGAGAAGTGAAAAGTTATTTGGCCCTCACAGGAAAAAGTTTGGGGACCTCTCGTGTAGACTATTTGAGAAAAACATCATTTACAGAATAATTTGGAATGCGGTGTACAATCAGATGAGGTGGCTTGGGCATCTGATTCGGATGCCTCCTGAGCGCCTCCCCGGTGAGGTGTTCCGGTCATGTCCCACCGGGAGGAGACCCCGGGATCCCCCGGGGAGAGCTGGAAGAAGTAGCTAGGGAGAGGGAAGTCTGGGCTTCCCTGCTAAAGCTGTTGCCCCCGCGACCCGGATAAGCGGTAGATGATGGATGGATGGATGGATGGTGTACAATCAATTATTACAAGCATACAGAAATAACCACAGGGTAATAAGCTGCTTGTTTCACCTGCACTGGTAAATTTCCCACCATGATATTTAACTCTGAAATCCGCTGTTAAAATGACACAATTAAAATAAAAAAAATAAAAATAAAACATTGCTCAAAACCTGTCACAAATGTTTAAAATGTTGCACACCAGCAAGGTTTATACTTGACCACAGATGCTACAACACAGTGGCAGCAAAGAACTAAATGAAGCTCCTCAACTTACTTTAACATTGTTCCTTGGCAGGAAGATCCCACAAGATGGTGCCAGTAAATAACGGAAGATAGATTACAAAAGTTAAAAAAATGAAATAAAAAACGCAAATAATTGACTCCATAAGCGAATATGAAGCGGGAAAGTTGCCGCAAGCATTAAAACAATGCAACTTCATATTTTGCATATTTTTGCTTTGTTGTCATGCTATAAAAACGATTATTTTACATTCAAATGGAAAGGCAACGACAGCACATTTTTATTTTATTGTCTTGAGATGGTGATGATGTGCAGCCCAGTCTCACACTGTTAATAAACTACTGGTTTAAAAGTCGTCATAGTAGGTCACACGTCAGAGCCTCCACCTTATTAATTTTTCAAAAAAGATTATCACAGATCTTGATGGAAATCAATCTAACATACTCCATCTGTATTTTGGGCAAATATCCTGACATATTGGCTATGTATGGTTTCAATGGTGATTTAGCAAATGGTTGAAATGGTGGTTGTGTTGGCCTTGAGCTTGGTTTCTGCCTTTATTACAGACAGCTTGATTCTTTTTTAAAAAAATGTATGAGATTGTTCAACAAAACTGTAATGAATGGACAACAGACCTTTTATCAAATTCTTGAGAGCAAATTCTTTTGTATTTCTGAACACGGTGTGTTTAAATTATCAATCCATTTTCTAATCCGATTATTCTCAGGAGTGCCGCGGAGCGTGCTGGAGCCTCACACTCACATTTAGGAACACCTTAGAGCACGGGTCCCCAACCTCCGGGCCGTGGACCGGGACCGGTCCGTGGGTCATTTGGTACCGGGCCGCACAGAAAGAATAAATAACTTACATGACTTGCGTTTTATTCATTTCGGAATCTGAAAGAAGTTTTATTTTGAAAATTTACCGGACTCATCGTTACATCCGTCTACAGTGTGTTACTCTTGACACAATCATGACTCGGGGAACGTCCTATCTGGCCGCAGCACTCTCTGGTCGCTATGGTAACGTATAAACGTGCCTTCAAAATAAGACCGCAAATACAGAGTGCATGAAAAGTATGACTCACCATCGCCGCATATTATGCAGAGTGGCCTTGGTGGGTGGGAATCTCCCGGAGATAAATCCGTATTTTAAGTAAGACTCCTGATACTGTCTATTAAATGTAGCCTTGTTTTTCTTGGAAGTTGTAGGCTCCTCTTCTGTCTCCTGGCTGGGTCTTTCCAAAGACGGTTGGCTTTTTTTTTCTCGTTTTACTCACTCCTGGGTTTCATTTTAGCGGTAACCTATTACGTGACAGAGAAGACCCGTGTCAAGAGTGACATACTGTAGACTGATGTAACAGAAAAATCTCGCAATTTTTCAAAATAAAACATCATTCAGATTCTGAAATGAATGAAACGGAAGTCATTTTTTATTTATTCTTTCTGTGCGTACCAAATGACCTACAGACCGGTAGAAGTTCGCGGCCTAGGGTTTGGAGACCCCTGCTTTCAGGGATTCTCTTAAGTATGCATTTTTGTCCATGCCAACACCTTTTTAGGTGTTGGCATCTTTTGTGAATCTTTTGTGAATCGCACCTGTGAAAAAGAAATGATTTGTTTTGTCACCCATTACATGAGCAGCTGGAAAATTTCGGCTGCCGAGCCCGCCTTCTTTGCGTCGTACGTGCGCACAACGTGATTTCCATCTGTCCTTGACGTTTGCCACTTTAGCACAAGTCATTAAGCTCAGGAAGCAGGAGAGATTAATATGAGATAATTCTCCACCGGGCCATAATGGGAATACTTTTGTGTCCTTGTCACTGTTCGATTTTACGATAATCTCTTAGATTAGGAGATTGAATGTTATGATTATGCATGAGCATATGGGCCTTGTCTATTTTTCACGTTTTTTTTTCTTTCCCCACTTGCGCTTGTTTCTCTCGTATGTGTCTGGGATATGAGCCAGCCTTCAAGGTGATGGAGAACATTTGTGTCTATAATGCAGCCCAGCTGTTAGCTCACAAGTTTTGCTAGTAAAAGACGTATGCTGTCTTGTCCTGGTTTTCCAAAAGCATCATGGCAGTTGCAGAATATATTGTCACAGCATACAATAGAGTCTGCATTTTTTTTTCATACTGAGCCTTTCACACAGAACCCAGAAAAGTGCTTTAAGATGTCAAGAATCACATATGCTAAGCATTTGCTATGCAAGCAACATGGTGCATGCATACTTGTTCATACTACAATGTAGGGAACTTTCATTCATTCATTCATTCATTCATCTTCCGAACTGCTTGATCCTCACTAGGGTCGCGGGGGGTGCTGGAGCCCATCCCAGCTGTCTCCGGGCAGTAGGCGGGGGACACCCTGAATCGGTTGCCAGCCAATCGCAGGGCACACAGAGACGAACAACCATCCACGTTCACACTCACACAATTTAGAGTATTCAATCAGCCTGCCACGCAATGTTTTTGGAATGTGGGAGGAAACCGGAGGACCCGGAGAAAACCCACGCAGGCCCGGGAAGAACATGCAAACTCCACACAGGGAGGCCGGAGCTGGAATTGCACCTCTGCACTGTGAAGCCGACGTGCTAACCACTGGACTACCGGGCCGCCTGTAGGGAACTTGTATTTTCCAAAATACTACTTTATATTTGTAACAGTACTGTAGCCTATCGCTGAAAAAGATACCCTTCTCGAAGAAAGGAATACAAATTTGCAAGACAGATACCCATTCACACAACAGCATCATGATCACCACCACTCAGGAGCGAAACAACACATTCATACTGCTGCGAGTAAATAAAAATCACCTTACAGGTTGAGGCAGGGACAGTCTTGTCGAAATGAGGCGTTTATTCGGTGAGATCTATGCGAAATGACACGCAATTTGGCAGAGCTGACATCTGTGAAGGGAAAAATGAAGGTTTATCCGAGGGTCTCCGTGGATGAGGCGACACTGTTATTTATTCACTGCAGCGCGTTTCTGAAGGCGACTGACTTTGAAAAAAGTAGATTTTAAATGGCTGAAAACCTATTTCCAATCTTGTTTCAAACGTCTGTGTGACCGCAAAGTAATTCAACCAAATGCTGAGGCAACGAGAGGGAGTGATTCACAACTGAAAATTAAGTTAGAAATGTTTTTTTTTTGGTTTGTTTTTTAGATGTACAGAGAACAATATGAACACAAAGGTAGGTGGGTTGATAAATACACAGATGGATTGCCAGACAGACAGACAAACAAATGACATAAAATAAGGACTCCTAGTAGCGACCCTTGTCGGACACCATCCTTGTTTCGCTGATGTTTTGGGTCAATATTTAGAGAAAACTGAACAAAGGCACAATTACATCATTACCAGTCGTATAACATAGTTTGTATCCTCCAGACAAATCAATACGTAGGAATTTGTAAATGGTGATTCTCGGCTTGACGAAGGTTGAGGATGCACTCCATGATTTTCATTTTGACCTTGCCAAGAGGACATCGTTGAACTGAGTAGTAACTTTTTTATTTTTTGCGGGGTCATGACGGTTGTGTTCCTTTCGCTCTGAAATGCAAATAGTAATCTCTGTCTACTAGTCAACGAACTTGATACCTAACAAACAGGTCAGATAAATATCAATTGTCTGTTTTTGTTGTTTGGGTCAACTGTTCCTCCTGCCTAATAATCCAAATGCATGCAGTCCCATCATCTTAAATCTGAGTCTGTGAATCAGGAAATAGCCTAGACACAACTGTTTCTATTTTTTTTTATTTTTTTTCCCAGAATCAAAAATCGTACAGACTCACAACGTTACCGTAACACAAACCAGGAAATAGCCTGCTAGCTAATAAATGTCACTTTTATTGTCTGTTCTTATTGTATTTATGTGCCAGAAAGCAGCTTATAAACAAACCAATAACAAGAAAAACAATTATCAGTCAGCTGATTATTTTTTTTTAAACATGTATGTACAAAATCCCCAAATCCAGTTTAAGCACTTACTAATTACTATGACATCAAATGTAAAGCTAAATATTACTATAAAAGTAATATAAGCCAATTTAGCTTGCTTAAATACTTGGAAATTGACTTGAACTTTAAATTATATGCCTTTATAAGGACAGGTTCCACCTTGAATTTGATCTACTTGACAAGTACCGTAGTTCATATGCTAATGCTATGCGTACTCTTCCTTAGGTGTGTGATTATTCCACGTTCTTATACAACCTAATGGCAGGAACAGACATTTTTTAAGCATACTCGTAAACACTTAAGCTCTCGCGTCGTTGCTCGTGCTATTGTTTAATTTCCACCCGGCGTCACGGGGGTGTCAGGATTTCCCTCCCTATCAGGTGATGTGACTCTCCAAGTTACCGGTACACGTGCGACGTTGTTCCCCTCTGAGTCCTCCGCAAGAGCTCTCAAATTATATCGGGGGAGGAGATGGGATTTCATGTCGATGCTGCCCCGAGACCTTGAGTAATGATCGTGATAATAACTGCCGAGCCTGATGGGAATACCAAAAACGCCTTAAGAGGCGGCAGGAGCAAGGAGTTGGCTATCTCTGCAAAGGACCTGATAAGGAGCTCAGGTCAGAGCATCAAATGCAGCCCCCACTGATCCAATCAGCCAAAGATGTTTTTGTAAAAAGAGCACACTGGCATGAAAAAAATGGCTTCAACTGAGCATGGTAACGTTGACGAGAATTTAATCCATCGGTATTGACCCGAAGTCTGCTATCGTTGGGATGAAGGCATATCTTCCAGAAAAACACGTAATGCATTTGCAATTAATGATACAGGCATTGATTTGCTCACTTTTATTTACTTGTGCCCAACGCCGCATACACTGAAGGCGAATCTTACTGCTGAAGTGTCACGTACGCACTCGGCCTTACATTGAAGTCGTAGGGTGCCACCTGTTGCTTTGGCGTGCGCATGTCAATGCATTTTAATTTGGACTAAGAATTTTACCAAAACCAGCTACTGAAACGTTTTTAATGTTTTTTTTTCTTCAGTAGCTTTAATGTATTAATATTTTTCGAATTGAAGCGAAATGGACCCATACATGACAAGGAGCGGCAGTCTGTTTTAAGAGTTGCCTGCTTGTTAGGAGCCCTCATGAGTGCCCCTCTCACGTTCCTGTCTTGGCGAGCGCTTCTCCGACTGTGAAGCTACTTTATAAATCCAATCGTATGAATCACTTTGAAGCCGACTTTTCTTTGACTCAATTAAGGAGAGAGCTTGCAGAGCGTTTTGCGCTCCTCCCCATCTCATTTTCGTCCCCTGCCTCTTTTGTCTTCCTGCCCCCTCGCGCTCATTTTGAGCCAGAACCTTTTTCTCACGTTGCTACTTGGCTTCTCATGATGTGTCCTGTGCCCCCCGCTCACAGCCCTGAAGGACAGCCGGTTCCAGCTGATGAATTTCTCTGACAACGAACTGCGGGTGTCCCTGTCCAATGTGTCGCTCTCCGACGACGGACGCTACGTGTGCCAGCTCTACACTGACCCCCCTCAGGAGGCCTACGCCGACATCACCGTCCTAGGTAGGTCTGAGGCACCGGTATGTGTGCCTCACTGTTTTGATTTTGTTTTATTATTTTTTTAACTTTTCTTGTGAAATGTTTAGTATTCACGCCCTCCCGCTCATTCTGTCAAACTTATTTTTTTTAAATCTTACTAGTGTCAGGTAGCGTATGCACTCCCTCCGGCCCCGCCCCCTCCTTCCGTACAGCTCACATGTGAAGTGTACAGTATGCACTCCCTCACATTTTTTAATCTTAATATTTGGGTGCAGTCGATGCACTTGCTCTCACTCCTCTTTTTATATTTTCTCATGCCTCGCGCCTTAGTTATGTCAGTCCCTCTCATCCCCCTTAACCCTACATGTCACTTCGTATGCACTCCTTCCCATTCGTCTTCGGAGTTTTGTCATCTTTGCTTTCATGTGCACCACATGCGCTCCCTCCCACAACTTCGTTGACTTACTTTTCTTTTCTTTTTTTTTTTAATCTTATCTTGCTGCATTATGGATAGTAGTCATCTTTGATCCAGTCATCTTTAGCAACCGAAACAAAATGTCAGCCAATTAAGGGCCCTCAGTGCGAAAAAGGAGCAGATGCTCAAACCGATGGCGTCTGCCGCATTGGGTCTTGGCAGCTGTGTTGACTGTGTGAATTCCAGTGAATGTTGACTTGGCTGTTCCCAAACCATTCCCTTTTGAGAGTCAGCTGTGCCTTCACTGTGATGCTTTGGGGCAAAATGATTCTAGTTAAGCTTCATTATACACGCCAACATCCCGGCGGTGATTGAAAGGAATTAAAAGCCCTTTAAAGTAATTGCTTTTCTTGTACAATTGAGGCCGACAGTGGCAGCATTTTTCTCCTAAACTGAGGGTTGCATTGAAGAGTCCTTGGAATGAAACCCCCCTCTGACTTTTGGCTTTTAAGCGACGAGAGTTCAGCCCGATGACTAATTTGAGGAATAAGGCAAGAGTATCCTGTGTTCAACGCATGGAGGAATTATTTGGCTTGAAGCGCGAAGAACTTATTTCATATTTAAATCTTGACTTATTCATCCTTTTCTGTGAGTTCGGCTGAAGCTTTCAAAGGCGAATGCAGCAAACTTTTCAAACTTGTTTGGGCCACAAGGACACACTGGAAAGAACTTACAATAAAGTTTGTGCTGGAAACTGTTGATAGAATTTTATTGTACTGAATTTCCACCTTAGTAACATTTATTGTAATTGTATGATCAAAGTGTCAAGCTTTTGCAACTTACAGTAGGACATATGCAGTATGCAAAGCAAGGTTATTGTCGTTCACGAAAACGGATGAAAAAATAAATCCGGATGGGGGAAAAAAACGTAAAATGAAAAAAAGTGCTTTCAAGAAACGACAACTGGCTTCAAAAAAATATCAGCTTCACAAATCTAAAACGATCTATAATCATTGCAAAAAATGTCATTTGTTTTGAAATGTGTAAATTAATTTCTGAAATCAGCTTTTGGTGTGAATCCATCCATCCATTTTCTGATCCGCTGATCCTCTCTAGGATCGCGGGGATACTGGAGCCTATCCCAGCTGTCTTTGGGCAGTAGGCGGGGGACACCTTGAACCGGTTGCCAGCCAATTGCAGGGCACACAGAGATAAGCAACGATCCATGCTCACAATAACAACCAGGGACAATTTAGAATGATCAATTAACCTTGTGTGTATGTTTTGGGAATGTGGAAGGAAACCGTTGTACCCGGAGAAAACCCACGCAGGCACGGGGAGAACAGGCAAACTCCACACAGGAATTTAAAAAATAAAAGTTACACTGAAATAAAAACTAAAACGTGAAATTCCCAAACTATTATAACTCCACGCAGGCACGATGCTAAATTTCAAATTTGAGAGGTTATACAAAAGTCACGTGGGTTGTCTCATAAGCCAGTTGGTGCGTGTATTTTATGATCCATCCTGTGTATCCTTGTCCAATATACGAGCATGTGCATGCTCATAACTGAAGCCGTTATTTTTTGCATCAGTGCCCCCGGGAAGCCCTATCATCGAGAGCCGCGAGGACGTGGTCAGCGAGGGCAACGAGACGGAGCTAACCTGTACGGCCAGCGGCAGCAAGCCAGCAGCCTCCATCAGATGGATGAAAGGAGATGAGGAAATGACAGGTAGGTCCAAATTCAAGTCTCAACATGACTTCATACCCTCTTGCCTGCCACTAGTAGCTGCATCTGAGAAAAATATGCGCCTCATACAACATATACGTGTATGGTGGTTGATGGTTGGAGGAGAAGAGCAAATTAATTTCCGTGATTATTATCTTAGTTGCATATGCACTCCCTACCTCCTCTGGCACTTTTTTTCATATTACATTGACGTTTAGTACAGTATGTACCCCTTAACACTCTCCTTCAACTTTATATGTGATGTATACGATAGGAGGGTACTTGCAACTCCAAAAGACTCATTTTTAAGGAGAAAAAAAAAGACGGCATACTGGCCATTAAAATTGGATCGTTGCACAGCGCAAGCCGTTTCAACACATTAGATTGATCAATCATTTGTCGAAACAGTAGGCCGATGTGAGGACTGACTGTTCTGACGCACGATCGGGGGTGGAATGCTCTCCAAGTGCCAATTTCACAGTAGTCAACTTTATATAATCCACAGGTGGAGATCTTTCAGTTCCTTACAAACATACTTTGCACATATTTTGGACTCCAGTGTGTCCATTATGATTCTGCCATATAGACTGTGCGCCTCTCATGCGCCGAGTTTAAAGGTAATGAGAGGAGTGGCTTCGACTGGCCAGGAATTAAGTCGGCTGAATTCACTCCCACAACGGCACAAAAACTGCTTCCTAAACGAACCCAGCAAAATAAATAAATACATTTGAGATTAAAGTTGTACTTACAGTTCTGATGTAAATTAAAATATAACTCAGAGAATAAATGTGAGGACAAAATCTTTGTTTTCATTAGAAACTAGTTAATACAATGCAAAATATCATAATAGTTTTAATTGTATTGTATTTAATTGAAAGATGTTTGTTGTTTTTTTTTCTCTCTTTCTCCTTTCTTCTTTCTCCATACATTCTTGCTGCTGGAGGCTGTAAATTTCCCCATTGTGGGACGAATAAAGGATATCTTATCTTATCTTATCTTATCTTACAAAAATATTACAAGTACAATTTAATGGAAAATAAATTTGTGCTCGTCTGTTACATAATTTGGATATTTTCTGAATGAGGTCCACACTGTGGTGGTTTCTGGTATATGAGTGATATTTTGCGGTCAAACAATGGAGACCACCACCGAGCTCCCGATAACAGGAGACGAGGGTGGGGATGAGGGGTTTGTGCCAGTGGCACAATTAAACATAGGCCCTTGGTCACTGAGTCCAAAAATGAAAACCTGAGGGTGAGAGATTTTGTTTTGAGGTATGTTTGTTGTTACGGTCCAGTTGCAAGAGGGACAATGATCACCCACATTGGGCAGATAGAGAGAGCCAAGATTTTTCATTGAAAAGCCTCAGATGAACTTGTTGAGGATTGTTTGGCCTTAGCTAAGTTAGCCTTCGCTCCCCTGAGAGCCATTCTATTTTCTTATTTATTGTTTTTGCTTGCTCAGCAGAAGAACTCACTGATCAAGCCACCCGTTAAGAGCTTCATGTTGCTGAATGTTTCTCATAAATCATCACCTTCTGCGGCTCGTGGTGTGATTTCAAATTCCCCAAATATTTAGTCTCACGGTTCTGTTAAACAAGTTATATGCTGATGGAATGTCACGGTGATAATTCTGTTTGTGTTACCTTGAAAGATTCCAGACCAGTGGTTCTTAACCTTGTTATAGGTACCAAACCCAACCAGTTCATTTGCACATTCACCCTTCATTTGTGAAAAAAATGAGGGTTTTTTTGTTTTTTTTTTACAAATTCAAGACATAAAAAAACAAATTTTTTTAAAACGGAAAAAAAAAACTAAAAACTCTTTGTATAAGTATAAAGTATATGTTTTTTTAATTGTGCACAAAATGAACCAGCCAGTGATGGCCAAGCGGGCGTGGCATAACTAATTGACATGTTGAGTCGGGTGTGTCTTAAACTCCATGGCAGAAGCGCTGTCGAACCCCTGAGGCTGATTCGCCAATTCGATCAAACACAGGTTAAAACCACTGCTTTAGACACGGCAAACTCACAGTCACTGTTATGAATTCACATTTTTGCGTTTCATTTTCATTTCCACATCTTGGGCTAGTGCACACAGGTAGAACCTCGCGGTGTGGAATCGTCTTCTCAGTTATGATTAAGGGTCATCAGTTTTTCATTAGTGCGCAGCAAGGGGAGGAATATTCGTTTTTTCTCTTTCGCATTTACCCAGAGTGGATCTGTGTGAGCCTGTTGTCAAATTCATTGGTTTTGTCATGAGACAAAATATTTAGACAAGGTCCAGTTGATGGATGAAGACTTGTGGGACATAGAATGCCATTATTGTCATTACAGCTTGGAGTTTAAATATAATCACGACTGAACTGAAAGCATTTTCACTTTTTGCACGATTGAGAAAGCTGTTCTTAGAGTATACATAAATCATTATCGATCTACAACAATTATCCACAGTGACGAGGAACAGGGTGGGGGGAACTATACACATCAATGCTTCAGACATACAGTATTGATATGCATGCAGAATCATATCGTAATTGAAAATTGTCGTAATTGGAGTGAATCGTATGATGTCAAACTTTGAGTGAATTGTATCATAACTGGAGGGAATTGTCAGAATGTGAGTCAAGTGGATTCGAATTGGATTAGATCACATTGTGTATGGAGTTAACCACATTGTCCTTGTAGTGTGAGTGCAGACAAAATTTTATCTTATCGCACTCTTATCGTGTCAGATGGTAATTGGAGTAAATTGTGTCCTTATCGCAAAGAATCACATAATAATCAAAGTGAATCATTTTGTGATTGAAGGGGATGATGACATTGTATCATATTTGTAGTCTTCATGGTGGATTTCTAGTGAATTACCGTATTTTCCACACGATTAAGATGTTCTCAAAAGCCGACAGTGTGCCTCATAATACGATGCACCTTATATATGGATCAATATTCAGATTTTTAGGATATAGTATTTTACGTGTTCTGTAAAATGCTTTTTTACAGATTGTATTCCCTTTAGTGTAGCTCCATCTAGTGGATGCACAACGCAACTAAAACCACTATTGTAGCTTCTATTCTGTGTGCATTATAATTCGGTGAAAACAGTTTAATAATCGGCCATTTATTGAAGGTGTGCCTTATAATGCTGAAAGTATGGTGATCTTATCGTACTTTGTGAAAATCGGCTTATAAATGGCGTGAATCATGCTGTATCAAAATTAGACTAAAAAGTATTGTATTGAATTTTGAAGTAATGATGTCATGACGAGAGCGAATCATATTATATCACAATTGGAGTAAATCGTATTTTCTATCGTCATTTGAAAAGATAATTATTGCATCGTAATCGGCGTGAATAGTATTATACCATTGGCGTGAATTGTTTTGTCTCGTAATTTAATTAAATGTATTGTAATTGGAGTGAAATGGATCAGAATTTGAGGGAAATTTTATTCCGTCACATCAACAATAAGGTGGTAACACATGCAGTGTGGTGACTATCTTGTGTTGCATTGTATGAAGCTTCATTTCCCCACAGTGATGGAGTGACATAGCACACAGTCAATATTTCCACCATTTTTGGCAGGATAGACGAAGAAAACTGCTGGTTGATTTCAGCATCAGTGATAGTATTGGCTTTGCAATCAATAATCAAGCTGGCAGGATTGCCATTGGCAGGTTCTGGTCCCGTAGAGAGAATCAGCACACTAGGTGGCAAAATTAACATAAATTACAGCAGCAGAATGATTGAAATAATGTGGAAACAAGCTTGTCTGCTGCTGGTCTCTTACAGAATTGATTTCCTATCTGAATAATGTTTATGATTTGCGGGTGGGGATGTGAAACAGCCTGCAGAGGATGAAATCATAAACTGTCTTAATGTTTTGCTCATTCCGAAAACAGTGCTTCATATTCAGCGCACTAAATCAATACAAGTAGTCTTCGTAGAAGGATTAGAAGTAAAAGTTTTGCAAAAATACTGGAGTGTGTGCAGCGTTTTTGTTGTGTGTCTTAACATTACTCCTGAGGCCATGTCTCAAAATGTTCCGCGTGGTTCCTGAGCTTTGAGACGACGTGATGTCGGATACGATGCTCTGCATTTTCTTTCCGCAATACGCCTGAACGACTGGATGGCATTCAGCCAAGATAATTGAAGACAGAGGAGGGCCATTCCAATCAATCAGTTGCTTGTCGATTGTGTGGAGGACTGATGGTTGATTACTATACTTCTGTCCTGAGGCAACCGAGGCAATATCAAGTGCACAACGAGTTCGTCTGAACACACACTATGACAATCATAGTTTTCAATGTTTCATGATGGCTAGTGTTTAGTGGTTTGACCTTTTTGTTAGTTAGTTAGTTAGTTAGTTAGTTAGTTAGTTAGTTAGTTTTAATAGTTTTCAGAGTGAGTTTGTTCATTTTATTATTTATTTTTTGTTTGTGCCTATCCGCCTATCTGTCTGTCGGTCTGTTTGCTTGTCTGTCGGTCTGTGGTCTGTCAATCAGTCTGTCTGTTGGTCCATCTTTAAAAAAAAAAAGTTAGTTTCAGTTGGTATTATGAATGTAAAATTTAGTTGAGGTTTTTAAAAACTCTCTTGTATTTTATTTTATTTAGTTCACCAAAATACTTTGGGTGAGGAACAACGAATTTCAGAAATATAAACAGACGTTTCTTACTCAATGTCACGTTTTGTCTAAAAGTGGCTTCCCCAGTTATCACCCCCCTCGTCATTTTTGTGACAGCAAGCAAGAGGGCTTGGTCTCATCTCGGGCAGCACTTTGTTTTCTTGTGTGCTGTATCTCAGAGCTGTTGCCACTTTATGATGTGGGACACAGCCCAGTATTGACGATATGAAGCTCATTAGCAAATAAAAATCCATAAATTAGCCGCATCATTGTTTAAGTCACAGCATTCAAAGCATGTGAAAAAAGTAGGGTCCAGAAATTGCGGCACGGTAATCGGATTTTATCTGGTCGGGCTGATTATTTATTTTTGTTATTATTTGTTTTTTTTTTGTGGCTGTCGTCAAAATTGAAACAAAAGTATTTTTCTAGCAGCTTCCGTACTTCAAGCACGTCCCCACTGACTTGTGGCACTCACACTCATGAACAAAACGTATTTTTAAGCCAAAGAACTGGAATAGTCTGATGTTGAGTTGTAGCTTTAACTTTGAAATCTTAAAAAACATGTTTTGCAAACAAACAGAAGTTTGTTTGAAAGATTGGTGTCAACATTAAATTTACTCGCGCAATGTTTTTTGAGCTTGTTTTGCCAACCCGTCATCTGAAAGGCCGTCTGATTTCCTAATTCAATATTCTGTTCAGACAGCGTTTGGCAGCGGCAAGTGTCACCCTGGCAGAGGTTATGCTTGATTGTGCTGGGATTGATCAGTGGTTGATGCTCACAAGTGTATTTTGATTAGGCGCCTGCGCTACGACACTCAAATCCGGTCCGCATTTAGAGTCAAGTCCCTGCGACGGTTTTGATTTGCAGCTGGTGTTTTTTTCGCTTCATCTGCACATGGATGACGTTGATAATTGACAAGCCTCAACATTGATAAGTATACTCTCCGACCCTCGTCCTCAAAACGCAACTCAGAAAAGCTCAAATCTCCATACCAGAAGCAGACTTTTTGTTTCTGCACTAATGTTAGGAAGAAAAAAAAACACCCACCTTCAGAGTTACAATACGTGACGCCATGAATTTTAATGTCTAGTAGACACTTGTAAGATAAGATAAGACAAGATATCCTTTATTTGTCCCACACTGGGGAAATTTACAGCCTCCAGAAGCAAGAATGTAGGTAGAAAGAAGACAGAAGAAAAAAAAAACAACAAACACCGTTCAATTAAGTGCAATATAAACACAAATGGATAAATCGCAGTTCATAATTTGGCTCTTCTTTGTTCCAAAGAAAATATGCCGGGAAAAAAAAATGCTGTGATCCAGTGTACTCAAATGGATAAAGGCAACAGTTTATTGCTTCAAAGTCAATTGATTCAAACATTAAATTAATAATCATATGTTTACATTATTTCAAAAGGGTAGTGAGAAATATGTTATTTCCATTATTTTCACAATATTCACGAATCTGAGTTTAGTATATCAGCCATTACATGCTATAACATAAGAGCACTCATGCCCCCCCCCCACCCCCTGCACCCCACACAACAATATTTCAGTTCAGTCAATTTTGAGAAACACAAAAGTCATCATTTTTTATCATAATAGGAATTGGGCATTTTATTTTCAGAATATTGATTATTATAGTAATGTTTTTGTTTTGGGGGTGGGGGGATATTTCTCTACCCTCCACCCCCCTAAAAAATAACACGCAGATAATGATGAATCCAAACTGACCTTTCATGGAGGCGACGTAAAATGTATATCTTGTCACAAATTATCACAGAGGTTTTCATCACGTGAAAAAAAAATCATCCTTTTCAAGTCCTTCCAAATATCTTGCTGCAAAACGTGCGAACATTTTAAATGATTTTAAAATGCCCTGACAACATGTGATTGTTCGACCAATTACAACGGTGGATGTTTTGCACACAATCATACTAAAACTGATTAAGCAATGAATCGCTTCTCGTGAGCTCTGCAAGAACGAACCAAAAGAAAACTCGCTGATTTCTGTGCCTTGTTGCATGTTGTATTCGGAATAGTGCTCAAGTGCACTGACCATTTACAAATCTCAATACATGAAGCCCAGAGCGGGTCTTCTGTGGGCCGGTGTGTGTTACCTTAATACTCATCCATATTGTCAGTGTGTGTTGGCATCATCATCAACATCATCAAGTGTTTGAGTCCTTCGGGGGTTCCCCTTGTGACCATGAAAGTGCGACGGTCAGAGTGGGGTTTGGGGTAATTATTTCCCCACTTCATTAAGTGCGAGGAAAGCGTCGTACTCAGCACTGCGGCTAATGCGCTGCCCCCGTGCTATTATAATGCTCTTTAAATGAAGTCCCTCTCTGACAGCTCCGCAGGGTCGAAGGGACGGCAGATTACTGGCGGTTTGCCCCCCGCCCCGACACCCAACCCCAACAACGCTCTGCCCTAACGCTGTAAAGGCCACTCATTATCAGCCTCATATGACCCACTTGCTCCTTTAAGAATCGTCTAAATCCTCTCTATCTCCAAAATTCAATGTAAAGGCTACTTGACACCAAACGTGCTCTTCATGATTAACTCGCTGAATTGCAACTTTGTGCAATGACGGGGTTTAAAATGTTTTTTTTCAGCAGTTAACCACTGACCTACCTGAATATCAGCCCATTTCTTGTAAATCTGCAGCAGAATGGCTTTTTTGCCCACTCCGTTTTTAATTTAGGTTTACTAATGTCTCGCATACTAGCATGTCACTTAATCTGATAGCTTTTTAGTATATTTCAGGACATCCGTTTAGTGGAATCTTTTGATACTTAAGTCACTCCAGAGTTTGAAGTACAGTCAACTCGGTTTTCGAATGTCCCTGTTATCAACCAAATCGGATTTCGACCAGAAAATTTGAGAATTTTATGCCTCGGATTACGACCCAAAAACGGTTTTCGACCAAACTGAGCAAACCCGAATACGCCACACAACTCCTCGGCTTCCTTCCACGAGGAAGCGTCACGTCCTCGTTCATTGTGAGCAGACGCGTTTGTTGTGATTTATGCAATTCTGATTTTTTTTAGTTATTTCTGCATCGTATATTAGCCCCTGATAAAGGGGCAATAAAATAGTTTCGGATTTCGAATAAATCGCTTTTCAAACAGCCATCTGGAACGGATTAAGTTTGAAAACCAAGATATGACTGTAGCACCAAAAAATGCTTCATGAAGACAAAAAACCCCAAAAAGTCGGACTGTACTATAAATTGCATTTTGTGTGGTAATTTCTTTTTCCAAAAATCAAGACCGCGAGCAGTATAACCGCACCCAAAATCTCAATTTCCTAATTGGGTTTCGAATCCAGCTTGCACTCATTCGCTGCTGCCGACGCAATTAGAAAACGTGGATTTTGGGTGCGATTCTGAGCTCTAATTTTAATCTGTACAAGCCGCACCTGAGTAGGGCTGGGCGAATGAATCGCCATCATATTGATAATGAGATATGAACATTTAAGATATTAACATGGAAATTAGGACCATAGCCGTCACCTAAATGTGAAAAATATCACGCTTCTCCAATTGCGTGACAGTTGACGTTAATCATCCCTTGGTCACCTTCCATTTCACTGTCCCTGCCGTTTCCACCTCATTTGTCCTCAAAATCTCAATCAATCTAGAGCTGAACCGCGTTGACTTTACCTCTCTATTTATTTGTTGTTGTTTTTTTTTTTAATGCTCTGTCATCTTCTCTGAGGTTTGAAGTCACGCAAGCTTATTTTTATATAGTAAGGAATAGAAAGTGTTGAGTTTTGTACTAAAGTAAAGAATAGATACTCCCAACAATCTTGCTATTTGCTGCCCACCACTGCAGTTAACTTCTCCCTTCTTTCCAGGTGAAACAATGGTGGAGGAGACATACGACCGGATGTTTACCGTCACCAGCCGCGTGCGATTCTTAGTCAGCAAAGAAGACGACGGCGTGCCGGTGGATTGCATCATCGACCATCCGGCCGCGAATGACCTGCTGGCTCAACGGAACCTGGAAGTGCTATGTGAGCAGCTCCTTAAAACTACCACTACACGATGACACCGCACGCCGCAATCCGAACGCATGATTCCTCCGGAAATTACTGCACAGCAACAAATCACCTAACACAGTGACGCCTGTAAAGTCAAATACCACCTGGGATGTGAAATCTTCCTCGAGCGTGTCCCAAGGTCATACATAACTTCACCCAGCATATAACCGTTTTAATTTTTTATCTGACTTTTTGTGGCTTTTTTTTTCAGAGAGGGGAAATTAAGATGATATACAGGAAGTTAGGGGCAATGTTATCTTATTAACATAACAGGGTTGTAGTTAATAGTTTTGAATTGATCATGAGAGTTACTTTTTATTTCAACTTGACTCTTGTTTCTTAAATGAATTAGATTTAGTGGTTGGAACGTGTTTGTTAGTTTTTGTTCGTGATTTTTTTTTTCAACAGACTAACACGCATGTATCTTAATATTGTGCTTCTCAAGATAAAATTTTATGGGAATGTTGGAAACATTGTTAATCTTTTCAAATGAGTTTAATAATGTGCATTTACTGATTTCATCAAATAATATACCTGTTGCTAAGCGGAGTTGATAAGACGTAATTGGAACACTTTTTCCCCCCCCGATTACTTGATTAACAAATGGGAAATTCGGTAGGATAATAGACTTCTCCTCCACTATTTAGCTAAATTGTTACTAGCCAATCAAAGTGCACGTTCACCATGCGCTGAAGAGACAAGCCTATAAAAATGCTTCTCCACAGCATACAGGTTTTGCTGTTGTTAGCTTGAGGTGCTTTTCTGATCAAGTGTGACTGATAAACCGGACTGCCTCAGTGCATCTTAATAAAAGGTTAAGTCACTCTAGTGTACGAGGCGAAGAATATTAAATTTGGTCTGCATTCTATGTCTGACCTTTCAAGGAAAAACACAAAGCTTGGCTGGAAGTGCTTGACAATTTGGTCATCTTGGGCACACGGCGATAAGGAGAGAGAAATGATTTTTGTTGTAAACTACGATCGGTTGAGTAGATCTCACCTGTGCACATCGGATAATCCTTTTAATCCTGCCTCACGTTTCACTCCTGGCTATTTTTTTAATTTTTGTTCGGGTTGTTCTCTCTTCACGTTTCCGAGTGCAATAATAATTTATTGGAGTTTTGGCTGCAGATAGGAGAGGCAGTAAAAAAAAGATCCGGTCGGCCTTGTTAAGGGTATACCCTACAAGTCAATAAGTGTATTTTTTTCTCTTTTTTTTTTATTCCTCAGATAAACCTGAAGTGAAGATTGTGGTGACGTATCCCGAAGGATTAACTCGAGAGGGCGATAATCTTGATCTGACGTGCATTGCAGGAGGAAAACCACAGTGAGTGCACGTGTGCAGTCCAGATGAAGGGTGGGACAAAATGTCAGAGTCAACGTGCATCGTATGACTTTCACTTCTAGCACAATATTGAGACATCACGTCAAATCACGAGATGAGGCAAATAGGTGGACTTTATGACAGCTGTTTCTATGTTGTTATTCATGATATATTCATGTTTTTTTTCTAATATATTGATGAGAATGCAATTGCTGTGTTGCGATACTATTGAAATTTTATTGGATTTTCCCCCCCTATGACAAACACTGACAATGTTTTCTGCTTCACCTTGATATTTTGACAGGAAAATTTACTTGTTAATTGCTTTTGAACAAATATATGTCTCTGGAGTGCCTTCCCAACCTTCAAAGAATGAAATTAAATCACTTTAATTAAATAAAGTTAATCCGTTTTTTTTTTTGTGCCCGTTTCTGTAAAAATGTGTTGAAATGACTAAACTAGTGACCCCACGCCCCAAAAAGGTTCTGAGACGCACACCAGGTGACTGTCACACAACACCAATTTACTGCAACGAGAAAACTGCGACCTTATGTGTTATTATCGCATAGCATTTTGACACACCGCTTTCAATACACTAAACTGCTGTATAATTTATCGAACCACAAACATGTGATTGTCAAGATAGAAGTGGCCCGCCGTAGTTATTTTATAATAATGCAAAGAGAGGTAATAGGGGGGAGCTGAAACGTGAGTATTTAAGAGACTTGGCAAAGATTGCTCCATTCGTTGAGCATACTCGTAGTTCAGCGACAGAGACTCCCCACGCTTTGCTTTTTAGCCCCAGGTCCATATGAAACCATAAGTACACAGAGATAGGAGTGAGTTTTTCAATTGGCAGTTTGCCTAATATGTCTCTTTTCAATATGACTCTCCGGATTGATCTGTATTTAAGCTACCTGTGCAAATGTGTTCACAGGCCTCATCAGATCAACTGGCTAAGGGTGAACGAGGACATGCCGTCTCACGCCGTTGTCACCGGCTCGGACTTGTTCATTGAGAACCTCAACAAGTCCTTCAACGGCACGTATCGCTGTGTGGCCTCCAACACGGTGGGCGAGGCCTATGATGACTATATCCTCTACGTGTACGGTGAGTAGGCGCTGCGCCTCATTGCACGACAATCCTCCATTACTGTTCAACACCTGATTAATATGGAACTTCGGCATTGTTGATTCACAAATTTTTTTGAGCAACAAGCCAAGTATGAGTTGTGTCAAAAAGGTCCCTGGACTGTGTCACAAAAGAATATTAAAAACCTAAACTGCAGGTTTTCCCCTATAAAGTTATTCTATTGGCGCCAAACGCACTGTCCCAGCCTTCCCCGAGATGCCATCAAACGTTTTTGCAAGTATTCTTCCGGGACCCTCCACAGCTCTGTCTTCATGTCCATCTTGATGTCATCAAAGTCATCAAAATGGGTACTGGAGGTTTTCCCCTAAGCTAGGGAAGTAGGGAAAGAAAAAAAATAATAATACAGAGCCATCTTAGTTGGCTTCTTCTTCTCAGCCAGAAAGTGTCAGATGCTCGGCATGGTGAAACATCCACGAGTTGTCATCCCCCAACTTTCACCTCTCCTCATGCCTTGAATGAAGCAAACAGCTTTAGTGGAACCAGTTAAATACAGTTACTGCATGTTACTGCGAAAGGTAAGAATTTATTTGAGGTGTTTATTTGTCTTCCATAGATGACTGAGGGATCTCCACGATTTGATTTCCCTTTATGTTCATCCAGAATGCAACACAGTTGTCTGTCACGCCCCCCCCCCCCCCCATTCCTATCCTTTACACTTTTAAGTCATGTAGAAGTGTTATTTTTTTAAATAAATAAATAATTAAATAGATAGATAAATAAAGGCTTTCTTCTCTCTGCCTACTTCTGGATAAATTTGACCTCACTGACAAACAGTGACAGGAGCTCATACTCCAAACCGTGTAGACCTGTGGAGATGCATCCTTTGTTTTCCCCCCTATATTTTGCATGTCGAGGGAGATTGTTAGATTTGTGCGCGGGAGGGGCACTTTTATTTAAACAGTGGGATGTGAGGCGAACGTGCTGTGTGGCATTAAAAAGCAACGCCTGTTGTCGAGAAAGGGCCTTCTGTTGGCTTTTATGAGATCTGATTGCAGCTTTCACGACAATGATATTGTGTTGATTTGTTCTCGGCCGCCTCATTTAAATTGACTTGACAGTCATTGTCAAAAAGCAACATTGTTGTGGTTTGTTTATCTGGCGGACGAGCAAATTATGATGACAGCTGTTGAAAATGTGCATTTGTGTGCAGAAATGAAAAGGGTTTTTTTCCTCCACGTCTGGGCCGTCTTGCCAATTGTGTAGCTGGCAGCTTTTTAGCAAAGGAGCTTCCAAAAACTCATCAGTGTCTGTACATTAAAGAAGAGCAGGCAATCACAAAATGCCCTTGAGAAGGCATTCATACTTGGTAGTATAAAAATATTTTTACTTTTACTCACTTTATTTGTCTCCCATTTTCAATAGCACTCTTCCTGTTCATGGTCACAGCAGGAGTTGGCCCCAAACCACAAAGCTATACCATGAACAACCAAGAGGGTCACAAAAAGTGGGAATCAGTTTTTATGGATTATTCTATTTAAGGAAAACAGTTCAAATCAAATTCAGTGGAACATTGGTTCTATATATATATATTTTAAAAAGTCTGACTAGATCTGCATCCTCTGAAAACTGAAGCAAAGGTTCCCATAGGAAATAATGTAAATCCTGTTAATCTGTTCTGGACACCCCGAAAAAAGGAAGGGGGCCAAAATATTTCAAATGTACAAGTTTTCTGAATTGACCTTCTGGAGATGAATGGTTCCGTGTGAGTGCTGTTGCCAGTTTTCTTTTTTTGTAATTTATTTTTCAGGGTGAATGTGTTGGGAGAGAACAGCCTTGGTGGGTGTGAGGCACATCTCACATAATGCTTTTTACACACACACGCACGCACGCACGCGCACACACACACACACACACACACACACACACGCGCGCACACACGCACGCACGCACGCGCATTCAATAGTAGCTCCTAATCCAAATCTCTCAGGTGAAAAGCATTCAGTATTCCAGTAATTACTCTCGGAGATAGTCCGTGCTGTTTGAGAAGTTAATCCTTGAGAGAAGTTTGCAAAGCTGTCTTTTGGGTGCCCGCATTGAACATTATGGTTAGTGAAAAGATGGCTATGGCGAAGGTCATACGGGTGTATTTCGAACGGTTCATTCAAATGTACTGTATTATACAGAACTAGCTGGTTCGCCGCCCTCCGGAAGGCTCATCAGCTAGTTCCTGCGGAAGGCTGGTAAGGTGGTGGTTCGCCGCCCTCCGGGCGGCTCATCAGCTAGTTCCTGTGGAAGGCTGGTAAGGTGGGCCTTCGGCCCACAAAAGTGTTGTTGCTTGATTCAACTTTTTGTTCATCTTCATTGCTTATCGCGAAAATAAAGAGATGTTTAGCTCTACTAAATAACTAACAATTTCATTGCAATGCTTGTGGGTAGACAACATTTTTTCGCTAAGATGCCCGCGCGATCGTAGTGAGCCACTGCCTGAGCGGCGCAGTGGCGGCGCTGCGCGCCGCGGTGAAGTAGGTACGTTTTAAAAAGGGACAGACGGAAGGACAGACCGCGTGCGGGACGACGTGCAATATATATATAGATAATCTTTCGGTGAGTAAATTCCAAACAGTGTTTACAGGTCACCACGTTGTGCTTTTTTGCATGTTGCCTACTTTCAAACAGAGCATGTTCGGAGGACACATCACAGAATGTTCACCCGCCACCCGTTTGTTCGGAACCACTGCGCCAGTGAAGTCACACGGCATATGAGCCAGATGAATTGTGACAATTTATCCACAGGTTGCACTCAGGACTCAAATAACCGGTCCGATGGTGTAGCTGTGTGGAAATTGTAATCCTGCTAAATCATCTCCTTTTTTAATAAATGTAATACCTGTAATCTTATTATGTCACTTTTTCTGGATTGTCATGCATAGCAGTGATTTTTTTTTTTTACACATACATGTATTCCGTTTCTCCCCAAGCCTATCCTCAAATCATTTCTTTGACAATTGTCATCATTTATAGTATTCAAAGTAATGCACGGGATGTAATTGTTAAGATATCATGATTTTGGCAGGCATCATTTTATGTAGCTTTATTGTCATATTTTGACTTCATTTTTCATGTTCTGTAAATTCAACATAGAGCAGAGTGTTGGTATCGTCAAATACATTTCACTGCTCTACCTCCGTAATTCAGTCTTACAGGTTTGCAGCAATTATGTTTCAATATTTTGAGTAAATTGTTCTTAGAAACAAATCACTAAATTCACTGGGCATTGTCTTGAATGCCGTTTCTGTAGCTCAATGAAAAAGCATAGTTGCAGCGACTAAAAGCCTATGTTCTTAGTCCAGAAACCTTTTTTATTTTTATTTTTTTTGTATCTGAGTCTGTATCATCCTTGCCCTGTTGTCTCTTCATTTAGCAACTGACTCTACACATAGTTTAAGAATTTTCATTAAAGAGCTTCTCTCTTGTGTGAGCACGGACGTCCGAAACCGGAGATTGGTAAAAAGGTGCTCATAATTGCTTATAATTATGTCTGTGAGTCCCATGCCTCTTTTTGTGCAGGATTTAATGCCATCCCAAATCAGGTTGCGATCTGTGCAAAGCTTTGTTGTCCCAGACTAATCACACCCGCAACAGCGGCTTAATTAGTGTGTCTGTACACTGCAGATTGGCCCAAGTGTGATAACCTTGTCCTGAGTCGTCTCACGTTTTGCAAACGCCACTTGGCATGTCGGCCATTAATTTCATTATCATGTCTGGTCAAATTGATGTTTTGAAGACTTTGTCTTTTTATTGTCTTTGGTTTGTAAGTGTCTTCTTTCCAATTTTGTTATTATTTTTCTTACTCCAATTAGGGGTTACCGCTGAGATTCAGATTCAGACTGTCTTCAGGCACTTTGCCGATATCCCCATTTTGCTTTGTGCTGCCAGCCTTCTATTTGGACACCTATTATGGCTGTAATTTTTGGCCTCTTCTAATCGGAGTTATCTCACATATAAACAATAGCAACAAATAACATAAGCATCTTAATCAATATCATCCCAATAGGGAAAAAAGGGGGATATTTCATGTAGGGTCTATTTCTTCTCTGCAGAATATATTCACGTGTTACTGAGCCTTCTACCCATAAATTGCCCCCCGCCCACACACACACACCCCTGGAAGTAAATAATGCAGTACCAGCAGGAAACTGTGGAGTCACTGTTGAGATCCAATTACCGAAAATGATCTATCATTGAATATCACAGAATATCTGAAGGTATGGATACAAACAAACAAACAAAAACATCTCTGAAATGTGTTTTAGAGAGTTATTTTTGGTCAGGTCCATTATCTAAAATATTGACCAATCTTGAAAATAATTGAAGATTGTGAATCCTTTTCGAATTCCCTTTCCAACAAGATCTGTTTTGTGAAGTTTGACAGGAGGTACTGAGACACTAGGGGTTAATGGAAGGTGGCCATGCCCCTTTTTGCAATAAATGCCAAAATTTGTCGCATGGTCGTACCCAAACCCCTGCTCCGATTGATCTAAATATTGAGATTTAGTGTTGTGCCAACACTGTCAACAAGTACACTACATTTCATTAAAATCCAAATCTGCTTGGTTCAACCCACTGGGTGATTTGGCACGGAACGACCCCTGAACTTCTCAACATTATTTGATAAGAAGTGATGACCTTTCATTCTGCGTCTGCACAGTCAAGTGAGTGGGTGTGCATGCGTGCGTGCGAGTGAGCGTGCATGTGTGTGTGTATGGGTTGTCGATGTAATTCCCCATCAAATCAAATCCTATTGTATTGCGTGCAGACACTTCTCATACAGGAGTAGAAGCACAAGACAAAGAGAGAGAAATCCTCCCTCCCTCTGTCTGCTCCTACACTTCACATCTATGCTGCCTTTGTCTTCTGTCGATCTTGATGCTGAATTCTTTGACCTGTAAATCCTCCACGGAGCAAAAGTCAAAGATTGGCTGTATATTTACGGTACCTTGAATGTGCCGACAGCATTCAAGGGTGTTACTATTTTCATGAAGTGGAAAAACTGTCAACACAGCCAATGTATGGATGGATAAATGGGTGTATCAAATCTGTGACAGTATCTAAACCAAAGGCAACTTAATATAGATATGGAGGTGTTTTATAAATTATGAAATATTTCTAAAATGACATTTTCATGTTAATGTGAGGGGTCTGATCAGTGATCCCTGGAGGACACCGTTCAAGGGAGGTAGGTAAATAGTTAGCGAGATTAGGAATGAGTTGTATGAATGTCAATCAATCATTAAAATCTCTCTTTTTTTAATATATATATATATATATATATATATATATATATATATATATATATATATATATATATATATATATATATATATATATATATATATATATATATATAATTTTATTTTATTTTTTTTCAAATCATAAAAGATAATACAATCGATACAGTGTGATGGAAGATTTTTTTTCATTGTTTTTAATCACAGCATTATAAAAGTAAATATATATATATATACCAATTTTGCAGTGAGACTATCTTGTGGAACCAGGTTTAATCCGATCAGATTTGTATTGTTAGTATTATGTAATTTAACAAAATCACATATTCAGATCACATCAGATTAATTTTTATTGTTATTGGCCCACGTGGGATGTCTGTGTACTGTATGATTTTGTTCCCTTGGATTCATCCTATGTACCTCTTCACTCAGTAGGTTTTTGAAACAAACATTGAATGCAGTATGCTGTTTTTGAAAAGCCCAGCCAGCCACAATATGTCAATGTTATAAAGTCTTAACCAAAAGAAAAACAAATACAAGTAGGAGCAGTGTTGCATGTAAACAAATTTCACAGTTTTGTTGGTCTTGGTGGTCAAATCCTTTCCTTCGCTCTTGGAAATGCGGGCTCATCATCCACAAATACACTCATACCTGTGCCTTGATAATACACAGACTCAAAGTCATCCAGCCTGGAAAATTGCCCATGGAGAACTCCTGTTTGCCTTGATATTATATGTGCCACATCCTATCACGGCCTTTGTGAAGACCCTCCAACCCCTGAATGGCCAATTTCCTCTTTTTCCACATGCTGACATTTCTGCTATCAGACCGCCTTCGGTCAACGGGAGCGCAGTGGAGCCCACCCTCCTCTTCAAATGCTGTCAGAGGGGAATCTCGCTACCGTCCCATGATACCTTCCCCGCTACTGCCACCATGCACTCCATAGCCGGCGGCAGCCTTACACCGTCCTTGATGTTTTATCATTAGTTTGGAAGTGTGCACTTCCCTGCTGCTGTCTTTTGATGGAATGCAGACAGTAACAGCACTGGGAGAGGGCCAGGCAATTTCCCCCTGCTGTGCTTTCTCGCAGCAAGGGGTTTTGCTATCTTTCCCTCCCATCGCCCCACCATATATCCTTCTGATGAGGTACCTCACGGTTCCCCTCCGTGCCACCGCTTACCTCATTTGGCCTCTGACGCCTTTTTCCCGTGATGATGTTTACCAATTAGTGACAGCCCCGAATCGACACCACGCAGTCCTCGATGGAGACCACCTCTGTGGTTTCATCCGCGCTTTTACTTAATTACCCGGAGAGATGGAGGTAAATGGCAATACAGAACCATGGTAGTGCGTTGTTATTTTGCATTGTTAATTTGAATGACAGGATCATATGACATGTTGTCATGTAACAGATGACGCGCATTACAGAAATGTGTCTTTTGTGTGCACTGAAATGGGCCATATGGCAAGCCTTTTACGCATTTATTTGATGTCAGGAAAGGGATGGGCTAAGGAGTAGCCCGGCTACGTGTAGACAAGGTCTCAGTAACATGTAGTAATATCATTTTTTCATTACAGAAGATAAAGAATATACGACTATGAATATTGTGAGTAACATCTCGGGTTCACTCGTAGAGCAACTTTACCTTACTTGTAACTTCCACTAGCAGATTCTGTTTCATTTTTTCGAGGTGGGCACATCAATAAATTTTGCCCGTCCATCATTCGGCAATGGCTTGGACACCAATCAGTCATTGTCAATACATCATTATTTTAAGCCAAACCAAACTGTAATAGTCAATCCGTCATCATTATTTTAACCGTGTTTCCGTCATCACCGAATGACAGTTTGTCACCGCTTTTAACTTTAGTAAATCTCACTCGTTGCCGTTATTTTAGGGTGCTTTGAGTAAAATTGTGGTTTGAAATCATTTCAGTCATTTCCTTGAATATAAAGTCCTGAATAAACACAGCATGCCACTATTATCTTTATCGAGCCACTGCCTCGCTTTTGCACTGGCCTCACTCCCTCTGTGATAAATCCACACCTACAGTTCCCCATCAACACCCCCCCCCCCCACCAAAACAAAAAAAAAAACCCAACACATCAGTTTGAATAGCCTCTTGTTGTCAATGACCTTTGTCTTCTTTACTCGTCTTTCTTATTTCTTATGTGTTCTTTATTTTTTGTTTTTCTTTACTCTTTTTGTCTAGATGCTCCCACTACTATCCCCACACCCACCTCCAACCCAGTCAACACGCAAGGTACTGTACACCTCCCCATCACCACCACCACTACCATTGCTGTGGCCCTCTCTATACCGCATGTATGAGTGTTTATGATTATTTGTGAACAGGTAGTTCTCATCAGATAGGCACTGATGGGTGACATTGAGGACAGGATGCAGGGTGCCGTCAGCGCACCCCGGTCGTGTGTTTGAGCCCTTCACTCTGCTATCTTATCAGCATCTGCAGCTGTATCTCGCCACCCCCAACCGTCCATCAAATGAGAAAACCCTTCACCTCTCGTATAAAGCTCACAATTTGTCTTTGTAAGGCCAGAAAAAATATATAAAAAATCGTTTCAGTAAATGAAAGCTAAATCAGTGGCCGACCTCCCCCACACACAGCCTTGTATATTTCATTCGGTTTCGAGTGTTTATCAACAGAAGCTGTGTTTTAAACACACCAGCAAGGCTACGTGCGTGGCAAGGGCGCACAGGGAGGTGGTATTTGGATATGCCACAATGTGACATTTGCAAAAAATAATAAAATAAAGTTTAAAAAGTGCTTAAAAGATAGGTCACTTTATCAGTAGTAGCGGGAGACTCAACTGATGTAAGTTCAAAGGATTAATATATCAATATCTACACAACTCCTTCTACGGTCACCTTTTTATGTCCCAACCATGAATATGTTACTGATATTTGGAAAATTCAACACAATAACATGACCGTCAAATAAAAGCTCTTTTCTTCATTCATCATTCATTCATACAAAACATGTAATTGTCAGAGAGAAAAAATAGCAATTCGTTTTCCATTTGAAATCATGTGTCTATTTCAATTGAAAACATGATTTTTTTTCTGAGGGTTTTTTTTTAAATGTTTTACATTCCATACAATACAGACAATGTTTTACAAGATACGATTTATCTGGAAATCCCCTCTCACACTCCCACGATTGGAAATTCGCAGTTTCACATTGCAGTTTGCGATGCAAAATTTGCATTTTACGCCTCATCAAAGCAAAACTGAGAATCAACTGCTGGAACAGTCCCACAAAGCTTTGCTGAGCTTGACATCACCTACTGTGGGTCGTTGGGAGGTCAAGCCAAGCTCTGTGTTTATCATGCTGAGCAAGCTAGCATGCAATGATCTCTGGCTGGTTACTGCTGTGGCTAGACTCGTAGCAGAGTCATTACTCAGACAGTAATCACATAGCAATAAGCTACATTTCTGACAAGTATCTTGCACACGAAGGGATGATGAGAAAAGACGAAGAAGGCATGTTTGTTACCAAGCTAACATAAAACCGACACTGCTCGCAGAAATTAAAAGCTTGGGGTCAAGTCCACTTTTGACAGACATGAGGCTGGAACCGCGTTACACAACAAAATAGCGGGCAATATCATAAGTGTCTGGACTCGGACGATAAAATCATATTTGCTAAACAGAACCGGAACAAGAAATGAATTAACTTCGTGCCCCACGAATATGAGCACAATTCTCAAATATGTCCATTCATAATGGCGTGCATAGCTGTGAAAAAGAGATATCATCGAGAATGCTCTCCAGCTTCAACAGAAGAGGAGCGCTAGCAATACCAAGCTAGCATTAGTACTTTAAACATCCCAGCAGCAGCTATGTTGATGGCATGACGTGTTTGTGATAGAATGTTACCTAAACACAAAATTTACTGGCCTCAAGTTTTATTTTTAGGAATGTAAAATCAATTCAAAAGGTTTATTTGTTTTGTGAGGATCCCCCCATATTTTAAGCACAGCTCCCGACACCCAATGTAACAGGTCAGCACAAGACTGTAAATGCGTGCCTGCGAGTGCAACGCAAATAATTGATACCTTGTCATTGACGTCGTCTTTCTCGGATTGTTCTCGTTCTTTTGACTGCTTATTGCGTCTCAGCTTGCGGAAACACAGTGAGCCTGTCCACAGCCAGTCACAGGACACGTGTCGACAAACAGCCATTCAGACTCATATTCATACCTCTGGACATTTTAGACTTGAGTCTTTAATTAACTTACCATATTTTCAAGTCTTCAATTAACTTCCCATTTCCCAATCACATTTCATGCCTTTTTTTCTCGCCTGCCCGTGTCCAAACAGTTTCTTTCAGCTTTTTCTCCAAATAAAGGTGATACAAACTGTGGATATTACTCCATGGTGTATTACGCTTTACCTTTTCTCATGAGCCCTCCCCTTCCATACACAGCCATCATTAGTTTTTTTTTCTTTTTCCCCCCCTGGTTGTAACATCATGAAAGACGAAAGGGGATTTAGTGCAATTTATGCACTGCATGCTGGGAGGATGTAATTGAGCCTTGTCACATTTTGCGACTTCTCTAAACGCCCTGTCACAGGGCCACGCTAAGCTGGTTGGAGCTAGATTGCTTTGCAGCACCTTAATCAGCATAACGATGCAAAAATAGTTGGACTGGCTGTAACATAAAGCACAATGTTCATTAAAAAGCCATTGTGGCGCCACTGGGCCCCCCGGCTGAGATCTAGCTGGATTTGTAATCACAGGCCGCCCAGTGTCTACGCTACAGATGTATTTGTAATTGTCACACGTACAGTCACGAAGAGATGAAGCAGCATGTCACGCACAAAGAGGTCTTTGAGTCGGTGTCAAATGTCAGTTGTTGTGTCGTCTGTGCTCGACTTTGCATTTGGGTGACAAGACCCCTTTCTTTCTTGTCGCTGCAGAGCGGCAGCAAACGGCACAATAAACGTCTGCCATGTTGTTTCATGTTTGTGAAAAGTTTCAAAAGAGTTCAAATTGCCCGGTCTCAAAGGGTGTTTTTGTGTGCATGTGCAAACCTCTCGGGAGAGAGTTCAGTCAACCTTTCAAAAGAGTCATTCCTGTTTCATGTGTTGGAAAGTTTCTTGTAGTAAGTTTCATTTTAAACATAAAAACATTTGTCACACATATCCAACCATGTCAACTCGCTTTGTTGCGTCAAGGTCGAACACAGTTTTGCGTTTATCTCTGGTGCCTAGCCTAATTAGGGTTGAGGATGGGCTGGGGCCAGCTGATTGAGAGTGAATTGATCTATCTATCTAGAGAGAGAGAGGGAGAGAGAGAGAGAACTGACATATTTTCCTACTCATGAGCAAGTCATTAGATTTTTTTTTTCTTGGGCAGGGGAATGGGCACAACCAGAAAAGTATCTTTGAGGGGGGCGTGGCCTAGCAATCGGTGGCTAGGTCAGTGGTCATGCTCCTTGCAAAAGTTCATTTTTTATTAAACTAAAGAAGGGGCATAGCTGAATCTCGCTCGGAATTTTGCCTACCGACAGAGTAAAAAAAAAACAACCAAATTGTGGTTGGTAACTCAAAAAGGATATTAGTTGGCACACTGTGTAGTTATTAGAGAGTATGGAATGAGGCGATGATTGTGAGCCAGCCAGTGTTAAACAAGGGCAGAAATACCCACAATTCTCAGCTCGGGAGCAGAGTAAGATAATTTTCCCAAGCCATCAGATGCTCAGAGATGATCCGATGCAGGAACATCATATCCCGGCTAAGCCCTCACGAGACACCCTCAATGCTCTTGGCCAGCCCGCCTTCTTACAGCAAAAGGAATTAGGTTGTCGGCTTGATTGAACAGACAACATTGCCTCCAAATGTAAGCTTGGGAGCTCCCTTGTTCTACAGTGAAAATTCCGAGGTCATGCTGGAAATGATGAGGGGGTTAAACGGAGAGATCGGGCTGGGTGATTGTGCAAAAAATAACAGTCACAATCGTTGTGATTGATATTAGGGGTGTTCACACGACAAGATTCGGTCCGGTGCTCCGCCGGGGCTGCCCGGGTAGAGCGTTCACACGTGCAAATTAGCTCTGGCGTAGCCCCGGAAAACAGCTTAAACCGGACCAAATTTGATCCACCTCAGGGAGGTGGTTTAAAAATTTGCTCCAGAGCAAATGCTAGTTTGCGAAGCAGCACCGATGTAAATTTGCACGTGTGAACGCAACTGGGTTAAATTTGCTCCAGAGCAAATGCTTGTGAAGAGTTGATTACGTACGGCGAGAATGCGATGCTTTCGTGCTCTGTCGGACTTCCGCCATGTGTTTGTTTAATAACGACACTAGATTTTCCTTTTGTTGGAGACTGGACTGTCTCGGAGTTGTTTGTGTAGTTTGTCCTTTTGTTGTGTGTTCCCAACCCCGCTCTCCATATAATTTATTTTGTGATTTCCTCTCTTGAATTTCTGTTTGGCGCATTACGTGTTTGCTTTTCTGAGTGTCATTGAAGTCATCGTTGATTTACGTTTTTGGGGGCGGTCACTCTCGAGCAGAAGGCACGGAGACCGAGAAGGAGAAGGACGTGCCCGTCAAGTAGTCGCTTGAGTTGTGTATACGTTTTAAAAAGAACCAACACGACAGCTCATTTGTTTTCTGTCATTTTGCTCCGCTGCAGAAACTGCCGTGTGAACGTAAGTGGGGCTGCACCGACGCTGTGCCGGTGTTGACACGCTCAGCGGCTTTGTACGTGTGAACGCTCCACACAATTTTCTGCGGTGTAAAATATATCGCAACAAAATACATCGGTGCAGCGCCGGAGCAAATGTGTGCCATGTGAACACCCCTATTGAAATTAGGAAGATTTTTACCACTGTCTATATGTGTTACCTCTGCATTTTCTGTGAGTATGTTATTTGAAGGTAAATCCCTCCCGTGATGTCTCATGCTAATTTTTGTTTGCTGATCAATCGTGTTTTCTGTTGAGTGTGAGCATTTAGCCAGCAAGACACCTAAATTGAACAATTTCTTGTATTCAAAACAAATATACAATGTGTGTTGTGTTTAGTTTTACAGGAAATTCCAACTGGTGGTTGCTTTCACATTACTTTTTGGCACATTTTTTTTATTTGAATGCATCACAGAGAGAGAGAAGGAGAGAGAGAGAGAGAGAATACAAACCTCAACACAGTTCACATTGCTCGCCTGACTTGTTTTTTTTTCCTCTCTCTCTTTTCATGTCCGCGGAGTATGTGCTTTATTTTCCTCTGTTGACTCACACTAGCAAATCGGAGTGGTTTTTTTTCTCCATTAGAAGTGTGGGAATCACACACCAGATGGAGTGTGAGGAGTCCATTTTGAGCAGGTTTTTGTGTCTATGAGCCGCCGATATGTTTCCACTTCTTTGCAGTCTCCGAGTTCTTGTTGAATGTTACGAAAGCGCCGTCAACTTGGAAGCCCCGCGGTGTGTCATTTCCTTTTCATTTTATTTTCTTTCAAAAATTGGGTAATCGTTTAAAGAATGGTAATTAAGATAAGATATCCTTTATTCGTCCCACACTGGGGAAATTTACAATGTTACCCCCCACCCCCACCCCACCACTTTCATTTGTTTAGCGTGATTCCCAGTTGATTCTTTTTTGCAGTTTATTTTTGCTTCATAAAGAAAGTGACAAGAGTTTTGTTTTGTTTTGTTTTGTTTTTTAAATAAATTGGTTAAGAGTGCCAGCCCAGCCTCAACTGGAGCTTCATTACATTGATGTTGGCTTCTCCTGGAGCAGTTGCCAGTCATTAAAAAATATACACTTTATATGTTTTATGAAGCCTAAAGAATTCCCTGATTTATATTTTTAAATTCCAGCTCATATTTGAAGACGGAAAAAATACAGTGTGACCGTGATCGTCTGGTGTAAAAAAAAAATAAAAAAAAATTGGGATTTGGATGAGGATTTTTTTTTCAAGGCTCAACACACCCAGGGGTTCACTGACACGTTTTTTCTTCCTTCGCAGTTTTATTTGTGACTTTTTTTTTCCCTTTCTCCTTCTTGAATCACAACACTTTTGCATCGCCAAATTGTCCTTGGTCTCGACAAAGGCCGCAAGAAATCTATTTAGAAGGTGAGCCGTCGGAAATAAAAGTCCAACGTTGCAGCGCTCAAGTACAACGCTCCGCAATTGATTTGGTTAAAGGTTACCCATTTACGCTCAGTCCTCATCTTGTTTGGTTTCTTTTCTTTTCAAAACAAACTCAAAAGACGCGGACCTTTTCCAATTCTGTCCTGCTAAATGGCTATTGACGGACTGGGAGTTCATTCTTAATGGACATACCATTGTACATTCGAGTCCATTCGATGAAGCATTTACCTTCTCAATACGGCAAAGTCATTAATGCTACATCCATGAATTTGGGCTTTTTGGGGTTTGGCGCAAAAAGTTTGTCATGTAATTTTTAGATTATATAATACCTATTTACTGTATATACTGTGTATTTTGAGGGTGACTAAACCTAAAAATAAAAACCAAACACAAAGACTGGATCTTTCAGTCGAACTTGACTTTATTATCCTGTTAACTGTTCCTCTTGTAGTTAACAATAAAATGTATATTCAGGAATATAAATCACACGCCAAAAAAAGCCGTAGCGCTTTCTTAGGACACTTAAATAAACTAAATAAAAGACAAAACAATGACAACAAGAACCGACAATAATAACAATAAAGACAACAGGATATGCAATATTTGAACTGCTCATTACACTGTGACTTCAAAATTTGAACGTTATGCAATTAATTATTAGTGGATTGGCATGAATTGAGCTGAGGAACAAATGGCCCTGTAAATATTTGACATGATCAGAGTGTTTCAAGATGGCACCGATTAATTTCACTTTTAGAGTGTGGCATATTTTCCAAATGGATTCATATGGCATTCGCATGACCTCGGACTTCAGCCAATGTTTGAATGGCTCACCTACATGTTAGATTTCGGGTTGAGAAATGAGCTGTTAATTGGATGACGAGAGGCAAAACATACTTGTATACAGACAACAGAGAGGTGACACGTTAAAGTGTGTGGTGCAGCTACTTTCGCCATCACCCAGACTTGGGCATTACTTGCAAATCCCCTTTATCCCGCTCACACCAGCACCATAAATCCCCGCGGCCTGCTCACATCCTGTCACGATGCCGTCGCAGGCATGTCAGCGCTCCAGCACGGAACGCAGAGCCGTTTCTCGCTGACAACATGGACAAGCAGCCGTATTACAGACATCATCAAATTGTGCTGATGACAAGAGGGAGGCAGGACACGTTGCTGCCTGTTGTCATTATATATGACATTTGAATGTGACACATAGTGAGAGATGTATCGCACGCAAATCTATTTATTGAACCTCTCTTGGGGATCCGGCTCTTGATCCCGACAGAATTCCGCCTTGTCGACAGCAGTCGCACAGTCAAACCGCAAAGCCGGAAGGAGTCAGGCAGAAGTGTTGAGAAGTGGGAAATTGGAAGACAAAAGCAGCTCAAATAAATCTGGTTTGCTGTCTTCAATTGAAAGAATTTACACACTGCCAGCGCAATTGAACATTTTCTTTAAAAACATTTTATGGTGTACAACGCAAAAATGAACATACCGCTTTTAAACATACATACTGTTTTTGTTTTATTGAGCTGATTTAAAATTTTGGGTTGAAATCCAGATTTAAGATGGAATCTTTGATCATTTGATTCATGTCCCCCCCCCACCCACCAATAAGTAATAATACAATATAATATGATACAGCTACTCATTTTTCAGTAAGTAATTCCACAGTACAATACCGTGACATTTCATTGGATTATAATTTTATGAATTTATTTGCGGAAGTAGTTGACTAGCGTCATCAGGTATAGGAAAAGCGTGACTGCTTGAATATGGCCTTGGAAAGTGAATTCAAGCGTTGCGCCATAATAACGCAAAAAGCTGTTGCAAACAGTGCTGAGTAAAATGTTTTTGGGGAAGCTTTAACTGGAGCTTCCTCATTTATTTATTTTTACTCATTCCAGGAGCACACGACTGGCAGTTTTGTTCATCCCCCCCAGCGCCACCACCACCACCACCTCATCACCTGTTAAAATAACTCTCCCTAGGTGTGCAGAGGCATGTTTCTTGGCGGATGTGAAAGACGGTGGGGGGCAATCTGAGGGCAGGGAAGCGCGAAAAGGAGAAGGAAGATAGTGGAGGAGAATTGGTGGAGTTTTTCAAGGCTACAGACAGGACTGTGCCCATGTCTTTTTGTACATGGATGTTCATTAAAGTGCAGCTTTTCCTTCTCCTGAAGGACTTGGCCGTGCTTTCTGGCATCCCCCGCCACATTAAACACACTGTGCCTCACACATCCAACTCTCATGGTTCTTTTCAAACTGGGGGGGAGGGCGCAAGGTTTGCTCACGCGAAAACAAACTTCAAAAAAACGCTCATTAATTAGTTTCACTGTGCTCGCATTTATGACAAATTACGCTTTGTGCAAACTTTTTACAGCAATTACATGATGCCGTATCGGGAGCAATGCTTCCTAAAACCCCACCGGCGGCACTGTAGTGAACAAAGAATGAAAAAAATATATTTTGGGACACTTTTTTGGTAGCGAGGCGAGGTATTGATCAATTTGCCATATGCTTATAGCATTTCATTCCTGCCAACTCTCCCATTTCTTTCGATGCTGTGCGGGGATTTTGCCATCTGCCACACGTGAAGGAAACCGCTTCATGAGCATGATTGGATGATGCCTTTTTTTCTTTTAAATTGCTCAACATCTGCCTAGTAACAAGGATTCACACATTTAGACAGGTGCTTTATTAAATCCAGCAGGTGGGACTGTGGCGACATGAAGCTTTTCGTAGTATAGTATTCTCCTATCCAGATTTATGACACACCAACCAAATATAAGATGAAATTGATCACAAAAACTCCAAAGAGGTGTGATTCACTTCCAGATAAGGCCGCCTTCAAATCATGGAATTTGAATTTGTTTTCCCCCCCCGAGACTTGTGAATTTCATTGAATGTCATTGAAAAGGATCGAGCACACTTGAAATGGAAAAATGCTTTATGTCGCGCAGGCAGTGTCCAGTCGGGAGGTCAGGAATCACGGACCGCTTCGACTACACTTACGCTTTGAAGTAGAGCAACTTCTTTTATTTTGTGAATGCAAAAGCATTCGCACCATAATATAATTCATAAATTAAAATGAGAATTATTCCGCTCACTTTTTGACGTGGCTCTCCCTCCACAGAATTCACATCATTCCAATGTTGTCATATTTCAAAAATTCACACCATCTAAGTATATTCGATTTCTTCATCCCCAAGATTCTGTTTTCCCACAATTTAACAGTTTTTCATGTTCAGCTTATTCAATTCCCCTTGGGCACAAGTGTCAACATTCCAGAAATTGACACGTAAAAACTTTACACATTGCATATTTTTACCAATGTCGTTTCACATCATTGCATACAATTAAATGTCATTCCATGTGATACCTTATTATTGAATAAGGAAGATCATTCCACTTTTTTCATCAACCTATTGCACATTTTTCACCAATACCATTTCACATTATTACAGTTCAGTCTATATTATCCAACATTTCATTCAAAATCACAATTCAGAGATTGAGCATTCTCACGCAGTTCCTCCAGAAATCGCAAAGTCTATCTAGTTTAGTAGAAAATAAATCCAATCAAAGTAATTTAATCGCAATACCGACCTTACAGCCAAACGCTTGCTGGGAAGTCCATCACAAAAAGAAAAAGTGTGTCTCGGCTCTAGAGCAGGCATCCTCATTTTTCATGGAGACGTATTTTAACGGGCCAGCAAAACACAGACAAATGATAAAATACACGTATAGCTTAACTTTGCACCATTATGCGCTGTTTCTCTTCAAAATCGCCATCTTCAGGTAATCTTCTCATTGCCAGCTAGCTGTCGTGGCATAAATAAGACCGAACCTTGCCTCGATCTTTAACCACGGTATGTGATGCAGGCGACGCATGTGCATCCAGCCCAGCGAAGCTTTTTGAGACCGTCTCACTTAAATGATTGATGCGCCAAAAAAAAAAAAAAAAAGGAACTCTGAGATAGTTTTCTTCCATTGTCACACTGCTGGTGTTTTAGAGCGAAATCGTTCAAGTCAAGAGTATGACTAGTGAGATTGGTGGCAAATTGAGCTGCTCTCTCATGCAGCAAAGAACAGTGGCGCCATTTCCATCTCCCATTGCCACCCCCCGTCTACTTTCACACCTTCATCACTCCCGTTGCGTGCCCATTGTAGACGATTGATCAATGCCTCCGATCTATTCTGGGCCAGAAAATGTAAAGGCTTCAAATGTTGCCTTCTTCTTTCCGGGGTGCAGGGGTACGCGGATGAATGTGCCTTCACGTGAAAGAGCGCAGCACCACGATACCTGAGGCGACCGGCTGCAATTTCTCTGCAGACCGCTTATCATGATTGAGCTCGATATGACTTCCACAAATGGCCTCTTATGAAGCACAATATATTATATTGCGTGTGAACTCTCGCCCAAATTGTAGGCGGTGTTGACTGTTACACGGGATAATAACGTCCTCAAAAAATCCCCTCCAACCCGACGGTATAAAAGCGCCGTGTATGGACTATGTAAAGACACCTCAGTAACAGAAGTATTGTTGACAGCAGCTAGAAATACTTCTTTTTATTTGCTACAAGTCCACTGCTACAGTTTTCCAGGTTTATTTCATTTTTAGCCACTGTGACAAATAAATATTAGTACGTGGACAAAGAAATGCCAGCTCCGATGCTTTCACTAACACAACAGCTGTCCTTGCTGGCCCACTAATATTTTAAAGAGAATAACCGTTACTATTAAATAAACAGGTGTCCTGGCTGGTCTACTCATATTATTCAGGGTTTTTTGTTTTGTTTTGTTTTGTTTTTGTCCCAAGCACCCTTGTACTGTGTTATTTACTTCCATCATGATGCATAAATACATCAATCAAAAGTACGGCCACTGCGCCAGACTGCTAGTGCTAACAGCCACAACATGTGAGGTGTCCTGGCTGGTTCGCCAATATAATAAAAGAATAATTTAAAAAAAAATACGACGAAGCACCACCGATATGTGTAACGTGGCAAGAACTTTGAAGCCAATGAGATTTAAAAAAAAGCAAACAAAAAAAACTCATGAAGAAATGTGTTATCACATTGCTGTTTTTTTGTGTGTGTTTTTTTTTGTACCGTAATTTACTTTTATCACGATAAATAAAAATAAGGTAATTAGCAATGATTCTAGTGTATGCCCTGCGATTGGCTCTCAATCCGTTCAGGGGGTTCACAGCCTACTGCCCGAAGACAGGTTGGATAGGCTCCGGCACCCCCACCCTCGTGAGCATAAGCGGATTACAAAATGCATGGATGAATGAACTGATAAAATGATTGATACGTTGCCACAATAGCAATCAATATGACCTTTACTCCAAGTTAGCTATTTCGAAGCTGTTACATCAGGGTCAAATGATCCCATATTGTTGCTTAAATTTCCCTTCTTACGACTGCTCATTTAACAAGACATTCTTGCAATACAATTGCAATACAATATAATAAATTACCTCTTTCTTTAAATACCCTGTTCACAACAGCCACAGTTCTTTAATATGTCAAGAAACATTCCAATTGAATGGCCTCGCGTGTAATCGAGTGCACTTGAATCCCTGAAAAGAAGCATAACTGAAAAATGTGGTGATAAAACACTGTATTACAGTATTGCAGTTGCTGTATGTGTCCTTAAGTAAGAACAAAAGACTTTAATAGTCTATTTGTGGTCCCTTAAGTTAAACCGTTTAGCATACACACAGCTCCCCCAAACCCTTAGGGAGTAAATAGTGCCCTTGTAGCATGTTTTTTTTAACAACATAAACTGGCACTTTTCAGAGCCGAGCTTCCTTTGCGTTAGGTCAAGTGACGATGCCTGGAGAGAAAATAAGCCTGTTTTGTTTATCCCGCCAGTCTAATCATTTAATGGGTGTTACCTCAAAAAAACATGACAATATTTGGACGGCACAGTTTTCATTTTGTTCCTGATGAAATAACGCACTCTAAGGTCTTTGTGAAAGCTAGTTGACGTTCAGCTTTCATTGAAGTGGCTTCATAGAAATTCAGGAATGCTCGGCGTTTCAAGTAGTTTCCGGGTCTCAAAAGTATTTGGACAACAACACTAATTACCGTATTTTCCGCACCGGCGTGTATAAGGCGCACCTTCAATGAATGGCCTATTTTGAAACTGTTTTCATATATAGGGCGCACCTCATTATAAGGCGCATAGAATAGAAGGTACAGTAATGGCTGCAGTTGCGTTATGTATCCCCTAGATTGAGCTACGCTAAAGAGAATACAATACAACACAATACAGCTTTAATTATATAGAGCAGGGGTCTCAAACCCAGTTCCTGGAGTGCCGCTGTCCTGCATGTTTTCCAAGTCTCCCTGTTGCAACACACCTGATTCTAATGAACAGGTTCAAAGTCAGGCTTCCGCAGAGCTTGCTAATGATCTGATCATTTGAATCAGTTGTGTTGCAACAGGGAGACATGCAGGACAGCGGCCCTCCAGGAACTGAGTTTGAGACCCCCGATATAGAGCTTTCACAACCGCTGCAGCTGTAATAAAGCGCTTTACAGAACATTTAGAATACTACGTCCACAAATTCAGAAAATTGATCCATCTATAAGGCGCATCGTATTGTAAGGCACACTGTCGCCTTATGAGAAAATTGAATGCTTTTAGGTGCACCTCGGAGTGTGGAAAATACTGCACTTGTCAGGTTTCTTTTTTTTTTTTTTGGTACTTTTGTGGCAAATGTGCAGTAAATCTTTCCTTTTCATGGGGCAAATGGACTGAGCCCTGCCATGGAGAGCGAAAAGACACAAATAATTGACTGTTGTATTGATGCATCGATGCCACAAGCATCATCAACCGGAAGCAGCATGCATATAACATGTACACAGCAACGAACCCATGTTACATCACCTTATTCGGTTATAAACACAGATATCAACAAATATGTGGAGCATCACTCATTGGCTAGTACACAAACGGTTTTAATAAGTCTTTTGGCATTTACTGTGTGCATAGTAAGAAATGCTACTGCGACATTTTACTTTCCTAATGACATCTCAAATGGAGTCAATGGATCAAACAGTAAAGTTTGTATACATCTGTATCTCTATTTGTTGTCAAACGATTACATGTAAATGTTCTTGTTTTCAGACTCCCGAGCCGGTGAGGGCGCGCCACCCAAACTCGACCATGCTGTCATCGGCGGGGTGGTTGCCGTGGTGATGTTCGCCATCCTCTGCGCTCTGATTGTTCTCGGCCGGTATTTTGCCAGACACAAAGGTAAAATGCGGCCAATCACACTTGACCATGAACTCATCCCGAGTGTCTTTTGTTGTTGTCTGAGAGGCTTCTCGAGTGTGTTCTTCTTTTTGTTTGCGCGCAGGCACTTACTTCACGCACGAAGCCAAAGGGGCGGACGACGCAGCCGACGCCGACACGGCCATCATCAACGCCGAGGGCGGACACACCAACACGGATGAGAAGAAGGAGTATTACATCTAAAGTGTGGAAGGAAGGCTGGTGGTGTCTAACTCTGATTCAGATCATTGTTTGGTGGTTGGCGGGGTAGGGAGAAAGATGATTTAGAGAGGAAGCGAAATTAGGACTGGCTTGGCTCGTGTTGAGAAGAGTCCCAGTCTCCTGTCTCCTGGACTGCTGGGACCTAAACTTCTGTACAATTTCTTTCTTTTACAGACTATTTCGTGCCTTGTTCGATCTCCGTTTTTTTTTCTTTCCCGTCGTTAGTCCCACTCACGTGCTTGTTGGTTGAGATGTTTGACTGTGGACCCAATCTGAAAGTGGCATGTTGTGCGCCCGCGCGACTGTGTGTGTGTGCGTGTGTGTGTGTGTGTATTATGTTGTGCCGCCAATCAAAAGGAGGATGGTCATGACCCTTTTTACTCTGCAGTCATCTTATCGAAGACATATCATGCCATTTTGACCTAACTTAAAGCAGTTCCCAGATGTGTAAATGTCATATCTGTAACTTGTTTGATTCCAGATTCCCCCAAATAAAAAAATGATTGTGTCATGCAAATTAGCCACTGTTCACCCCTCCACTCTCTCCCGTGGGGTGTGCCAATCCAACTAGAGCTTTGCATTTCCATAGGGACCAGTTGCAGATGTATTGAGCCCCATATTAAAAAGCAAGCGCATCTGAGCGCCCTTTAAGTACCGTTAGTCCCCAAGTCGTTTTCCTTCAGTTTCATTGTCGTACTAATTTTTCACATACTGGCAAACTTTTGTCAATGCAGGGTGAGAGTGGAGTAATTGAGTTTCTGACGTATCTTCCCAATTGGAAATTAATCACCATACTGAAGAACGGTGGTTGGGGACCACTGAATTGGTATGTAGATTTATGAACGTGGCACCTGCAGCAAAAACATCGCCAAACACTGTGACATCATAGGCAAGCCAAAATCGAAACAGCTTGCTTACAGGCACATTTTCGGCAATTAAAAGATAAGATAAGAAACCTTTATTGGTCTCGCAATGGAGAAATTCCCGATTCACAGCAGCAAAGTTATGAAAGGAAAAGCCAATTTTTTGCAATAATGCCCCCTTTCAGAGTCAAACGTACGTTCTGGGTCATAGTTCAGCTGTTATTGCAATTTCATCTCCCAATCACTAATATTTACAGTTGATGCTGTTGGATTACACGTGAATGTCAGACAAAACAAAAAGAGTTGAAGTCGGGAGCCACTTTATTAGGGATACCGGATCAAAGCTGTATGGTGTCATCGGCCCACAAAACTGAAGATTGCCCTCACACTGTTTTGTTATTGTAACATATTTGTGAGCTATGATTGAAGTTTTTTTGGTTATGTGAGTACCTTGAAGTCTGTCCATGAATCCAGAACCAAACCAACTGCTTGTTGATATGCGACAATTTCACGATGAAAAGGGCAAAAGTCAAATTCCCATGACAAAGTGGTACTTTTGTCATAATTTTAAAGAATAAGTCTACTTATCAAAATTTCATAAGGAGAAATGTAGCATTTTATAAAAAGAAAGTTAAATTATGAGCAAATGTGGTCAGTTTAATGCGCATTAAATTCGTAAAACTTCATAATTGTAGGAGGGAAAAAAGTCGAGTATCATGGAAAACAAAACGTAATTAAGAACGTATACAAATATAAAATAATTATCGGAAAAGAAGTTTAACATATTAAATCTCTCTTTTTTTTTTTTAAAGAGGGTTGATGTTGTACACTCGCGACATTTAACCATATGCGTTTTTCACAAATGTGCATGTATATAGTACTGTATTAGCAATTTTTATTATCAGGTCTCCAGAGAGACTTGTTTCAGACATGGTGCGGTTTGTCAAAGTGGGTGTTTAGATATTAACTGGCTAAATTATGACTCTGTTCTTAGAATTTTAAAACGTAATTTTTGAAATTTAATGCGAGCCGTTCTGAAAGCACGTTGTGCCTGATAAAGAGGGATTTTTTTGTCACCCGATGAAAAGTCGCCCGTCTGTGTCTGTGTAAATGTCAAGACAGCAGTTATCTTTAGGCATTAGCCGTGGTGTAAAGTTGAGTCCAATGATAGCTGAACAATGTTCATTATTGAGTTGATGTCAGTTTCGATGTTTTTGGAGTTAGCATAAATGCTAACAAAAAAAGGGAATGTTTTATTCTCATATAGCTGATCTTGATCTATTCTTTTCTCTGTTGTTTTTATTAAGAAATATGGTCACAAAATATCATTTACATAACATTGATCAGCCTGGTTTAAAAAAAAAACAGAAGAGAACGGATTAGTGTGCTAAATTTGTCTTGGTTCAATTAATTAGATTTGTTGAGCATAAAGATTGGATGAACGTTAAATCTAGCATTATGCTCATGTTTAGCTCAAAGGTGACCCTAAATGTGAACAATTACTGTAAAAAATGAACAATTCCTTAGCAACAACTGAACAATTTGACCCTCTTAATGTGCTGTATCAGTTATTATGTAAAACGAACTACTTTGTATTATAAACCCTGTTTATGCGAAACTTGGCTAGTTACTACACTAGTGTGATCATCTCGAAATGAGTAGTGTTTATTAAAGCTCCTTCACATCAGTAAATCACGATCATACATATTATTTGACTCATCCAAGAAATTGATGGACAAAAAGAAGGAAATATTGTTATTGAACACTTTATTGTTTAGCCTTGTTTGACAGAAAGAAAAAGCTAGTGTTAATATTAACTAGCACGTTTAGCACAACAATTTTGAACAATTAATGTAAAAACGACTAATTCCTGTGCAAAGGATTAACAGCTTGACTCTGTTTCTGTGATTATAATGCCGGTTATGTTCTTTAGTTGTACATTTAAGGTAAAAGTGTCCATTTTAAACCTGTTTCCTGTGTTCTGCTAAACCTGCCATGGGATCCATGGGTATGATCTTCTAACATAAAACTTCAACATGCCCCCAGTTTACTGTAAAATCTCAAATCATGCGATTGACTGTTTTGTTTAATTTTTGCACAAGAGATGGATGGCTAGCTAGCTTTGTTTCACATCAAAACAGGGGAAACAGAAGAGCCAGCATGAGGGTAAAGCTAGCATAAAGCTAAAGTCTAGCTCAGGGGTCACCAACTACGGTATACGAGGGGCACTATGCTGCATGTTTTCGATGTTTACCTCCTCCAACACATCTGATTCAAATGATCAGCTCATCAGCAAGTTCTGCAGTCACCTGATAACTTGATCCTTTTTTCCTAATGCGTCGCCTAACAGCCTCAAAATGTCACTCAAAAGCCTTTGTTGTTGCCTACCTACAGAAATCCACACAGTCCGAGATAGTTATGCTCATGGAAAACATACAGTTTATAGGATAACCACTGCCTTAAAGCCGCCTCGCAATCATTAGGAAGCAAAAGAGTCTAGGACCTCATGTAGTGCCTTGTTTGATGTGGAGGCCTACAGATGGTTGGATGCTTTAAAGCACGGGTGGGCAACCTAGCTAACTGTATTTGTACCACACCTCCAGTTAGACTTTTTAAAGTCACTGAGGTACAAATGATTTTATTTACCTTTTATTTTTGGTGAGATGTAATTATATTGGCCTCAGTCAGTAGCTCTCTTTTCTTCTCATCTTTCACTTAATCTGACAAACAAACAAGAGAGAACCTGCTGTAAAAACACTTAAATGGGAAGTCAAGTCCAAAATGTCCTTGTCAATATTGATGCTATGCTTCTATGCGCCCCCACTAGTCTAAACACATTATTTTGATTAATACTGCGTTTGTAGAATATTAATTAAGTAGCCAAAATCAATTGTTTTAACCATCTCGGAGGGCGGCCGTTTTGCCACTTGCTGTAAACTAAAAATGACATCACTGTGCCTAACATCACGCAAACCCAGAAAAATGATATCACGATTTTAAAATGACAACTTCAGTCTACTAATGTTGCAACTTTTCTCATCAAATTACGACTTGAATCTTGTTACAATTGTAATTCTTTTTTGTAAAATTCCAACAATTTCCAAAAAATGAGGACTTTAATATTGCAAAATTGCAGCCTGGTTCTCAGAAAATGATGACCAATTTCATGGCATGACAATTTCTGTCACATAAAATAGTGAATTTATTCTGAGGGTATCACAATTTTATTCTCATACGATTACAACCTTTTGGTCGTTAGATTACAGCTCAATCCTTTCCTCAAATCAAATTTGTCAAACATACAATGTTTACAATATTAATCTTGTCCCCAATTTGGATGTGGAATCCAAAAGTGACTTCCGTTATTCTCCTCCAAGTCAAGTTTTTGAGCTATGGAATGCACAATGTGTATGTATCTGCGTAAAACACTGAAATGGAGTAGTTACAATCTTTGGGGAAAAAAATGTCCAAGGTTAAGCGAAAAGCCAGCATTTATCCTCTTAATGCCTATTGGGAGCTGCACACACCTCTCACCGCACATAATTGTGACTGCACAAATAAGTTGCCGCATTGCTACACAAAAATCTAATCGTGATAAGATGAAAAGTTTTATTAGAGCAACACACTGGAATTTTTTTTTTTTTTTATCTGCCAAACTGCAGAGTAAAAAATCTTAACATGCGTGGGAAAAAAAACTGACTGCAATTTTGGAATCAGCATAAAATTTTAATTCAACAGATTTTTTTTTCACATTTTGTGTTATTTTTCATAAAATCAAATTTTATAAAAAGTGAAGGCAGCCCTGATAGGACAAAGGTACCCCACCCTTGTTTAAAGTGTTACCGTGTATACTTGTGTCCTCTTTCCAAGTGGCTCGACACAATGTTGGTCCCTGTTGTCGCTTGCTGACACTGTTTCGGACCCCGCCGTTCATGTTGTACAAAGCTTGGATGGTCCCGGTTGTTGTATTTATTATGTATTATTAAATTTGATGATTCCAAATGCTAATTGAAGCATTTCTTATTTATGGGGATGTCCTCTGTGGACGAGGTTTCACAAAGCAGGCATCAGCCATTCAGACGAACGATAGTCAATACAAAAAGTGAACCCACCCACCTTCAATATGGCTGTTTGTTAGAATTTGTTACAACAAAAAATAAATCGTTTCAAAACTGAGATTGAGATTAAGAGCCTTGACAGAACTCACCTTAATATCGGTATGCAGTAAATATACCCATTTTAACATCACAAGTTAATTCACAAAACATTTTTTTAAGTCTTAATTCAAATAAGATTTTAATAAATACAGTAAATGTTTTTTGGACAAATAATTGACTTTTTGTAATTTTAAAATATATTTTTTCTTTACTTAAAAATAACTTCTTTGAAATGTTTTATTTCTTAACATTTTTGGGGGGTTGAAAAATTACTCTTACATAAGACAAAAATCATTTATTCTTGCTTATGTTTTCTTTCTGCCGATAGTAGTGCAACATTCCTCTCGGAAGGCGATGTTGTCAATCCAAAAAAAAAAAATCAACTTTTTTTTTTTTTAATTCTCGGTTGGTTAAAAAAAATAATTCAAACTTTTCTCTAGAATCTTTAGAACCTTATTCTGAAAGAAATGCAACCTTTAATCTTGTCAAATTACAGCTTTGTCACAAAGAAAAAAAAATTTTTTTTGTAAACTTCTAATATTAGTCCCGAGCGGCCCAGTAGTCCAGTGGTTAGCACGTCGGCTTCACAGTGCAGTGGGTTTTCTCCGGGTGCTCCGGTTTCCTCCCACATTCCAAAAATATGCATGGCAGGCTGATTGAACACTCTGAATTGTCCCTAGGTGTGAGTGTGAGTGCGAATGGCTGGCAACCGATTCAGGGTGTCCCCCGTCTACTGCCCGAAGACAGCTGGGATTGGCTCCAGCACCCCCCTCCACCCTAGTGAGGATCAAGCGGTTAGGAAGATGGATGGATGGATGGATGGATGGATAATATTAGTCCCTACTACGGCTACATGTTTTCCTAAAAATGTACAGTTATTCAGACAGAACAACTTTATTCTTGCAGGATTTATTGGAGAGATCTTGACTAATAGGTTCTTGTAATTTTACATTAGTTAAAATGAAGAAAAATATATCAGTTTGCTTTTTTATTTTGTGATTTTGTTTTTCCTACTTACATCATTGTTACTTTAAGAAAAGAAAACCTTTATTCGTCTCACAATGGAGAAATTCCCAATTGACAGCAGCAAACTCCAAAGGGAGAAAGTAGAAGACAAAACGTATATACATTTATATAATTATAAAATATATATATAAGCATATGAAAAATGGGTGAGTGGGAGTGAGTCCAGGTTTTCAGGACCATCAACACAATACAGCCTGACAGCATTTGGCAGGAACGAGCGGCGGTACCTTTTGGGCTAAGTCCGTTTTTGACATTTTCATAAGAATTATCCCGGGGGATCTATTTGACAAAGATGACTTCTTCTGGATTCATAGTCTTTTACACTTCATGTGTGTGTGTGTGTGTGTGTGTGTGCGTGTGTGTGTGTGTGTGTGTGTGTGCGCACTGAAAATGTAATATGTATAAAATGTCACTTGTATTCACATTGACATGCACCACTACTGGCGCATCCCCCATGGCATTATGGGAAAAAATGAACAAGTTAAGTCATGCAGACATTAATAAATCAGGGGAGCCCAACCTTTCTGGACCGAAGATCTACTTTTCAAGCCAACCCACCTTCTGCGATTGACATGCACGCATACACACTGACGCGGAGGCATTTTTGCAGCGTGTTCACTGCATGGACATCACAATTGTAGCTCAGGTGTGCCGTTTGAAAATGCTTCTCTCGACCCTCCAGATTGCCATTCTTTGCCAGTACCCTCGGTGAACTGTACATGAAACGAACTCTGAAGGAGAATAATAACAACAATAAAAGATAAAGCGCAACACGCTCTGATCGCAAGCTACAGTACAATTGGAGACTGCTTCCAGTGATGCAGGTCACGCGCCACCGTGGGTTAAAGGGTGTCCTGCTTTTTTAATTAGATTTTTTAGGGGGAAAAGTGAAACTGAGAGGATGCTTAGAGTGCAGTGTACACTCACACTAAAATATACAATATGAATAAAACGCACATGACACACAATTATTATTATTTTTTAATTCTCCCGACACTCCTTGCGATCAACTCGGGACCAGTCCACAGGCTACAGCAGCCCTATAATAAATCGTAACAATTACAAAGAAACGTGTACTTCATTTTTTACATGTTTGAAAATAATGTTGGCCAAATGTAATTTTTTTTCTTACCTTGGAATATGGGAAAAAAGTTGTTCCCACTTAGCGTGCGAGTACGATTGAATGTATTTGTGAGTACATTCAAACGTATGTGACCTAAAAAAAAGTCCACGTTTCTGCACTCGTTGCATTTGTTACGCTTACTCCAGTTTGCAGTGACTTTTCGGGAACTTTTTTAAAATTATGAATTAGTTTTGAAATAATTTATCGCGGTCTCTATTTTTCAATTGTCATTTTTGCATATGAACCTAACAGGTCTACATTTAGAACCAATGTCTACGATAAATAGAGAAATCACCTATAAGTACATATTTCTGAATGTGAGTTTTTGGTGTCATTTGCATGTCATTTTGCTTCATTTTTTTTTTTTTTTTTTGTAAAGATGCCCGTCTGTAGAATTCAGGAATACCACCATTGCGCTAAACCTTTTCTTTTTTTTTTTTTAACATTTGATGTTTCTCCTTATTCGTAGGTTTGTGTTCACTCTCTCAGGTTCATGAGTGTTAATAGTTATTGTTTTTTTGTTGTTGTTTTTTTGTTTTGCATCTCAGGTAGAATGCAAATGTATTAAAAAAAGAACAAAAAACAAAAAAAAGCCTGCCCTGCCACCCCGCTAAGTATATACTGTACCTATTCAAACAGATGTACATGGATTTAAATGACAACAGTGCACTGTCACGCAACGAATGAGTTGCATAGATGACAAAAAGGCCAGAGTAGATTTGTCCATCTCGCGGACCAGCACGATGTGTACAGTCTGTGTTTCTCAAACTTCCTCCTTGGCTATATTAAGTTGTAAATGTTTTTCAAACATGATATGTTGTATTTCCTGTAACATGTAGTGGAAGAGGAGGAGGTTTGTGGTTTGCTACCCCCGAAAAAAAATGCTTCACCCATTGTCTTTTTTGGATTGTTTTCTTTGGTGTAGTGAACGGTTTGTCGTCTGGCCATGCGTCATCTTTTGTATCGGTTCACCAACATTTTTACAAAAGAACAAAAAAAAAAACCTGATGAGTACTCGTCTTAATAAAAATTATGTCGTATGTTCTTGTTGTGGTGGTGTGTTACCATTGCGCGCACGCACACACACACACACATTTTTTTTTCTTTTCAGATTGTGACATTTTTCAGATGGAAAAAAGGGGTTGTTTTAAATATCTCCCTCTGCGCACAGTAAATAAAAATATGGGTGGCACACCAATCTCAGTGCACAGGTGCAGGTTCCGGCTCTGGCCTTCCTGTGTGGAGTTTGCATGTTCTCCCCAGGCCTTTCTCCGGTTCCTCTGGTTTCTTCCCACATTCAAAAAACACGTTGCAGGTTAATGGATCACCCTAAATTGTCCTACGGTGTGAGTCTTAGCGCGGATGGTTGTTTGTCTTTGTGTGCCCCCGCCTACTGCCCGAAGATGGCTGAGGTAGGCTTCAGCACCTCCGCGACCCTTGTGAGGATAAGCGGATCGGAAAATGGATGGATGGCTATAGATGCACAAGCAACCATATATCTGTGTGTGTGTGTGTGTGTGTGTGTGTGTGTGTGTGTGTGTGTGTGTGTGTGTGTGTGTGTGTGTGTGTGTGTGTGTGTGTGTGTGTGTGTAATGATATTCAGGTACCGTATGAAATAGTTCTTCCATCATATTTGTCTTTTGAAAATTCAACTTATTCCTTGACTTGGAGCTCTCTTTCTAAGATTCTACTGCAATTAATTCACCAAAGTTTCTTCCTTGAGTGCGAGTAAAGGTGGACTTGGATGAAAGATCTTCTCGTCATGTTGCTTGTCAAATACCAAGCGTTGTAAATATGCAGACGTGGTCACACGTGCGAGGATGTGAGGCCTCATCGTGAGAAACACGTGCGTGCCGACGGCATGAGTAGACGTGTTTCCCGTGACTGACAAGGACAAGCTCACAGAGCTCCTGTTGGGCATTGGGAGCGGAATGTTAATGTTTTGACAAATTGTTGGCCTTTTTTTCTCCTTCTTTTTTTCCAGGCCATGAAATGAAGTCTGCCTGCTGGCCAGCAGCTCATCACACTCTCAGTGCAACACTTCAAGTCAAGCCTGGCCAGGTGAAGGTCAATAACATTTCTCATTTCATAGGGAACACTTGAACCGGATAAACCGCACGCGTGCTCTATCTCGTGTTTGTTATATAAGCAGAAAAAAAACCATTCAAACAAAAGTGTAATTATTCTCGTGTATGTAAGCCACTGCAACATAATGCACAGTTTGATTATCAATACTGCACGTGAAGGCTTCAGTCATGACTATCCTTGTAAAATTCTGATTTTCAAGAAAAAACAAATAAGGCCAAAATACAACCTGCTGTCTGGTGACATGGTATGACTTTATTCTCAGAAAAGTTCTAACAAGTTCTTTCATAGATTGTTACTTATTCCTTAAAAAAAAAAACAACAACAAATCTAAAAAATTACATTGTATACTTGGGAGGTTGCCACTTAAATGTGTGTTTTTTTCTGGGGGGGAAAAAAGTCTTAATTTTTAAACCTTTTTTTTTCAATAGTCATTTATTCTGAGAAGATGACCACTATAAAACAAAACAAACAAAAAGCATATTTAATTCTTTTAAAATTATGACCTTTATTCTTACTTTGAGTATTACTTTTGAAAAATGTGTAATTTTCTCCTTTATTTATTTATTTTCATAAAAATCTTTAAATTATTTTTACACGAGTATTCTTTCAGTGTAGTCAGTTTTCTTACATTTTTTTTCTAACAAAGTGTATATATTAATAAGCTTTTCAATATTTGCTCCCCATGAAACAATTATCATGGAAGTCAATTTTAATAAAAGCGAATAAAGATGACCACGTTTTCACAATCAGATGAATTTGATTGGTTGATTGATGACTTCATTCATGAAAGACTGACTTTTTTTTTAGACACACTTTTATTCCCAGAAAATCAAAGAGTACAAAACATATCTATAGAAGAGATACTTTATTTATGTTTATTCACGAGTTTTCTTCAAAACAGTGTATTCCTTTTCTCAAAGAATAAAAATCTTTCAACACGTCCTACTTTGGGCTTGCATTTGTATTTCGGTGCACAGGTTGAGTTCACAAAGTCAAATGTGATGTTTCGGACTTAAGATGCCGTTATTTCCATTCTGGGTGTTTGAATCTAATTTGGAAGGACATGTTTAGGTGTAATCAGTACAATGGGGAAATTGCCAGCAAACAAACGTAAGCACGTTCCATAATTGCTTGATTGAGATTGATGGCGGCCGTGCCATAATGACGCCGTGTGGGAACAAACAAGGTCAAAGCCATTCACGTGAGCAATTTAACAGCTCCCACGATTGGGCCCGTTTCCTCTCCCGCCCACAGCGGCAAAATGGCTCTCCTGTTGTTGCATTATTTTCCGCTCCAATTGAAAGAGGCCTCACGGCAATTTTGCTTGTGAGGTTTTATCAGCAGATGGGTATTATTAAATACGGAAAAAAAACCCTCTCCACAGTTAGTTTGCAGTTTACGTCAAGCAGGGGGTGCTTTCGTCTCATCACAAAACGGAAGCACAGTAGATGTATTGAAATAGAAATAAAATAGAACTCTTTCCCACAACTATATTCTTGAGAAAAAAAAACACAACCACATAGCTTAGCCTTTAATCTGCTATGCTAATGCTAATACGTAATGGGAAACACATAGATAACACTTTGAACGCAAATGGAAAATCACATTTAAGCATTCGATTTAATAGCAATATGTCATATATTCTTTATCGTCTGCCAGGAGCAGTTTCGATGAGACCTCTAAACGATATAGTATGTCCTATAGTGCCCCCAGGTGGCCAAGGTGGGCAACAATGAAATGGCCATTTAATTGATGCAGGGGATAAAAACTTGTTTTTTGTGACAGAGTGCTGTTTTTTTAACCCTCCCCACAAATGTTTTGTTGTTGTTTTCTTTTGGGGGGGATATGAACAGATGAATGGGGTTTTCATTTTTAAATAAGGAAAAAAGATTTGAAATACATACCTCGAATGAATAGGATTCAAAAGGATTTTAATGAAGATCTACATGAGAGGTGGGTTTGAAAAAAATCCCCTATATTCAACTCATTCAACTCATGAGAGTTGAATATAGGGCATGCTGGAGCCTATTCCAGCTGACTTGGTACAGTAGGTCGGGGACACCCTAAACCGGTTGCCAGCCAATCGCCAGAGCCAGAATCGAACCCTGCACCTCTGCGCTGTGAGGTCGACATGCTAACCACAGGAACACTGGGGCGCCACACACATGTTGTTACACACAACAACACAAATAGTGTTGTTACTAATTATTTTTATTTTTTTTGTCATCTCATTCTGAGAGTCCAGGATGACAAGGAGGGAGAAGTGAGGAAAATGTCATTGAGGGTGTGCTCGCTGCCTACAAAGCCTGTGCTATATTTAACTGCGGTTAAAAATAATAACCACACTTCATGAAGCACCTGTGTCATAATGACAAGCAACTGATTTTCCCATAATAACCACAGCAGCCCAATTTTCTCACATTGCGCTTAAGGTTTCATTTTTCCAGCCATGAGTCTTCTGCAAGTACCCTCTGAATGACAGTGTTCACCACTTAGATGACAGATATCGCTCAAGATAGTCTCCAAACCCAAGACTGTACTTCTTCATCAGAGAAGAAGAGCAAGCAGCTAACCAAGCAACCTGCTTGGTTAGGTCAAGAAAACGGTTTCCATAAAGTGAAAATAGGAAGCAGATTATACATCATGTTCACTAAATTCATACAAAACCTAACTGCCTCGTTTGCCATGGAAGATTTTACACTAAGTCTCATTTCAAAGTACACAAACAGTGAACGGGTGACAGTTCATTTCAAGTAAATTGTTTTTTTATTGTAATATACCGTGTACAATTTATATTATCGTGAAACATTGTATGTTAAACGCTTTGGACTATTTTTTATTCATTTTAGAGATTTAAAAAAATATCTATGTATTTTTTTGGTTATTATGACTCCAGATTAATTGATTGATGATTGACTTGGTTGAATATTTGAAGCATCTCGTGTGTTTTGAGAGAAGGCAAAAGAAACATCCTAACGCCCATTTTAGGGGCTCTGAATTAGCAAAATATTTCAAAAGCAGCTCATACCAAAAGGTTAAACGAAAACATCTAATTAAAAGGGTGGCGAAAGCTTGAAGCGTCACCCTCAGCAGCGCCCGCGAGGACGACGCACCCTTCTACCGCCTTCCACCACCAAAGTGCAAATGCATAAGACCTTTGCCAATTTGAGTTCGCTGTTCCACTTCACAGGCAGCACCCAGACACAATAAGCACATTTCTTATCAGCGTCTTGCCCTAATCTTTGCATCGTATTTACAATTGTGGATGCATAATTCATTTCCTTTTCATTTCAAATGCTGTCATTATCTGCCATGTGTGGAGGGGAAAAAAAAAGATTGTTCCTCTATTTAGTTATTTAGTCATTTCTCTGACGATAAAAAGTCTTGGCTTTTGGTGGGGCAGCCATGAAGCGCTGCCATCATTTATCAGTCCCACTCCATTTTTACTTCCTTAATTAATTAGTTCAGTCATTAAAAATTACATGTTTTAATTAAATTGCAGCCAGATCCACACCCGTCACATGGAAAGGGAAAGAGGCGCAGGGGTATTAGCGTTGAGCGCTTTCAATGGGCTTCTTCATGTGCTTTCAAAATGGAGGAACCTCTGCTGTTTGTCAAAATGTACACTTGAAAATTGTGTTTTGACACTTTGTGTGTGTGTGTGTGTGTGTGTGTGTTTGCAAGTGGTGTTTTGCGGTGGGATTTCTCCAGGTAATCCGGTTTCCTCCCACATTTCAAAAACATGCATGGCAGGTTAATTGATCACTCTAAATTGTCCTTAGTTGTGATTGCGAATGGTTGTTCGTCTATGTGCCCTGTGATTGGCTGGCAACCAGTTCAGGGTGTCCCCTGCCTACTGCCCAATGAAGGCTGGGATAGGCTCTGGCACTCCCGTGACCCTGGTGATGATGAGCAGATTAGAAAATGGATGGATGGATGTTTGCTTTTGCTGAGCCATTGAAAGATTTAATAGCAGTGTTAACCACAGGATGGCAGACATCGCTTACCCGGCCACACTCGGCCGCCGGGCCTGCCCGCACCCAACCATTGAGACTGAACGGGGATTATTATTTTTTTTAACTCGGCCGCCGGGCCGGGGCGGGCTTCGTCCCCGGTACCTCCAGCCGCTACTATTTCCGCGGGCCGCGTTCCAACACTATTAACCCCGGCCAAGAGGCCTCTTCCCCGGCCACAGTCGGCCGCCGGGCCGGCCCGCACCCCACCATTGAGACTGAACGGGGATTTTTTTTTTTTTAATTCGGCCGCCGGGCCGGGGCGGGCTTCGCCTCCGGTACCTCCAGCCGCTACTATTTCCGCGGGCCGCGTTCCAACACTATTCACCCCGGCCAAGAGGCCTCTTCCCCGGCCACACTCTGCCGCCGGGCCGGCCCGCACCCCGCCATTGAGACTGAACGGGGATTTTTTTTTTTTTAACTCGGCCGCCGGGCCGGGCAGGCTTCGCCCCCGGTACCTCCAGCCGCTACTATTTCCGCGGGCCGCGTTCCAACACTATTCACCCCGGCCAAGAGGCCTCTTCCCCGGACACACTCGGCCGCAGGGCCGGCCCGCACCCCACCATTGAGACTAAACGGGGATTTTTTTTTTTTTTAACTCGGCCGCCGGACCGGGGCGGGCTTCGCCCCCGGTACCTCCAGCCGCTACTATTTCCGCGCGCCGCGTTCCAACACTATTCACCCCGGCCAAGAGGCCTCTTCCCCGGCCACACTCGGCCGCCGGGCCGGCCCGCACCCCGCCATTGAGACTGCACGGGGATTATTATTTCTTTATCTCTCAACCTGTCCAAGAGGCCTGCTCCCCGCCATTGAGACTGAACGGGGATTATTATTTTTTTGTCTCTCAACCTGTCCAAGAGGCCTGCTGCCCGCCGCACTCGGCGCCCGAGTGCGGCCTGCTTCCCGCCATTGAGACGGAACGGGGATTATTATTTTTTTATATCTCAACCTGTCCAAGGGGCCTGCTCCCCGGCCGCACTCGGCGGCCGCACTCGGCAACTAGTAAGCCTCAAAATGATCTTACTAGTGAACTAGTAGGCGTTTTGCGGCTTACATGTCAACTAGTAAGCCTCAAAATGATCTTACTAGTACACTAGTGGGCATTTTGCGGCTTACATGTGAATTAGTAAGCCTCAAAATGATCTTACTAGTGAACTAGTGGGCGTTTTGCGGCTTACATGTCAACTAGTGAGCCTCAAAATGATCTTACTAGTGAACTAGTGGGCGTTTTGTGGCTTACATGTTCACTAGTGAGCGTCAAAATGACCTTACTAGTGAACTAGTGAATGTTTTGTGGCTTACATGTCAACTAGTAAGCCTCAAAATGATCTTACTAGTGAACTAGTGGGCGTTTTGTGGCTTAATTGTCAACTAGTAAGCCTCAAAATGATCCTACTAGTGAACTAGTGGGCATTTTGTGGCTTACATGTCAACTAGTAAGCCTCAAAATTATCTTACGAGTGAACTAGTGGGCGTTTTGCGGCTTACATGTCAACTAGTAAGCCTCAAAATGATCTTACCAGTGAACTAGTGGGCGTTTTGCGGCTTACATGTCAAATAGTAAGCCTCAAAATGATCTTACTAGTGAACTAGTGGGCACATTTATGGCCTTACGTGTTCACTAGTAAGCGTCAAAATGATCTTACTAGTGAACTAGTGAGCGTTTTGTGGCTTGCATGTTCACTAGTAAGCCTCAAAATGATCTTACTAGTGAACTAGTGGGCATTTTGCGGCTTACATGTGAATTAGTAAGCCTCAAAATGATCTTACTAGTGAACTAGTGGGCGTTTTGCGGCTTACATGTCAACTAGTGAGCCTCAAAATGATCTTACTAGTGAACTAGTGGGCGTTTTGTGGCTTACATGTTCACTAGTGAGCGTCAAAATGACCTTACTAGTAAACTAGTGGGCGTTTTGTGGCTTACATCTTCACTCGTAAGCCTCAAAATGATCTTACTAGTGAACTAGTGGGCGTTTTGTGGCTTACATGTCAACTAGTAAGCCTCAAAATGATCTTACTAGTGAACTAGTGGGCACATTTATGGCCTTACATGTTCACTAGTAAGCCTCAAAATGATCTTACCAGTGAACTAGTGGGCGTTTTGCGGCTTACATGTCAAATAGTAAGCCTCAAAATGATCTTACTAGTGAACTAGTGGGCACATTTATGGCCTTACGTGTTCACTAGTAAGCCTCAAAATGATCTTACTAGTGAACTAAGGGGCGTTTTGTGGCTTACATGTCAAATAGTAAGCCTCAGAATGATCTTACTAGTGAACTAGTGGGCACATTTATGGCCTTACGTGTTCACTAGTAAGCGTCAAAATGATCTTACTAGTAAACTAGTGGGCGTTTTGTGGCTTACATCTTCACTGGTAAGCCTCAAAATGATCTTACTAGTGAACTAGTGGGCGTTTTGTGGCTTACATGTCAACTAGTGAGCCTCAAAATGATCTTACTAGTGAACTAGTGGGCACATTTATGGCCTTACATGTTCACTAGTAAGCGTCAAAATGACCTTACTAGTGAACTAGTGGGCGTTTTGCGGCTTGCATGTCAACTAGTAAGCCTCAAAATGATCTTACGAGTGAACTAGTGGGCGTTTTGCGGCTTACATGTCAACAAGTAAGCCTCAAAATGATCTTACTAATGAACTAGTGGGCGTTTTGTGGCTTACATGTTCACTAGTAAGCGTCAAAATGACCTTACTAGTGAATTAGTGAGCGTTTTGTGGCTTACATGTCAACTAGTAAGCCTCAAAATGATCTTACTAGTGAACTAGTGGGCACATTTATGGCCTTACATGTTCACTAGTAAGCCTCAAAATGATCTTACCAGTGAACTAGTGGGCGTTTTGCGGCTTACATGTCAAATAGTAAGCCTCAAAATGATCTTACTAGTGAACTAGTGGGCACATTTATGGCCTTACGTGTTCACTAGTAAGCCTCAAAATGATCTTACTAGTGAACTAGTGGGCACATTTATGGCCTTACGTGTTCACTAGTAAGCGTCAAAATGATCTTACTAGTAAACTAGTGGGCGTTTTGTGGCTTACATCTTCACTCGTAAGCCTCAAAATGATCTTACTAATGAACTAGTGGGCGTTTTGTGGCTTACATGTCAACTAGTGAGCCTCAAAATGATCTTACTAGTGAACTAGTGGGCACATTTATGGCCTTACATGTTCACTAGTAAGCGTCAAAATGACCTTACTAGTGAACTAGTGAGCGTTTTGTGGCGTACATGTTCACTAGTAAGCCTCAAAATGACCTTACTAGTGAACTAGTGAGCGTTTTATGGCCTTACGTGTTCACTAGTAAGCGTCAAAATGATCTTACTAGTAAACTAGTGGGCGTTTTGTGGCTTACATCTTCACTGGTAAGCCTCAAAATGATCTTACTAGTGAACTAGTGGGCGTTTTGTGGCTTACATGTCAACTAGTGAGCCTCAAAATGATCTTACTAGTGAACTAGTAGGCACATTTATAGTCTTACATGTTCACTAGTAAGCGTCAAAATGATTTTACTAGTGAACTAGTACTAGTACAACGCCTCCGCAACATCTGGTCATCGAAAGCCATCACTACTACCACCAAGCTATGCCTCTATATGTCAGTGGTTATAGCAACAGCGATTTACGCCTGTGAGACATGGATGAAGACAGCCAACATAACCAACAAGTTATATGTCTTCCATTAGCGTTGCCTGAGATCCATCCTGAGGATCTCATGGAGAGACCACGTCGCCAACGGGGAGGTGATGAAGAAGGCAGGAGTGGCTGAACTGTCAGACATTGTCTCTGAAAGGAGAAGGAAAATGATCGGCCACATACTCGACTGTCAAGAGAGAGACCGGCAAGTGTGGCCATGGACTGGATGCCAGAGGGTGGAAAGAGGAAGAGAGGTAGGCCAAAGAAGACGTGGAGACAGACTGCCAAAGAAGACCTCAGTCAGATGGGTGTCAGCTGGCATGGAGCAAGAAGGGACGCCAGTGACCGGACCAAATGGAAGAAACTCGTCGCCCAATGTTCCAAATAGGAACTGGCGGAACTAACTAACTAACTAACTAACTAACTAACTAACTAACTAACTAACTAACTAACTAACTAACTAACTAACTAACTAACTAACTAACTAACTAACTAGTGAACTAGTGGGCACATTTATGGCGTTACATGTTCACTAGTAAGCGTCAAAATGATCTTACTAGTGAACTAGTGGGCGTTTTGCGGCTTACAAGTCAACTAGTAAGCCTCAAAATGATCTTACTAGTGAACTAGTGAGCGTTTTGCAGCTTACATGTCAACTAGTAAGCCTCAAAATGCTCTTACTAGTGAACTAGTGGGCGTTTTTCAACTTACATGTCAACTAGTAAGCCTCAAAATGATCTTACTAGTAAACTAGTGGGCGTTTTGTGGCTTACATGTTCACTAGTAAGCGTCAAAATTACCTTACTAGTGAACTAGTGGGCGTTTTGCGGCTTACATGTCAACTAGTAAGCCTCAAAATGATCTTACTAGTCAACTAGTGGGCGTTTTGCGGCTTACATGTCAACTAGTAAGCCTCAAAATGATCTTACTAGTCAACTAGTGGGCGTTTTGTGGCTTACATGTCAACTAGTAAGCCTCAAAATGATCTTACAAGTGAACTAATGGGCACATTTATGGCCTTGTATGTTCACTAGTAAGCGTCAAAATGATCTTACTAGTGTACTAGTGGGCACATTTATGGCCTTACATGTTCACTAGTAAGCGTCAAAATGATCTTACTAGTGAACTAGTGGGCGTTTTGTGGCTTACATGTAAACTAGTAAGCCTCAAAATTATCTTACTAGTGAACTAGTGGGCACATTTATGGCCATACATGTTCACTAGTAAGCGTCAAAATTATCTTACTAGTGAACTAGTGGTTGTTTTGCGGCTTACATGTCAACTAGTAAGCCTCAAAATGATCTTACTAGTGAACTAGTGAGCGTTTTGTGGCTTGCATGTTCACTAGTAAGCCTCAAAATGATCTTACTAGTGAACTAGTGGGCATTTTGCGACTTACATGTGAATTAGTAAGCCTCAAAATGATCTTACTAGTGAACTAGTGGGCGTTTTGCGGCTTACATGTCAACTAGTGAGCCTCAAAATGATCTTACTAGTGAACTAGTGGGCGTTTTGTGGCTTACATGTTCACTAGTAAGCGTCAAAATGACCTTACTAGTGAATTAGTGAGCGTTTTGTGGCTTACATGTCAACTAGTAAGCCTCAAAATGATCTTACTAGTTAACTAGTGGGCGTTTTGTGGCTTACATGTTCACTAGTAAGCCTCAAAATGACCTTACTAGTAAACTAGTGGGCACATTTATGGCCTTACATGTTCACTAGTAAGCGTCAAATGATCTTACTAATGAACTAGTGGGCACGTTTATGGCCTTACATGTTCACTAGTAAGCGTGAAAATGATCTTACTAGTGAACTAGTGGGCGTTTTGCGCCTTCCATGTCAACTAGTAAGCCTCAAAATGATCTTACGAGTGAGCTAGTGGGCGTTTTGCGGCTTACATGTCAACTAGTAAGCCTCAAAATGATCTTACTAGTGAACTAGTGGGTTCTTTTGTGGCTTACATGTTCACTAGTAAGCATCACAATGACCTTACTTGTGAACTAGTGAGCGTTTTGCGGCTTACATGTCAACAAATAAGCCTCAAAATGATCTGAATAGTGAACTAGTGGGCGTTATGTGGCTTACATGTTAACTAGTAAGCATCAAAATGACCTTACTAGCGAACTAGTGGGCGTTTTGTGGCTTACATGTCAACTAGTAAGCCTCAAAATGATCTTACTAGTTAACTAGTGGGCGTTTTGTGTCTTACATGTTCACTAGTAAGCCTCAAAATGACCTTACTAGTGAACTAGTGGGCACATTTATGGCCTTACATGTTCACTAGGAAGCGTCAAAATGATCTTACTAGTGAACTAGTGGGCACGTTTATGGCCTTACATGTTCACTAGTAAGCGTGAAAATGATCTTACTAGTGAATTAGTGAGCGTTTTGTGGCTTACATCTCAACTAGTAAGCCTCAAAATGATCTTACTAGTGAATTAGTGGGCGTTTTGTGGCTTACATGTCAACTAGTGAGCCTCAAAATTATCTTACTAGTGAACTAGTGGGCACATTTATGGCCTTACATGTTCACTAGTAAGCTTCAAAATGACCTTACTAGTGAACTAGTGGGCGTTTTGCGGCTTGCATGTCAACTAGTAAGCCTCAAAATGATCTTACGAGTGAACTAGTGGGCGTTTTGCGGCTTACATGTCAACAAGTAAGCCTCAAAATGATCTTACTAATGAACCCATGGGCGTTTTGTGGCTTACATGTTCACTAGTAAGCGTCAAAATGACCTTACTAGTGAATTAGTGAGCGTTTTGTGGCTTACATGTCAACTAGTAAGCCTCAAAATGATCTTACTAGTGAACTAGTGGGCACATTTATGGCCTTACATGTTCACTAGTAAGCCTCAAAATGATCTTACCAGTGAACTAGTGGGCGTTTTGCGGCTTACATGTCAAATAGTAAGCCTCAAAATGATCTTACGAGTGAACTAGTGGGCACATTTATGGCCTTACGTGTTCACTAGTAAGCGTCAAAATGATCTTACTAGTGAACTAGTGAGCGTTTTGTGGCTTGCATGTTCACTAGTAAGCCTCAAAATGATCTTACTAGTGAACTAGTGGGCATTTTGCGGCTTACATGTGAATTAGTAAGCCTCAAAATGATCTTACTAGTGAACTAGTGGGCGTTTTGCGGCTTACATGTCAACTAGTGAGCCTCAAAATGATCTTACTAGTGAACTAGTGGGCGTTTTGTGGCTTACATGTTCACTAGTGAGCGTCAAAATGACCTTACTAGTAAACTAGTGGGCGTTTTGTGGCTTACATCTTCACTCGTAAGTCTCAAAATGATCTTACTAGTGAACTAGTGGGCGTTTTGTGGCTTACATGTCAACTAGTAAGCCTCAAAATGATCTTACTAGTGAACTAGTGGGCACATTTATGGCCTTACATGTTCACTAGTAAGCCTCAAAATGATCTTACCAGTGAACTAGTGGGCGTTTTGCGGCTTACATGTCAAATAGTAAGCCTCAAAATGATCTTACTAGTGAACTAGTGGGCACATTTATGGCCTTACGTGTTCACTAGTAAGCCTCAAAATGATCTTACTAGTGAACTAGTGGGCGTTTTGTGGCTTACATGTCAAATAGTAAGCCTCAAATGATCTTACTAGTGAACTAGTGGGCACATTTATGGCCTTACGTGTTCACTAGTAAGCGTCAAAATGATCTTACTAGTAAACTAGTGGGCGTTTTGTGGCTTACATCTTCACTGGTAAGCCTCAAAATGATCTTACCAGTGAACTAGTGGGCGTTTTGCGGCTTACATGTCAAATAGAAAGCCTCAAAATGATCTTACTAGTGAACAAATGGGCACATTTATGGCCTTACGTGTTCACTAGTAAGCCTCAAAATGATCTTACTAGTGAACTAGTGGGCGTTTTGTGGCTTACATGTCAAATAGTAAGCCTCAAAATGATCTTACTAGTGAACTAGTGGGCACATTTATGGCCTTACGTGTTCACTAGTAAGCGTCAAAATGATCTTACTAGTAAACTAGTGGGCGTTTTGTGGCTTACATCTTCACTCGTAAGCCTCAAAATGATCTTACTAATGAACTAGTGGGCGTTTTGTGGCTTACATGTCAACTAGTGAGCCTCAAAATGATCTTACTAGTGAACTAGTGGGCACATTTATGGCCTTACATGTTCACTAGTAAGCGTCAAAATGACCTTACTAGTGAACTAGTGAGCGTTTTGTGGCGTACATGTTCACTAGTAAGCCTCAAAATTACCTTACTAGTGAACTAGTGAGCGTTTTATGGCTTACAAGTTCACTAGTAAGCGTCAAACTGATCTTACTAGTGAACTAGTGGGCGTTTTGTGGCTTACATCTTCACTAGTAAGCCTCAAAATGAACTTACTAGTGAACTAGTGGGCATTTTGTGGCTTACGTCAACTAGTAAGCCTCAAAATGATCTTACTAGTGAACTAGTAGGCACATTTATAGCCTTACATCTTCACTAGTAAGCCTCAAAATGAACTTACTAGTGAACTAGTGGGCGTTTTGCGGCTTACGTGTCAACAAGTAAGCCTCAAAATGATCTTACTAATGAACTAGTGGGCGTTTTGTGGCTTACATGTTCACTAGTAAGCGTCAAAATGACCTTACTAGTGAATTAGTGAGCGTTTTGTGGCTTACATGTCAACTAGTAAGCCTCAAAATGATCTTACTAGTGAACTAGTGGGCACATTTATGGCCTTACATGTTCACTAGTAAGCCTCAAAATGATCTTACCAGTGAACTAGTGGGCGTTTTGCGGCTTACATGTCAAATAGTAAGCCTCAAAATGATCTTACGAGTGAACTAGTGGGCACATTTATGGCCTTACGTGTTCACTAGTAAGCGTCAAAATGATCTTACTAGTGAACTAGTGAGCGTTTTGTGGCTTGCATGTTCACTAGTAAGCCTCAAAATGATCTTACTAGTGAACTAGTGGGCATTTTGCGGCTTACATGTGAATTAGTAAGCCTCAAAATGATCTTACTAGTGAACTAGTGGGCGTTTTGCGGCTTACATGTCAACTAGTGAGCCTCAAAATGATCTTACTGGTGAACTAGTGGGCGTTTTGTGGCTTACATGTTCACTAGTGAGCGTCAAAATGACCTTACTAGTGAACTAGTGGGCGTTTTGTGGCTTACATGTCAACTATTAAGCCTCAAAATGATCTTACTAGTGAACTAGTGGGCACATTTATGGCCTTACATGTTCACTAGTAAGCCTCAAAATGATCTTACCAGTGAACTAGTGGGCGTTTTGCGGCTTACATGTCAAATAGTAAGCCTCAAAATGATCTTACTAGTGAACTAGTGGGCACATTTATGGCCTTACGTGTTCACTAGTAAGCCTCAAAATGATCTTACTAGTGAACTAAGGGGCGTTTTGTGGCTTACATGTCAAATAGTAAGCCTCAGAATGATCTTACTAGTGAACTAGTGGGCACATTTATGGCCTTACGTGTTCACTAGTAAGCGTCAAAATGATCTTACTAGTAAACTAGTGGGCGTTTTGTGGCTTACATCTTCACTGGTAAGCCTCAAAATGATCTTACTAGTGAACTAGTGGGCGTTTTGTGGCTTACATGTCAACTAGTGAGCCTCAAAATTATCTTACTAGTGAACTAGTGGGCACATTTATGGCCATACATGTTCACTAGTAAGCGTCAAAATGACCTTACTAGTGAACTAGTGGGCGTTTTGCGGCTTGCATGTCAACTAGTAAGCCTCAAAATGATCTTACGAGTGAACTATTGGGCGTTTTGCGGCTTACATGTCAACAAGTAAGCCTCAAAATGATCTTACTAATGAACTAGTGGGCGTTTTGTGGCTTACATGTTCACTAGTAAGCGTCAAAATGACCTTACTAGTGAATTAGTGAGCGTTTTGCGGCTTACATGTCAACAAGTAACCCTCAAAATGATCTTACTAATGAACTAGTGGGTGCTTTGTGGCTTAAATGTTCACTAGTAAGCGTCAAAATGACCTTACTAGTGAATTAGTGAGCGTTTTGTGGCTTACATGTCAACTAGTAAGCCTCAAAATGATCTTACTAGTGAACTAGTGGGCGTTTTGTGGCTTACATGTTCACTGGTAAGCCTCAAAATTACCTTACTAGTGAACTAGTGAGCGTTTTGTGGCTTACATGTTCACTAGTAAGCGTCAAAATGATCTTACTAGTGAACTAGTGGGCGTTCTGTGGCTTACATGTTCACTAGAAGCCTCAAAATTATCTTACTAGTGAACTAGCGGGCGTTTTGTGGCTTACATGTCAACTAGTAAGCCTAAAAATGATCTTACTAGTGAACTAGTGGGCACATTTATGGCCTTACGTGTTCACTAGTAAGCGTCAAAATGATCTTACTAGTAAAGTAGTGGGCGTTTTGTGGCTTACATATTCACTGGTAAGCCTCAAAATGATCTTACCAGTGAACTAGTGGGCGTTTTGCGGCTTACATGTCAACTAGTGAGCCTCAAAATGATCTTACTAGTGAACTAGTGGGCGTTTTGTGGCTTACATGTTCACTAGTGAGCGTCAAAATGACCTTACTAGTAAACTAGTGGGCGTTTTGTGGCTTACATCTTCACTCGTAAGCCTCAAAATGATGTTACTAGTGAACTAGTGGGCGTTTTGTGGCTTACATGTCAACTAGTAAGCCTCAAAATGATCTTACTAGTGAACTAGTGGGCACATTTATGGCCTTACATGTTCACTAGTAAGCCTCAAAATGATCTTACCAGTGAACTAGTGGGCGTTTTGCGGCTTACATGTCAAATAGTAAGCCTCAAAATGATCTTACTAGTGAACTAGTGGGCACATTTATGGCCTTACGTGTTCACTAGTAAGCCTCAAAATGATCTTACTAGTGAACTAAGGGGCGTTTTGTGGCTTACATGTCAACTAGTAAGCCTCAAAATGATCTTACGAGTGAACTAGTGGGCGTTTTGCGGCTTACATGTCAACAAGTAAGCCTCAAAATGATCTTACTAATGAACTAGTGGCGTTTTGTGGCTTACATGTTCACTAGTAAGCGTCAAAATGACCTTACTAGTGAATTAGTGAGCGTTTTGCGGCTTACATGTCAACAAGTAACCCTCAAAATGATCTTACTAATGAACTAGTGGGTGCTTTGTGGCTTAAATGTTCACTAGTAAGCGTCAAAATGACCTTACTAGTGAATTAGTGAGCGTTTTGTGGCTTACATGTCAACTAGTAAGCCTCAAAATGATCTTACTAGTGAACTAGTGGGCGTTTTGTGGCTTACATGTTCACTGGTAAGCCTCAAAATTACCTTACTAGTGAACTAGTGAGCGTTTTGTGGCTTACATGTTCACTAGTAAGCGTCAAAATGATCTTACTAGTGAACTAGTGGGCGTTCTGTGGCTTACATGTTCACTAGAAGCCTCAAAATTATCTTACTAGTGAACTAGCGGGCGTTTTGTGGCTTACATGTCAACTAGTAAGCCTAAAAATGATCTTACTAGTGAACTAGTGGGCACATTTATGGCCTTACGTGTTCACTAGTAAGCGTCAAAATGATCTTACTAGTAAAGTAGTGGGCGTTTTGTGGCTTACATATTCACTGGTAAGCCTCAAAATGATCTTACCAGTGAACTAGTGGGCGTTTTGCGGCTTACATGTCAACTAGTGAGCCTCAAAATGATCTTACTAGTGAACTAGTGGGCGTTTTGTGGCTTACATGTTCACTAGTGAGCGTCAAAATGACCTTACTAGTAAACTAGTGGGCGTTTTGTGGCTTACATCTTCACTCGTAAGCCTCAAAATGATGTTACTAGTGAACTAGTGGGCGTTTTGTGGCTTACATGTCAACTAGTAAGCCTCAAAATGATCTTACTAGTGAACTAGTGGGCACATTTATGGCCTTACATGTTCACTAGTAAGCCTCAAAATGATCTTACCTGTGAACTAGTGGGCGTTTTGCGGCTTACATGTCAAATAGTAAGCCTCAAAATGATCTTACTAGTGAACTAGTGGGCACATTTATGGCCTTACGTGTTCACTAGTAAGCCTCAAAATGATCTTACTAGTGAACTAAGGGGCGTTTTGTGGCTTACATGTCAAATAGTAAGCCTCAGAATGATCTTACTAGTGAACAAATGGGCACATTTATGGCCTTATGTGTTCACTAGTAAGCCTCAAAATGATCTTACTAGTGAACTAGTGGGCGTTTTGTGGCTTACATGTCAAATAGTAAGCCTCAAAATGATCTTACTAGTGAACTAGTGGGCACATTTATGGCCTTACGTGTTCACGAGTAAGCGTCAAAATGATCTTACTAGTAAACTAGTGGGCGTTTTGTGGCTTACATATTCACTGGTAAGCCTCAAAATGATCTTACCAGTGAACTAGTGGGCGTTTTGCGGCTTACATGTCAAATAGTAAGCCTCAAAATGATCTTACTAGTGAACAAATGGGCACATTTATGGCCTTACGTGTTCACTAGTAAGCCTCAAAATGATCTTACTAGTGAACTAGTGGGCGTTTTGTGGCTTGCATGTCAAATAGTAAGCCTCAAAATGATCTTACTAGTGAACTAGTGGGCACATTTATGGCCTTACGTGTTCACTAGTAAGCGTCAAAATGATCTTACTAGTAAACTAGTGGGCGTTTTGTGGCTGACATCTTCACTCGTAAGCCTCAAAATGATCTTACTAATGAACTAGTGGGCGTTTTGTGGCGTACATGTTCACTAGTAAGCCTCAAAATGACCTTACTAGTGAACTAGTGAGCGTTTTATGGCTTACAAGTTCACTAGTAAGTGTCAAACTGATCTTACTAGTGAACTAGTGGGCGTTTTGTGGCTTACATCTTCACTAGTAAGCCTCAAAATGAACTTACTAGTGAACTAGTGGGCATTTTGTGGCTTACATGTCAACTAGTAAGCCTCAAAATGATCTTACTAGTGAACTAGTAGGCACATTTATAGCCTTACATCTTCACTAGTAAGCCTCAAAATGAACTTACTAGTGAAATAGTGGGCGTTTTGCGGCTTACGTGTCAACAAGTAAGCCTCAAAATGATCTTACTAATGAACTAGTGGGCGTTTTGTGGCTTACATGTTCACTAGTAAGCGTCAAAATGACCTTACTAGTGACTTAGTGAGCGTTTTGTGGCTTACATGTCAACTAGTAAGCCTCAAAATGATCTTACTAGTGAACTAGTGGGCACATTTATGGCCTTACATGTTCACTAGTAAGCCTCAAAATGATCTTACCAGTGAACTAGTGGGCGTTTTGCGGCTTACATGTCAAATAGTAAGCCTCAAAATGATCTTACTAGTGAACTAGTGGGCACATTTATGGCCTTACGTGTTCACTAGTAAGCGTCAAAATGATCTTACTAGTGAACTAGTGAGCGTTTTGTGGCTTGCATGTTCACTAGTAAGCCTCAAAATGATCTTACTAGTGAACTAGTGGGCATTTTGCGGCTTACATGTGAATTAGTAAGCCTCAAAATGATCTTACTAGTGAACTAGTGGGCGTTTTGCGGCTTACATGTCAACTAGTGAGCCTCAAAATGATCTTACTAGTGAACTAGTGGGCGTTTTGTGGCTTACATGTTCACTAGTGAGCGTCAAAATGACCTTACTAGTAAACTAGTGGGCGTTTTGTGGCTTACATCTTCACTCGTAAGCCTCAAAATGATCTTACTAGTGAACTAGTGGGCGTTTTGTGGCTTACATGTCAACTAGTAAGCCTCAAAATGATCTTACTAGTGAACTAGTGGGCACATTTATGGCCTTACATGTTCACTAGTAAGCCTCAAAATGATCTTACCAGTGAACTAGTGGGCGTTTTGCGCCTTACATGTCAAATAGTAAGCCTCAAAATGATCTTACTAGTGAACTAGTGGGCACATTTATGGCCTTACGTGTTCACTAGTAAGCCTCAAAATGATCTTACTAGTGAACTAAGGGGCGTTTTGTGGCTTACATGTCAAATAGTAAGCCTCAGAATGATCTTACTAGTGAACTAGTGGGCACATTTATGGCCTTACGTGTTCACTAGTAAGCGTCAAAATGATCTTACTAGTAAACTAGTGGGCGTTTTGTGGCTTACATCTTCACTGGTAAGCCTCAAAATGATCTTACTAGTGAACTAGTGGGCGTTTTGTTGCTTACATGTCAACTAGTGAGCCTCAAAATTATCTTACTAGTGAACTAGTGGGCACATTTATGGCCTTACATGTTCACTAGTAAGCGTCAAAATGACCTTACTAGTGAACTAGTGGGCGTTTTGCGGCTTGCATGTCAACTAGTAAGCCTCAAAATGATCTTACCAGTGAACTAGTGGGCGTTTTGCGGCTTACATGTCAAATAGTAAGCCTCAAAATGATCTTACTAGTGAACTAGTGGGCACATTTATGGCCTTACGTGTTCACTAGTAAGCCTCAAAATGATCTTACTAATGAACTAGTGGGCGTTTTGTGGCTTACATGTCAACTAGTGAGCCTCAAAATGATCTTACTAGTGAACTAGTGGGCACATTTATGGCCTTACATGTTCACTAGTAAGCGTCAAAATGACCTTACTAGTAAACTAGTGGGCGTTTTGTGGCTTACATCTTCACTCGTAAGCCTCAAAATGATCTTACTAGTGAACTAGTGGGCGTTTTGTGGCTTACATGTCAACTAGTAAGCCTCAAAATGATCTTACTAGTGAACTAGTGGGCACATTTATGGCCTTACATGTTCACTAGTAAGCCTCAAAATGATCTTACCAGTGAACTAGTGGGCGTTTTGCGGCTTACATGTCAAATAGTAAGCCTCAAAATGATCTTACTAGTGAACTAGTGGGCACATTTATGGCCTTACGTGTTCACTAGTAAGCCTCAAAATGATCTTACTAGTGAACTAAGGGGCGTTTTGTGGCTTACATGTCAAATAGTAAGCCTCAGAATGATCTTACTAGTGAACTAGTGGGCACATTTATGGCCTTACGTGTTCACTAGTAAGCGTCAAAATGATCTTACTAGTAAACTAGTGGGCGTTTTGTGGCTTACATCTTCACTGGTAAGCCTCAAAATGATCTTACTAGTGAACTAGTGGGCGTTTTGTGGCTTACATGTCAACTAGTGAGCCTCAAAATTATCTTACTAGTGAACTAGTGGGCACATTTATGGCCTTACATGTTCACTAGTAAGCGTCAAAATGACCTTACTAGTGAACTAGTGAGCGTTTTGTGGCGTACATGTTCACTAGTAAGCCTCAAAATGACCTTACTAGTGAACTAGTGAGCCTTTTATGGCTTACAAGTTCACTAGTAAGGGTCAAAATGATCTTACTAGTGAACTAGTGGGCGTTTTGTGGCTTACATGTTCACTAGTAAGCGTCAAAATGACCTTACTAGTGAATTAGTGAGCGTTTTGTGGCTTACATGTCAACTAGTAAGCCTCAAAATGATCTTACTAGTGAACTAGTGGGCACATTTATGGCCTTACATGTTCACTAGTAAGCCTCAAAATGATCTTACCAGTGAACTAGTGGGCGTTTTGCGGCTTACATGTCAAATAGTAAGCCTCAAAATGATCTTACTAGTGAAATAGTGGGCACATTTATGGCCTTACGTGTTCACTAGTAAGCGTCAAAATGATCTTACTAGTAAACTAGTGGGCGTTTTGTGGCTTACATCTTCACTCGTAAGCCTCAAAATGATCTTACTAATGAACTAGTGGGCGTTTTGTGGCTTACATGTCAACTAGTGAGCCTCAAAATGATCTTACTAATGAACTAGTGGGCACATTTATGGCCTTACATGTTCACTAGTAAGCGTCAAAATGACCTTACTAGTGAACTAGTGAGCGTTTTGTGGCGTACATGTTCACTAGTAAGCCTCAAAATGACCTTACCAGTGAACTAGTGAGCGTTTTATGGCTTACAAGTTCACTAGTAAGGGTCAAAATGATCTTACTAGTGAACTAGTGGGCGTTTTGTGGCTTACATGTTCACTAGTAAGCGTCACAATGACCTTACTAGTGAATTAGTGAGCGTTTTGTGGCTTACATGTCAACTAGTAAGCCTCAAAATGATCTTACTAGTTAACTAGTGGGCGTTTTGTGGCTTACATGTTCACTAGTAAGCCTCAAAATGACCTTACTAGTAAACTAGTGGGCACATTTATGGCCTTACATGTTCACTAGTAAGCGTCAAAATGATCTTACTAATGAACTAGTGGGCACGTTTATGGCCTTACATGTAGTGAACTAGTGGGCGTTTTGTGGCTTACATGTTCACTAGTAAGCGTCACAATGACCTTACTAGTGAATTAGTGAGCGTTTTGTGGCTTACATGTCAACTAGTAAGCCTCAAAATGATCTTACTAGTTAACTAGTGGGCGTTTTGTGGCTTACATGTTCACTTGTAAGCCTCAAAATGATCTTACGAGTGAGCTAGTGGGCGTTTTGCGGCTTGCATGTCAACTAGTAAGCCTCAAAATGATCTTACGAGTGAACAAGTGGGCGTTTTGCGGCTTACATGTCAACAAATAAGCCTCAAAATGATCTTACTAGTGAACTAATGGGCGTTTTGTGGCTTACATGTTAACTAGTAAGTGTCAAAATGACCTTACTAGTGAACTAGTGGGCGTTTTGTGGCTTACATGTTCACTTGTAAGCGTCAAAATGAATTACTAGTGAATTAGTGAGCGTTTTGTGGCTTACATGTCAACTAGTAAGCCTCAAAATGACCTTACTAGTGAACTAGTGGGCACATTTATGGCCTTACATGTTCACTAGTAAGCGTCAAAATGATCTTACTAGTGAACTAGTGGGCACGTTTATGGCCTTACATGTTCACTAGTAAGCGTGAAAATGATCTTACTAGTGAACTAGTGGGCGTTTTGCGCCTTACATGTCAACTTGTAAGCCTCAAAATGATCTTACGAGTGAACTAGTGGGTTCTTTTGTGGCTTACCTGTTCACTAGTAAGCGTCACAATGACCTTACCTGTGAACTAGTGAGCGTTTTCTGGCTTACATGTTCACTAGTAAGCGTCAAAATTATCTTACTAGTGAACTAGTGGGCGTTTTGTGGCTTACATGTTCATTAGTAAGCCTCAAAATGATCTTACTAGTGAACTAGTGGGCGTTTTGTGGCTTACATGTCAAATAGTAAGCCTCAAAATGATCTTACTAGTGAACTAGTGGGCACATTTATGGGCTTACGTGTTCACTAGTAAGCGTCAAAATGATCTTACTAGTAAACTAGTGGGCGTTTTGTGGCTTACATCTTCACTCGTAAGCCTCAAAATGATCTTATAGGGAACTAGTGGGCACATTTATGGCCTTACGTGTTCACTAGTAAGCCTCAAAATGATCTTACTAGTGAACTAGTGGGCGTTTTGTGGCTTACATGTCAACTAGTAAGCCTCAAAATGATCTTACGAGTGAACTAGTGGGCGTTTTGCGGCTTACAGGTCAACTAGTAAGCCTCAAAATGATCTTACTAGTGAACTAGTGGGCACATTTATGGCCTTACATGTTCACTAGTAAGCGTCAAAATGATCTTACTAGTGAACTAGTGGGTTCTTTTGTGGCTTACATGTTCACTAGTAAGCGTCACAATGACCTTACTTGTGAACTAGTGAGCGTTTTGTGGCTTACATGTTCACTAGTAAGCGTCAAAATGATCTTACGAGTGAACTAGTGGGCGTTTTGCGGCTTACATGTCAACAAGTAAGCCTCAAAATGATCTTACTAATGAACTAGTGGGCGTTTTGTGGCTTACATGTTCACTAGTAAGTGTCAAAATGACCTTACTAGTGAATTAGTGAGCGTTTTGTGGCTTACATCTCAACTAGTAAGCCTCAAAATGATCTTACTAGTGAACTAGTGGGCGTTTTGTGGCTTACATGTTCACTAGTAAGCCTCAAAATGATCTTACTAGTGAACTACTGGGCACATTTATGGCCTTACATGTTCATTAGTAAGCCTCAAAATGATCTTACTAGTGAACTAATGGGCGTTTTGTGGCTTACATGTTAACTAGTAAGTGTCAAAATGACCTTACTAGTGAACTAGTGGGCGTTTTGTGGCTTACATGTTCACTAGTAAGCGTCAAAATGACCTTACTAGTGAATTAGTGAGCGTTTTGTGGCTTACATGTCAACTAGTAAGCCTCAAAATGACCTTACTAGTGAACTAGTGGGCACATTTATGGCCTTACATGTTCACTAGTAAGCGTCAAAATGATCTTACTAGTGAACTAGTGGGCACGTTTATGGCCTTACATGTTCACTAGTAAGCGTGAAAATGATCTTACTAGTGAACTAGTGGGCGTTTTGCGCCTTACATGTCAACTTGTAAGCCTCAAAATGATCTTACGAGTGAGCTAGTGGGCGTTTTGCGGCTTACATGTCAACTAGTAAGCCTCAAAATGATCTTACTAGTGAACTAGTGGGTTCTTTTGTGGCTTACCTGTTCACTAGTAAGCGTCAAAATGATCTTACTAGTGAACTAGTGGGCACGTTTATGGCCTTACATGTTCACTAGTAAGCGTGAAAATGATCTTACTAGTGAACTAGTGGGCGTTTTGCGCCTTACATGTCAACTTGTAAGCCTCAAAATGATCTTACGAGTGAGCTAGTGGGCGTTTTGCGGCTTACATGTTCACTAGTAAGTGTCAAAATGACCTTACTAGTGAATTAGTGAGCGTTTTGTGGCTTACATGTTCACTAGTAACCGTCAAAATGACCTTACTAGTGAATAAGTGAGCGTTTTGTGGCTCACATCTCAACTAGTAAGCCTCAAAATGATCTTACTAGTGAACTAGTGGGTTCTTTTGTGGCTTACATGTTCACTAGTAAGCGTCACAATGACCTTACTTGTGAACTAGTGAGCGTTTTGTGGCTTACATGTTCACTAGTAAGCGTCAAAATGATCTTACGAGTGAACTAGTGGGCGTTTTGCGGCTTACATGTCAACAAGTAAGCCTCAAAATGATCTTACTAGTGAATTAGTGAGCATTTTGTGGCTTACATCTCAACTAGTAAGCCTCAAAATGATCTTACTAGTGAACTAGTGGGCGTTTTGTGGCTTACATGTTCACTAGTAAGCCTCAAAATGATCTTACTAGTGAACTACTGGGCACATTTATGGCCTTACATGTTCACTAGTAAGCCTCAAAATGATCTTAAGAGTGAACAAGTGGGCGTTTTGCGGCTTACATGTCAACAAATAAGCCTCAAAATGATCTTACTAGTGAACTAATGGGCGTTTTGTGGCTTACATGTTAACTAGTAAGTGTCAAAATGACCTTACTAGTGAACTAGTGGGCGTTTTGTGGCTTACATGTTCACTAGTAAGCGTCAAAATGACCTTACTAGTGAATTAGTGAGCGTTTTTTGGCTTACATGTCAACTAGTAAGCCTCAAAATGATCTTACTAGTTAACTAGTGGGCGTTTTGTGGCTTACATGTTCACTAGTAAGCCTCAAAATGACCTTACTAGTGAACTAATGGGCACATTTATGGCCTTACATGTTCACTAGTAAGCGTCAAAATGATCTTACTAGTGAACTAGTGGGCACGTTTATGGCCTTACATGTTCACTAGTAAGCGTGAAAATGATCTTACTAGTGAACTAGTGGGCGTTTTGCACCTTACATGTCAACTTGTAAGCCTCAAAATGACCTTACGAGTGAACTAGTGGGTTCTTTTGTGGCTTACATGTTCACTAGTAAGCGTCACAATGACCTTACTTGTGAACTAGTGAGCGTTTTGTGGCTTACATGTTCATTAGTAAGCCTCAAAATGATCTTACTAGTGAACTAGTGGGCGTTTTGTGGCTTACATGTCAAATAGTAAGCCTCAAAATGATCTTACTAGTGAACTAGTGGGCGTTTTGTGGCTTACATCTTCACTCGTAAGCCTCAAAATGATCTTATAGGGAACTAGTGGGCACATTTATGGCCTTACGTGTTCACTAGTAACCGTCAAAATGATCTTACTAGTAAACTAGTGGGCGTTTTGTGGCTTACATCTTCACTCGTAAGCCTCAAAATGATCTTATAGGGAACTAGTGGGCACATTTATGGCCTTACGTGTTCACTAGTAAGCCTCAAAATGATCTTACTAGTGAACAAGTGGGCGTTTTCTGGCTTACATGTCAACTAGTAAGCCTCAAAATGATCTTACGAGTGAACTAGTGGGCGTTTTGCGGCTTACATGTCTACAAGTAAGCCTCAAAATGATCTTACTAATGAACTAGTGGGCGTTTTGTGGCTTACATGTTCACTAGTAACCGTCAAAATGACCTTACTAGTGAATAAGTGAGCGTTTTGTGGCTCACATCTCAACTAGTAAGCCTCAAAATGATCTTACTAGTGAACTAGTGGGCGTTTTGTGGCTTACATGTTCACTAGTAAGCCTCAAAATTATCTTACTAGTGAACTAGTGGGCACATTTATGGCCTTACATGTTCACTAGTAAGCGTCAAAATGATCTTACTAGTGAACTAGTGGGCGTTTTGCGGCTTGCATGTCAACTAGTAAGCCTCAAAATGATCTTACGAGTGAACTAGTGGGCGTTTTGCGGCTTACATGTCAAAAAATAATCCTCAAAATGATCTTACTAGTGAACTAGTGGGCGTTTTGTGGCTTACATGTTAACTAGTAAGCGTCAAAATGACCTTACTAGTGAACTAGTGGGCGTTTTGTGGCTTACATGTTCACTAGTAAGCGTCAGAATGACCTTACTAGTGAATTAGTGAGCGTTTTGTGGCTTACATGTCAACTAGTAAGCCTCAAAATGATCTTACTAGTTAACTAGTGGGCGTTTTGTGGCTTACATGTTCACTAGTAAGCCTCAAAATGACCTTACTAGTGAACTAGTGGGCACATTTATGGCCTTACATGTTCACTAGTAAGCGTCAAAATGATCTTACTAGTGAACTAGTGGGCACGTTTGTGGCCTTACATGTTCACTAGTAAGCGTGAAAATGATCTTACTAGTGAACTAGTGGGCGTTTTGCGGCTTACATGTCAACTAGTAAGCCTCAAAATGATCTTGCGAGTGAGCTAGTGGGCGTTTTGCGGCTTACATGTCAACTAGTAAGCCTCAAAATGATCTTACTAGTGAACTAGTGGGTTCTTTTGTGGCTTACATGTTCACTAGTAAGCGTCACAATGACCTTACTTGTGAACTAGTGAGCTTTTTGTGGCTTACATGTTCACTAGTAAGCGTCAAAATGATCTTACTAGTGAACTAGTGGGCGTTTTGTGGCTTACATGTTCATTAGTAAGCCTCAAAATGATCTTACTAGTGAACTAGTGGGCGTTTTGTGGCTTACATGTCAAATAGTAAGCCTCAAAATGATCTTACTAGTGAACTAGTGGGCACATTTATGGCCTTACGTGCTCACCAGTAAGCGTCAAAATGATCTTACTAGTAAACTAGTGGGCGTTTTATGGCTTACATCTTCACTCGTAAGCCTCAAAATGATCTTATAGGGAACTAGTGGGCACATTTATGGCCTTACGTGTTCACTAGTAAGCCTCAAAATGATCTTACTAATGAACTAGTGGGCGTTTTGTGGCTTACATGTCAACTAGTAAGCCTCAAAATGATCTTACGAGTGAACTAGTGGGCGTTTTGCGGCTTACATGTCAACAAGTAAGCCTTAAAATGATCTCACTAGTGAACTAGTGGGCGTTTTGTGGCTTACATGTTCACTAGTAAGCGTCAAAATGACCTTACTAGTGAATTAGTGAGCGTTTTGTGGCTTACATGTCAACTAGTAAGCCTCAAAATGATCTTACTAGTTAACTAGTGGGCGTTTTGTGGCTTACATGTTCACTAGTAAGCCTCAAAATGACCTTACTAGTGAACTAGTGGGCACATTTATGGCCTTACATGTTCACTAGTAAGCGTCAAAATGATCTTACTAGTGAACTAGTGGGCACGTTTATGGCCTTACATGTTCACTAGTAAGCGTGAAAATGATCTTACTAGTGAACTATTGGGCGTTTTGCGCCTTACATGTCAACTTGTAAGCCTCAAAATGACCTTACGAGTGAGCTAGTGGGCGTTTTGCGGCGTACATGTCAACTAGTAAGCCTCAAAATGATCTTACTAGTGAACTAGTGGGTTCTTTTGTGGCTTACATGTTCACTAGTAAGCGTCACAATGACCTTACTTGTGAACTAGTGAGCGTTTTGTGGCTTACATGTTCACTAGTAAGCATCAAAATGATCTTACTAGTGAACTAGTGGGCGTTTTGTGGCTTACATGTTCATTAGTAAGCCTCAAAATGATCTTACTAGTGAACTAGTGGGCGTTTTGTGGCTTACATGTCAACTAGTAAGCCTCAAAATGATATTACGAGTGAACTAGTGGGCGTTTTGCGGCTTACATGTCAACAAGTAAGTCTCAAAATGATCTTACTAATGAACTAGTGGGTGTTTTGTGGCTTACATGTTCACGAGTAAGCGTCAAAATGACCTTACTAGTGAATTAGTGAGCGTTTTGTGGCTTACATGTCAACTAGTAAGCCTCAAAATGATCTTACTATTGAACTAGTGGGCGTTTTGTGGCTTACATGTTCACTAGTTAGCCTCAAAATGATCTTACTAGTGAACTAGTGGGCACATTTATGGCCTTACATATTCACTAGTAAGCGTCAAAATGATCTTACTAGTGAACTAGTGGGCATTTTGCGGCTTGCATGTCAACAAGTAAGCCCCAAAATGATCTTACTAATGAACTAGTGGGCGTTTTGTGGCTTACATTTTCACTAGTAAGCGTCAAAATGACCTTACTAGTGAACTAGTGGGCACATTTATGGCCTTACATATTCACTAGTAAGCGTCAAAATGATCTTACTAGTGAACTAGTGGGCATTTTGCGGCTTGCATGTCAACTAGTAAGCCTCAAAATGATCTTACTAGTGAACTAGTGGGTTCTTTTGTGGCTTACATGTTCACTAGTAAGCGTCACAATGACCTTACTTGTGAACTAGTGAGCGTTTTGTGGCTTACATGTTCACTAGTAAGCATCAAAATGATCTTACTAGTGAACTAGTGGGCGTTTTGTGGCTTACATGTTCATTAGTAAGCCTCAAAATGATCTTACTAGTGAACTAGTGGGCGTTTTGTGGCTTACATGTCAACTAGTAAGCCTCAAAATGATATTACGAGTGAACTAGTGGGCGTTTTGCGGCTTACATGTCAACAAGTAAGTCTCAAAATGATCTTACTAATGAACTAGTGGGTGTTTTGTGGCTTACATGTTCACGAGTAAGCGTCAAAATGACCTTACTAGTGAATTAGTGAGCGTTTTGTGGCTTACATGTCAACTAGTAAGCCTCAAAATGATCTTACTATTGAACTAGTGGGCGTTTTGTGGCTTACATGTTCACTAGTTAGCCTCAAAATGATCTTACTAGTGAACTAGTGGGCACATTTATGGCCTTACATATTCACTAGTAAGCGTCAAAATGATCTTACTAGTGAACTAGTGGGCATTTTGCGGCTTGCATGTCAACAAGTAAGCCCCAAAATGATCTTACTAATGAACTAGTGGGCGTTTTGTGGCTTACATTTTCACTAGTAAGCGTCAAAATGACCTTACTAGTGAACTAGTGGGCACATTTATGGCCTTACATATTCACTAGTAAGCGTCAAAATGATCTTACTAGTGAACTAGTGGGCATTTTGCGGCTTGCATGTCAACAAGTAAGCCTCAAAATGATCTTACTAGTGAACTAGTGGGTTCTTTTGTGGCTTACATGTTCACTAGTAAGCGTCACAATGACCTTACTTGTGAACTAGTGAGCTTTTTGTGGCTGACATGTTCACTAGTAAGCGTCAAAATGATCTTACTAGTGAACTAGTGGGCGTTTTGTGGCTTACATGTTCATTAGTAAGCCTCAAAATGATCTTACTAGTGAACTAGTGGGCGTTTTGTTGCTTAAGTGTCAAATAGTAAGCCTCAAAATGATCTTACTAGTGAACTAGTGGGCACATTTATGGCCTTACGTGTTCACTAGTAAGCGTCAAAATGATCTTACTAGTAAACTAGTGGGCGTTTTGTGGCTTACATCTTCACTCGTAAGCCACAAAATGATCTTATAGGGAACTAGTGGGCACATTTATGGCCTTACGTGTTCACTAGTAAGCCTCAAAATGATCTTTCTAGTGAACTAGTGGGCGTTTTGTGGCTTACATGTCAACTAGTAAGCCTCAAAATGATCTTACGAGTGAACTAGTGGGCGTTTTGTGGCTTACATGTTAACTAGTAAGCGTCAAAATGATCTTACTAGTGATCTAGTGGGCGTTTTGCGGCTTGCATGTCAACTAGTAAGCCTCAAAATGATATTACGAGTGAACTAGTGGGCGTTTTGCGGCTTACATGTCAACAAGTAAGTCTCAAAATGATCTTACTAATGAACTAGTGGGTGTTTTGTGGCTAACATGTTCACTAGTAAGCGTCAAAATGACCTTACTAGTGAATTAGTGAGCGTTTTGTGGCTTACATGTCAACTAGTAAGCCTCAAAATGATCTTACTATAGAACTAGTGGGCGTTTTGTGGCTTACATGTTCACTAGTTAGCCTCAAAATGATCTTACTAGTGACCTAGTGGGCACATTTATGGCCTTACATATTCACTAGTAAGCGTCAAAATGATCTTACTAGTGAACTAGTGGGCATTTTGCGGCTTGCATGTCAACAAGTAAGCCCCAAAATGATCTTACTAATGAACTAGTGGGCGTTTTGTGGCTTACATTTTCACTAGTAAGCGTCAAAATGACCTTACTAGTGAACTAGTGGGCACATTTATGGCCTTACATATTCACTAGTAAGCGTCAAAATGATCTTACTAGTGAACTAGTGGGCATTTTGCGGCTTGCATGTCAACAAGTAAGCCTCAAAATGATCTTACTAGTGAACTAGTGGGTTCTTTTGTGGCTTACATGTTCACTAGTAAGCGTCACAATGACCTTACTTGTGAACTAGTGAGCTTTTTGTGGCTTACATGTTCACTAGTAAGCGTCAAAATGATCTTACTAGTGAACTAGTGGGCGTTTTGTGGCTTACATGTTCATTAGTAAGCCTCAAAATGATCTTACTAGTGAACTAGTGGGCGTTTTGTTGCTTACATGTCAAATAGTAAGCCTCAAAATGATCTTACTAGTGAACTAGTGGGCACATTTATGGCCTTACGTGTTCACTAGTAAGCGTCAAAATGATCTTACTAGTAAACTAGTGGGCGTTTTGTGGCTTACATCTTCACTCGTAAGCCACAAAATGATCTTATAGGGAACTAGTGGGCACATTTATGGCCTTACGTGTTCACTAGTAAGCCTCAAAATGATCTTACTAGTGAACTAGTGGGCGTTTTGTGGCTTACATGTCAACTAGTAAGCCTCAAAATGATCTTACGAGTGAACTAGTGGGCGTTTTGTGGCTTACATGTTAACTAGTAAGCGTCAAAATGATCTTACTAGTGAACTAGTGGGCGTTTTGCGGCTTGCATGTCAACTAGTAAGCCTCAAAATGATATTACGAGTGAACTAGTGGGTGTTTTGTTGCTTACATGTCAAATAGTAAGCCTCAAAATGATCTTACTAGTGAACTAGTGGGCACATTTATGGCCTTACGTGTTCACTAGTAAGCGTCAAAATGACCTTACTAGTGAATTAGTGAGCGTTTTGTGGCTTACATGTCAACTAGTAAGCCTCAAAATGATCTTACTATTGAACTAGTGGGCGTTTTGTGGCTTACATGTTCACTAGTTAGCCTCAAAATGATCTTACTAGTGAACTAGTGGGCACATTTATGGCCTTACATATTCACTAGTAAGCGTCAAAATGATCTTACTAGTGAACTAGTGGGCGTTTTGCGCCTTACATGTCAACAAGTAAGCCCCAAAATGATCTTACTAATGAACTAGTGGGCGTTTTGTGGCTTACATTTTCACTAGTACGCGTCAAAATGACCTTACTAGTGAACTAGTGAGCGTTTTGTGGCTTACATGTTCACTAGTTAGCGCCAAAATGATCTTACCAGTGAACTGGTGGGCGTTTTGCGGCTTACATGTCAACTAGTAAGCCTCAAAATGATCTTACTAATGAACTAGTGGGCATGTTGTGGCTTACATGTCAACCAGTAAGCCTCAAAATGATCTTACTAGTGAACTAGTGGGCACATTTATGGCCTTACATATTCACTAGTAAGCGTCAAAATGATCTTACTAGTGAACTAGTGGGCATTTTGCGGCTTGCATGTCAACAAGTAAGCCTCAAAATGATCTTACTAGTGAACTAGTGGGTTCTTTTGTGGCTTACATGTTCACTAGTAAGCGTCACAATGACCTTACTTGTGAACTAGTGAGCTTTTTGTGGCTTACATGTTCACTAGTAAGCGTCAAAATGATCTTACTAGTGAACTAGTGGGCGTTTTGTGGCTTACATGTTCATTAGTAAGCCTCAAAATGATCTTACTAGTGAACTAGTGGGCGTTTTGTTGCTTACATGTCAAATAGTAAGCCTCAAAATGATCTTACTAGTGAACTAGTGGGCGTTTTGTGGCTTACATGTCAAATAGTAAGCCTCAAAATGATGTTACTAGTGAACTATTGGGCAAATTTATGGCCTTACGTGTTCACCAGTAAGTGTCAAAATGATCTTACTAGTAAACTAGTGGGCGTTTTGTGGCTTACATCTTCACTCGTAAGCCTCAAAATGATCTTATAGGGAACTAGTGGGCACATTTATGGCCTTACGTGTTCACTAGTAAGCCTCAAAATGATCTTACTAATGAACTAGTGGGCGTTTTGTGGCTTACATGTCAACTAGTAAGCCTCAAAATGATCTTACGAGTGAACTAGTGGGCGTTTTGCGGCTTACATGTCAACAAGTAAGCCTTAAAATGATCTTACTAGTGAACTAGTGGGCGTTTTGTGGCTTACATGTTCACTAGTAAGCGTCAAAATGACCTTACTAGTGAATTAGTGAGCGTTTTGTGGCTTACATGTCAACTAGTAAGCCTCAAAATGATCTTACTAGTTAACTAGTGGGCGTTTTGTGTCTTACATGTTCACGAGTAAGCCTCAAAATGACCTTACTAGTGAACTAGTGGGCACATTTATGGCCTTACATGTTCACTAGTAAGCGTCAAAATGATCTTACTAGTGAACTAGTGGGCACGTTTATGGCCTTACATGTTCACTAGTAAGCGTGAAAATGATCTTACTAGTGAACTAGTGGGCGTTTTGCGCCTTACATGTCAACTTGTAAGCCTCAAAATGACCTTACGAGTGAGCTAGTGGGCGTTTTGCGGCGTACATGTCAACTAGTAAGCCTCAAAATGATCTTACTAGTGAACTAGTGGGTTCTTTTGTGGCTTACATGTTCACTAGTAAGCGTCACAATGACCTTACTTGTGAACTAGTGAGCGTTTTGTGGCTTACATGTTCACTAGTAAGCATCAAAATGATCTTACTAGTGAACTAGTGGGCGTTTTGTGGCTTACATGTTCACTAGTAAGCGTCAAAATGACCTTACTAGTGAATTAGTGAGCGTTTTGTGGCTTACATGTCAACTAGTAAGCCTCAAAATGATCTTACTATTGAACTAGTGGGCGTTTTGTGGCTTACATGTTCACTAGTTAGCCTCAAAATGATCTTACTAGTGAACTAGTGGGCACATTTATGGCCTTACATATTCACTAGTAAGCGTCAAAATGATCTTACTAGTGAACTAGTGGGCATTTTGCGGCTTGCATGTCAACAAGTAAGCCCCAAAATGATCTTACTAATGAACTAGTGGGCGTTTTGTGGCTTACATTTTCACTAGTAAGCGTCAAAATGACCTTACTAGTGAACTAGTGGGCACATTTATGGCCTTACATATTCACTAGTAAGCGTCAAAATGATCTTACTAGTGAACTAGTGGGCATTTTGCGGCTTGCATGTCAACAAGTAAGCCTCAAAATGATCTTACTAGTGAACTAGTGGGTTCTTTTGTGGCTTACATGTTCACTAGTAAGCGTCACAATGACCTTACTTGTGAACTATTGAGCTTTTTGTGGCTTACATGTTCACTAGTAAGCGTCAAAATGATCTTACTAGTGAACTAGTGGGCGTTTTGTGGCTTACATGTTCATTAGTAAGCCTCAAAATGATCTTACTAGTGAACTAGTGGGCGTTTTGTTGCTTACATGTCAAATAGTAAGCCTCAAAATGATCTTACTAGTGAACTAGTGGGCACATTTATGGCCTTACGTGTTCACTAGTAAGCCTCAAAATGATCTTACTAGTGAACTAGTGGGCGTTTTGTGGCTTACATGTCAACTAGTAAGCCTCAAAATGATCTTACGAGTGAACTAGTGGGCGTTTTGTGGCTTACATGTTAACTAGTAAGCGTCAAAATGATCTTACTAGTGAACTAGTGGGCGTTTTGCGGCTTGCATGTCAACTAGTTACTAGTAAACTAGTGGGCAAGTTTATGGCCTTACATGTTCACTAGTAAGCGTGAAAATGACCTTACTAGTGAACTAGTGACAATTTGTGGCTTACATGTTCACGAGTAAGCGTCAAAATGACCTTACTAGTGAACTAGTGAGCGTTTTGTGGCTTACATGTTCACTAGTAAGCCTCAAAATGATCTTACGAGTGAACTAGTGGGTGTTTTGTGGCTTACATGTTCACTAGTAAGCGTCAAAATGACCTTAATAGTGAATTAGTGAGCGTTTTGTGGCTTACATGTCAACTAGTAAGCCTCAAAATGATCTTACTAGTGAAGTAGTGGGCGTTTTGTGGCTTACGTGTTCACTAGTAAGCCTCAAAATGATCTTACTAGTGAACTAGTGGGCACATTTATGGCCTTACATGTTCACTAGTAAGCGTCAAAATGATCTTACTAGTGAACTAGTGGGCACATTTATGGCCTTACATGTTCACTAGTAAGCCTCAAAATGATATTACTAATGAACTAGTGGGTGTTTTGTGGCTTACATGTTCACTAGTAAGCGTCAAAATGACCTTACTAGTGAATTGTTGAGCTTTTTGTGGCTTACATGTCAACTAGTAAGCCTCAAAATGATCTTACGAGTGAACTAGTGAGCGTTTTGCGGCTTACATGTCAACAAGTAAGCCTCAAAATGATCTTACTAATGAACTAGTGGGCGTTTTTTGGCTTACATGTTCAATAGTAAGCGTCAAAATGACCTTACTAGTGAATTAGTGAGCGTTTTGTGGCTTATATCTCAACTAGTAAGCCTCAAAATGATCTTACTAGTGAACTAGTGGGCACATTTATGGCCTTACATGTTCACTAGTAAGCGTCAAAATGATCTTACTAGTGAACTAGTGGGCACATTTATGGCCTTACATGTTCACTAGTACGCGTCAAAATGATCTTACTAGTGAACTAGTGGGCACATTTATGGCCTTACATGTTCACTAGTAAGTGTCAAAATGATCTTATTAGTGAACTCTTGTGCATTTTGCGGCTTGCATGTCAACAAGTAAGCCTCAAAATGATCTTACTAGTGAAGTAGTGGGCGTTTTGTGGCTTACATGTTCACTATTAAGTGTCAAAATGACCTTATTAGTTAACTAGTGAGTGTTTTGTGGCTTACATGTTCACTAGTAAGCGTCAAAATGACCTTACTAGTGAACTAGTGAGCGTTTTGTGGCTTACATGTTCACTAGTAAGCATCAAAATGATCTTACCAGTGAACTCGTGGGCGTTTTGCGGCTTACATGTCAACTAGTAAGCCTCAAAATGATTACTAGTGAACTAGTGGGCGTTTTGTGGCTTACGTGTTCACGAGTAAGCGTCAAAATGATCTTACTAGTGAACTAGTGGGCGTTTTGCGGCTTGCATGTCAACAAGTAAGCCTCAAAATGATCTTACTAGTGAACTAGTGGGCGTTTTGTGGCGTACATGTTCACTAGTAAGTGTCAAAATGACCTTACTAGTTAACTAGTGAGTGTTTTGTGGCTTACATGTTCACTAGTAAGCGTCAAAATGTCCTTACTAGTGAACTAGTGAGCGTTTTGCGGCTTACATGCCAACTAGTAAGCCTCAAAATGATCTTACTAGTGAACTAGTGGGCATTTTGTGGCTTACATGTCAACCAGTAAGCCTCAAAATGATCTTACTAGTGAACTAGTGGGCACATTTATGGCCTTACATGTTCACTAGTAAGCGTCAAAATGATCTTACTAGTAAACTAGTGGGCACATTTATGGCCTTACATGTTCACTAGTAAGCGTCAAAATGACCTTACTAGTGAACTAGTGGGCGTTTTGTGGCTTACATGTCAACTCGTAAGCCTCAAAATGAACTTACGAGTGAGCTAGTGGGCGTTTTGCGGCTTACATGTCAACTACTAAGCCTCACAATGATCTTACTAGTGAACTAGTGGGCATTTTGTGGCTTACATGTCAACTACTAAGCCTCAAAATGATCTTACTAGTGAACTAGTGGGCGTTTTGCGGCTTACATGTCAACAAGTAAGCCTCAAAATGATCTTACTAATGAACTAGTGGGTGTTTTGTGGCTTACATGTTCACTAGTAAGCGTCAAAATGACCTTAATAGTGAATTAGTGAGCGTTTTGTGGCTTACATGTCAACTAGTAAGCCTTACATGTCAACATTGGGTCTAACCCGCCTCTGCATAGTTACGCCATGTGCTGCGCAGGATTTACCCTAGTCTTGCTTTTTTGTTCTTTTTTGCTGTTTTTGTCTTTTGTCACATGTTGTTTGTTGTTTCATTGTGTGGACCTGATATGGACTGTTTTCAGCGCTTTTTGGCCATGACATTCGTCAAAGGAGCAGTATCTGTGCTTGGTGGTTGCGCCTTCTCGGCAGCACGCCTGTACCAGCACAGATTTTGATTGGGAGGAATGTCGGCGCCATTGACTGTCGTTGCTGGACAGACCTGGGGCGCTTGTGTTTTTTGCGCCAGTAATGGGCAGCATTTTTCACAACCCCGATTTGTTCAGTGGCTATGTCAGCGCTGTTGGACAGTTGGCGTTGGTGCGGCTGGATGGATGGCCGCTGAAGTTGAGGATGAGGAGAGAGGAGCGTTGGCGAAGAGCGCCGATGCGTATTTGGAACCGTGAGTCGCCGCTTGGAATTGAAATGGATTTCCATGGGACAGGAGAAGTGAACCAATCTCTTTTTTCGGCAATGGATGCTACAGCTTCTTGTTGACTTTGAAACTTAGCTTGTAGGCGACGTGTGCACATTTTGAGCATGACGTCTCTGATCCACTGGTTAAAGGACACTTTGATTCTCTCCTCTTTCATCTCAAACCGCTTCAAACAACAAAGCGTGTGACGGAAAAGTGGTTAGGACTGGACGACTGTCCATGTTTTATGTTATGTGTTGTGTTTATTATTTTACCTTATGTTAACTGTTTTGTAAAGCGCTTTGTTACAGCTGCCGCTGTTGTGAAAGCGCTATATAAATCAGCATGTATTGTATTGTATTGTATTGTATTGTAACTAGTAAGCCTCAAAATGATCTTACTAGTGAACTAGTGGGCATTTTGTGGCTTACATGTCAACCAGTAAGCCTCAAAATGATCTTACTAGTGAACTAGTGGGCACATTTATGGCCTTACATGTTCACTAGTAAGCGTCAAAATGATCTTACTAGTAAACTAGTGGGCACATTTATGGCCTTACATGTTCACTAGTAAGCGTCAAAATGACCTTACTAGTGAACTAGTGGGCGTTTTGCGGCTTACATGTCAACTAGTAAGCCTCAAAATGATCTTACTAGTGAACTAGTGGGCATTCTGTGGCTTACATGTCAACTACAAAGCCTCAAAATGATCTTACTAGTGAACTAGTGGGCGTTTTGCGGCTTACATGTCAACTCGTAAGCCTCAAAATGATCTTACGAGTGAGCTAGTGGGCGTTTTGCGGCTTACATGTCAACTACTAAGCCTCACAATGATCTTACTAGTGAACTAGTGGGCATTCTGTGGCTTACATGTCAACTACAAAGCCTCAAAATGATCTTACTAGTGAACTAGTGGGCGTTTTGCGGCTTACATGTCAACAAGTAAGCCTCAAAATGATCTTACTAATGAACTAGTGGGTGTTTTGTGGCTTACATGTCAACTAGTAAGCCTCAAAATGATCTTTCGAGTGAACTAGTGGGCACATTTATGGCCTTACATGTTCACTAGTAAGCCTCAAAATGATCTTACTCGTGAACTAGTGGGCGTTTTGTGGATTACATGTTCACGAGTAAGTGTCAAAATGATCTTACTAATGAACTAGTGGGCGTTTTGTGGCTTACATGTTCACTAGTAAGCGTCAAAATGACCTTACTAGTGAATTGTTGAGCGTTTTGTGGCTTACATGTCAACTAGTAAGCCTCAAAATGATCTTACGAGTGAACTAGTGGGCGTTTTGCGGCTTACATGTCAACAAGTAAGCCTCAAAATGATCTTACTAATGAACTAGTGGGCGTTTTGTGGCTTACATGTTCACTACTAAGTGTCAAAATGACATTACTAGTGAATTAGTGAGCGTTTTGTGGCTTACATCTCAACTAGTAAGCCTCAAAATGATCTTACTAGTGAACTAGTGGGCGTTTTGTGGCTTACATGTTCACTAGTAAGCCTCAAAATGATCTTACTAGTGAACTAGTGGGCACATTTATGGCCTTACTTGTTCACTAGTAAGCGTCAAAATGATCTTACTAGTGAACTAGTGGGCGTTTTGCGGCTTGCATGTCAACTAGTAAGCCTCAAAATGATCTTACGAGTTAACTAGTGGGCGTTTTGCGGCTTACATGTCAACAAATAAGCCTCAAAATGATCTTACTCGTGAACTAGTGGGCGTTTTGTGGCTTACATGTTAACTAGTAAGCGTCAAACTGACCTTACTAGTGAACTGGTGAGCGTTTTGTGGCTTACATGTTCACTAGTAAGCCTCAAAATGATCTTACGAGTGAGCTAAGGGTCGTTTTGTGGCTTACATGTCAACTAGTAAACCTCAAAATGATCTTACTAGTGAACTAGTGGGCGTTTTGTGGCTTACATCTTCACTAGTAAGACTCAAAATGAACTTACTAGTGAACTAGTGGGCGTTTTGCGGCTTACATGTCAACTAGCAAGCCTCAAAATGATCTTACTAGTGAACTAGTGGGCACATTTATGGCCTTACATGTTCACTAGTAAGCGTCAAAATGATCTTACTAGTAAACTAGTGGGCGTTTTGCGGCTTACATATCAACTAGTAAGCCTCAAAATGATCTTACTAGTGAACTAGTGGGTTCTTTTGTGGCTTACATGTTCACTAGTAAGCGTCACAATGACCTTACTTGTGAACTAGTGAGCGTTTTGTGGCTTACATGTTCACTAGTAAGCATCAAAATGATCTTACTAGTGAACTAGTGGGCGTTTTGTGGCTTACATGTTCATTAGTAAGCCTCAAAATGATCTTACTAGTGAACTAGTGGGCGTTTTGTGGCTTACATGTCAACTAGTAAGCCTCAAAATGATATTACGAGTGAACTAGTGGGCGTTTTGCGGCTTACATGTCAACAAGTAAGTCTCAAAATGATCTTACTAATGAACTAGTGGGTGTTTTGTGGCTTACATGTTCACTAGTAAGCGTCAAAATGACCTTACTAGTGAATTAGTGAGCGTTTTGTGGCTTACATGTCAACTAGTAAGCCTCAAAATGATCTTACTATTGAACTAGTGGGCGTTTTGTGGCTTACATGTTCACTAGTTAGCCTCAAAATGATCTTACTAGTGAACTAGTGGGCACATTTATGGCCTTACATATTCACTAGTAAGCATCAAAATGATCTTACTAGTGAACTAGTGGGCATTTTGAATCTTGCATGTCAACAAGTAAGCCTCAAAATGATCTTACTAGTGAACTAGTGGGTTCTTTTGTGGCTTACATGTTCACTAGTAAGCGTCACAATGACCTTACTAGTGAATTAGTGAGCGTTTTGTGGCTTACATGTCAACTAGTAAGCCTCAAAATGATCTTACTATTGAACTAGTGGGCGTTTTGTGGCTTACATGTTCACTAGTTAGCCTCAAAATGATCTTACTAGTGAACTAGTGGGCACATTTATGGCCTTACATATTCACTAGTAAGCATCAAAATGATCTTACTAGTGAACTAGTGGGCATTTTGCGGCTTGCATGTCAACAAGTAAGCCTCAAAATGATCTTACTAGTGAACTAGTGGGTTCTTTTGTGGCTTACATGTTCACTAGTAAGCGTCAAAATGATCTTATTAGTGAACTAGTGGGCGTTTTGTGGCTTACATCTTCACTCGTAAGCCACAAAATGATCTTATAGGGAACTAGTGGGCACATTTATGGCCTTATGTGTTCACTAGTAAGCCTCAAAATGATCTTACTAGTGAACTAGTGGGCGTTTTGTGGCTTACATGTCAACTAGTAAGCCTCAAAATGATCTTACTAGTGAACTAGTGGGCGTTTTGTTGCTTACATGTCAAATAGTAAGCCTCAAAATGATCTTACTAGTGAACTAGTGGGCACATTTATGGCCTTACGTGTTCACTAGTAAGCGTCAAAATGATCTTACTAGTAAACTAGTGGGCGTTTTGTGGCTTACATCTTCACTCGTAAGCCACAAAATGATCTTATAGGGAACTAGTGGGCACATTTATGGCCTTATGTGTTCACTAGTAAGCCTCAAAATGATCTTACTAGTGAACTAGTGGGCGTTTTGTGGCTTACATGTCAACTAGTAAGCCTCAAAATGATCTTACGAGTGAACTAGTGGGCGTTTTGTGGCTTACATGTTAACTAGTAAGCGTCAAAATGATCTTACTAGTGAACTAGTGGGCGTTTTGCGGCTTGCATGTCAACTAGTAAGCCTCAAAATGATATTACGAGTGAACTAGTGGGCGTTTTGCAGCTTACATGTCAACAAGTAAGTCTCAAAATGATCTTACTAATGAACTAGTGGGTGTTTTGTGGCTTACATGTTCACTAGTAAGCGTCAAAATGACCTTACTAGTGAATTAGTGAGCGTTTTGTGGCTTACATGTCAACTAGTAAGCCTCAAAATGATCTTACTATTGAACTAGTGGGCGTTTTGTGGCTTACATGTTCACTAGTTAGCCTCAAAATGATCTTACTAGTGAACTAGTGGGCACATTTATGGCCTTACATATTCACTAGTAAGCGTCAAAATGATCTTACTAGTGAACTAGTGGGCATTTTGCGGCTTGCATGTCAACAAGTAAGCCCCAAAATGATCTTACTAATGAACTAGTGGGCGTTTTGTGGCTTACATTTTCACTAGTACGCGTCAAAATGACCTTACTAGTGAACTAGTGAGCGTTTTGTGGCTTACATCTCAACTAGTAAGCCTCAAAATGATCTTACTAGCGAACTAGTGGGTTCTTTTGTGGCTTACATGTTCACTAGTAAGCATCACAATGACCTTACTTGTGAACTAGTGAGCGTTTTGTGGGTTACATGTTAACTAGTAAGCGTCAAAATGACCTTACTAGTGAACTAGTGACAATTTGTGGCTTACATGTTCACGAGTAAGCGTCAAAATGACCTTACGAGTGAGCTAAGGGGCGTTTTGTGGTTTACATGTCAACTAGTAAGCCTCAAAATGATCTTACTAGTGAACTAGTGGGCGTTTTGTGGCTTACATCTTCACTAGTAAGCCTCAAAATGAACTTACTAGTGAACTAGTGGGCGTTTTGCGGCTTACATGTCAACTAGCAAGCCTCAAAATGATCTTACTAGTGAACTAGTGGGCACATTTATGGCCTTACATGTTCACTAGTAAGCGTCAAAATGATCTTACTAGTACACTAGTGGGCAAGTTTATGGCCTTACATGTTCACTAGTAAGCGTGAAAATGACCTTACTAGTGAACTAGTGACAATTTGTGGCTTACATGTTCACGAGTAAGCGTCAAAATGACCTTACTAGTGAACTAGTCAGCGTTTTGTGGCTTACATGTTCACTAGTAAGCCTCAAAATGATCTTACGAGTGAGCTAAGGGGCGTTTTGTGGCTTACATGTCAACTAGTAAGCCTCAAAATGATCTTACTAGTGAACTAGTGGGCGTTTTGTGGCTTACATGTTCACTAGTAAGTGTCAAAATGACCTTACTAGTTAACTAGTGTGTGTTTTGTGGCTTACATGTTCACTAGTCGGCGTCAAAATGATCTTACTAGTGAACTAGTGAGCGTTTTGTGGCTTACATGTTCACTAGTAAGCCTCAAAATGATCTTACTAGTGAACTAGTGGGCACATTTATGGCCTTACATGTTCACTAGTAAGCCTCAAAATGATCTTACCAGTGAACTAGTGGGCGTTTTGCGGCTTACATGTCAACTAGTAAGCCTCAAAATGATCTTACTAGTGAACTAGTGGGCATTTTGTGGCTTACATGTCAACTAGTAAGCCTCAAAATGATCTTACTAGTGAACTAGTGGGCACATTTATGGCCTTATATGTTCACTAGTAAGCCTCAAAATGATCTTACTAGTGAACTAGTGGGCGTTTTGTGGCTTACATGTTCACGAGTAAGCGTCAAAATGATCTTACTAGTGAACTAGTGGGCGTTTTGCGGCTTGCATGTCAACTAGTAAGCCTCAAAATGATCTTACTAGTGAACTAGTGGGCACATTTATGGCCTTACATGTTCACTAGTAAGCCTCAAAATGATCTTACTAATGAACTAGTGGGTGTTTTGTTGCTTACATGTTCACTAGTAAGCGTCAAAATGACCTTACTAGTGAATTGTTGAGCGTTTTGTGGCTTACATGTCAACTAGTAAGCCTCAAAATGATCTTACGAGTGAACTAGTGGGCGTTTTGCGGCTTACATGTCAACAAGTAAGCCTCAAAATGATCTTACTAATGAAGTAGTGGGCGTTTTTTGGCCTTACATGTTCACTAGTAAGCGTGAAAATGACCTTACTAGTGAACTAGTGACAATTTGTGGCTTACATGTTCACGAGTAAGCGTCAAAATGACCTTACTAGTGAACTAGTCAGCGTTTTGTGGCTTACATGTTCACTAGTAAGCCTCAAAATGATCTTACGAGTGAGCTAAGGGGCGTTTTGTGGCTTACATGTCAACTAGTAAGCCTCAAAATGATCTTACTAGTGAACTAGTGGGCGTTTTGTGGCTTACATGTTCACTAGTAAGTGTCAAAATGACCTTACTAGTTAACTAGTGTGTGTTTTGTGGCTTTATGTTCACCAGTAGGCGTCAAAATGATCTTACTAGTGAACTAGTGGGCACATTTATGGCCTTACATGTTCATTAGTAAGCGTCAAAATGATCTTACTAGTGAACTAGTGGGCATTTTGTGGCTTACATGTCAACTAGTAAGCCTCAAAATGATCTTACTAGTGAACTAGTGGGCACATTTATGGCCTTACATGTTCACTAGTAAGCCTCAAAATGATCTTACTAATGAACTAGTGGGTGTTTTGTGGCTTACATGTTCACTAGTAAGCGTCAAAATGACCTTACTAGTGAACTAGTGGGCGTTTTGCGGCTTGCATGTCAACTAGTAAGCCTCAAAATTATCTTACGAGTGAACTAGTGGGCGTTTTGCGGCTTACATGTCAACAAGTAAGCCTCAAAATGATCTTACTAATGAACTAGTGGGTGTTTTGTGGCTTACATGTTCACTAGTAAGCGTCAAAATGACCTTACTAGTGAATTAGTGAGCTTTTTGTGGCTTACATGTCAACTAGTAAGCCTCAAAATGATCTTACTAGTGAACTAGTGGGCGTTTTGTGGCTTACATGTTCACTAGTAAGCCTCAAAATGATCTTACTAGTGAACTAGTGGGCACATTTATGGCCTTACATGTTCACTAGTAAGCCTCAAAATGATCTTACTAATGAACTAGTGGGTGTTTTGTGGCTTACATGTTCACTAGTAAGTGTCAAAATGACCTTACTAGTTAACTAGTGTGTGTTTTGTGGCTTACATGTTCACTAGTAAGCGTCAAAATGACCTTACTAGTGAAGTAGTGGGCGTTTTGTGGCTTACATGTCAACTAGTAAGCCTCAAAATGATCTTACGAGTGAACTAGTGGGCGTTTTGCGGCTTACATGTCAACAAGTAAGCCTCAAAATGATCTTACTAATGAGGTAGTGGGCGTTTTTTGGCCTTACATGTTCACTAGTAAGCGTGAAAATGACCTTACTAGTGAACTAGTGACAATTTGTGGCTTACATGTTCACGAGTAAGCGTCAAAATGACCTTACTAGTGAACTAGTCAGCGTTTTGTGGCTTACATGTTCACTAGTAAGCCTCAAAATGATCTTACGATTGAGCTAAGGGGCGTTTTGTGGCTTACATGTCAACTAGTAAGCCTCAAAATGATCTTACTAGTGAACTAGTGGGCGTTTTGTGGCTTACATGTTCACTAGTAAGTGTCAAAATGACCTTACTAGTTAACTAGTTTGTGTTTTGTGGCTAACATGTTCACTAGTAGGCGTCAAAATGATCTTACTAGTGAACTAGTGAGCGTTTTGTGGCTTACATGTTCACTAGTAAGCCTCAAAATGATCTTACTAGTGAACTAGTGGGCACATTTATGGCCTTACATGTTCACTAGTAAGCCTCAAAATGATCTTACCAGTGAACTAGTGGGCGTTTTGCGGCTTACATGTCAACTAGTAAGCCTCAAAATGATCTTACTAGTGAACTAGTGGGCGTTTTGCGGCTTGCATGTCAACTAGTAAGCCTCAAAATGATCTTACGAGTGAACTAGTGGGCGTTTTGCGGCTTACATGTTCACTAGTAAGCGTCAAAATGATCTTACTAGTGAACTAGTGGGCATTTTGTGGCTTACATGTCAACTAGTAAGCCTCAAAATGATCTTACTAGTGAACTAGTGGGCACATTTATGGCCTTACATGTTCACTAGTAAGCCTCAAAATGATCTTACTAATGAACTAGTGGGTGCTTTGTGGCTTAAATGTTCACTAGTAAGCGTCAAAATGACCTTACTAGTGAATTAGTGAGCGTTTTGCGGCTTACATGTCAACAAGTAACCCTCAAAATGATCTTACTAATGAACTAGTGGGTGCTTTGTGGCTTAAATGTTCACTAGTAAGCGTCAAAATGACCTTACTAGTGAATTAGTGAGCGTTTTGTGGCTTACATGTCAACTAGTAAGCCTCAAAATGATCTTACTAGTGAACTAGTGGGCGTTTTGTGGCTTACATGTTCACTAGTAAGCCTCAAAATGATCTTACTAGTGAACTAGTGGGCACATTTATGGCCTTACATGTTCACTAGTAAGCGTCAAAATGATCTTACTAGTGAACTAGTGGGCATTTTGTGGCTTACATGTCAACTAGTAAGCCTCAAAATGATCTTACTAGTGAACTAGTGGGCACATTTATGGCCTTACATTTTCACTAGTAAGCCTCAAAATGATCTTACTAATGAACTAGTGGGTGTTTTGTGGCTTACATGTTCACTAGTAAGCGTCAAAATGACCTTACTAGTGAATTTTTGAGCGTTTTGTGGCTTACATGTCAACTAGTAAGCCTCAAAATGATCTTACGAGTGAACTAGTGGGCGTTTTGCGGCTTACATGTCAACAAGTAAGCCTCAAAATGATCTTACTAATGAAGTAGTAGGCGTTTTTTGGCTTACATGTTCACGAGTAAGCATCAAAATGATCTTACTAGTGAACTAGTGGGGATTTTGTGGCTTACATGTCAACTAGTAAGCCTCAAAATGATCTTTCGAGTGAACTAGTGGGCACATTTATGGCCTTACATGTTCACTAGTAAGCCTCAAAATGATCTTACTCGTGAACTAGTGGGCATTTTGTGGATTACATGTTCACGAGTAAGTGTCAAAATGATCTTACTAATGAACTAGTGGGCGTTTTGTGGCTTACATGTTCACTAGTAAGCGTCAAAATGACCTTACTAGTGAATTGTTGAGCGTTTTGTGGCTTACATGTCAACTAGTAAGCCTCAAAATGATCTTACAAGTGAACTAGTGCGCGTTTTGCGGCTTACATGTCAACAAGTAAGCCTCAAAATGATCTTACTAATGAACTAGTGGGCGTTTTGTGGCTTACATGTTCACTACTAAGTGTCAAAATGACATTACTAGTGAATTAGTGAGCGTTTTGTGGCTTACATCTCAACTAGTAAGCCTCAAAATGATCTTACTAGTGAACTAGTGGGCGTTTTGTGGCTTACATGTCAACCAGTAAGCCTCAAAATGATCTTACTAGTGAACTCGTGGGCACATTTATGGCCTTACATGTTCACTAGTAAGCGTCAAAATGATCTTACTAGTAAACTAGTGGGCACATTTATGGCCTTACATGTTCACTAGTAAGCGTCAAAATGACCTTACTAGTGAACTAGTGGGCGTTTTGTGGCTTACATGTCAACTCGTAAGCCTCAAAATGATCTTACGAGTGAGCTAGTGGGCGTTTTGCGGCTTACATGTCAACTACTAAGCCTCACAATGATCTTACTAGTGAACTAGTGGGCATTTTGTGGCTTACATGTCAACTACAAAGCCTCAAAATGATCTTACTAGTGAACTAGTGGGCGTTTTGCGGCTTACATGTCAACAAGTAAGCCTCAAAATGATCTTACTAATGAACTAGTGGGTGTTTTGTGGCTTACATGTTCACTACTAAGCGTCAGAATGACCTTAATAGTCAATTAGTGAGCGTTTTGTGGCTTACATGTCAACTACTAAGCCTCAAAATGATCTTACTAGTGAAGTAGTGGGCGTTTTGTGGCTTACATGTTCACTAGTAAGCCTCAAAATGATCTTACTAGTGAACTAGTGGGCACATTTATGGCCTTACATGTTCACTAGTAAGCGTCAAAATGATCTTACTAGTGAACTAGTGGGCATTTTGTGGCTTACATGTCAACTAGTAAGCCTCAAAATGATCTTACTAGTGAACTAGTGGGCACATTTATGGCCTTACATGTTCACTAGTAAGCCTCAAAATGATCTTACTAGAGAGCGTTTTGTGGCTTACATGTTCACTAGTAAGCGTCAAAATGACCTTACTAGTGAATTGTTGAGCGTTTTGTGGCTTACATGTCAACTAGTAAGCCTCAAAATGATCTTACGAGTGAACTAGTGGGCGTTTTGTGGCTTACATGTTCACTACTAAGTGTCAAAATGACATTACTAGTGAATTAGTGAGCGTTTTGTGGCTTACATCTCAACTAGTAAGCCTCAAAATGATCTTACTAGTGAACTATTGGGCGTTTTGTGGCTTACATGTCAACCAGTAAGCCTCAAAATGATCTTACTAGTGAACTCGTGGGCACATTTATGGCCTTACATGTTCACTAGTAAGCGTCAAAATGATCTTACTAGTAAACTAGTGGGCACATTTATGGCCTTACATGTTCACTAGTAAGCGTCAAAATGACCTTACTAGTGAACTAGTGGGCGTTTTGTGGCTTACATGTCAACTCGTAAGCCTCAAAATGATCTTACGAGTGAGCTAGTGGGCGTTTTGCGGCTTACATGTCAACTACTAAGCCTCACAATGATCTTACTAGTGAACTAGTGGGCATTTTGTGGCTTACATGTCAACTACAAAGCCTCAAAATGATCTTACTAGTGAACTAGTGGGCGTTTTGCGGCTTACATGTCAACAAGTAAGCCTCAAAATGATCTTACTAATGAACTAGTGGGTGTTTTGTGGCTTACATGTTCACTACTAAGCGTCAAAATGACCTTAATAGTCAATTAGTGAGCGTTTTGTGGCTTACATGTCAACTACTAAGCCTCAAAATGATCTTAATAGTGAAGTAGTGGGCGTTTTGTGGCTTACATGTTCACTAGTAAGCCTCAAAATGATCTTACTAGTGAACTAGTGGGCACATTTATGGCCTTACATGTTCACTAGTAAGCGTCAAAATTATCTTACTAGTGAACTAGTGGGCATTTTGTGGCTTACATGTCAACTAGTAAGCCTCAAAATGATCTTACTAGTGAACTAGTGGGCACATTTATGGCCTTACATGTTCACTAGTAAGCCTCAAAATGATCTTACTAGAGAGCGTTTTGTGGCTTACATGTTCACTAGTAAGCGTCAAAATGACCTTACTAGTGAATTAGTGAGCGTTTTGTGGCTTACATCTCAACTAGTAAGCCTCAAAATGATCTTACTAGTGAACTAGTGGGCACATTTATGGCCTTACATGTTCACTAGTAAGCGTCAAAATGATCTTACTAGTGAACTAGTGGGCACATTTATGGCCTTACATGTTCACTAGTAAGCGTCAAAATGATCTTACTAGTGAACTAGTGGGCACATTTATGGCCTTACATGTTCACTAGTAAGTGTCAAAATGACCTTGCTAGTGAATTAGTGAGCGTTTTGTGGCTTACATGTCAACTAGTAAGCCTCAAAATGATCTTACTAGTGAACTAGTGGGCGTTTTGTGGCTTACATGTTCACTAGTAAGCCTGAATGATCTTACTAGTGAACTAGTGGGCACATTTATGGCCTTACATGTTCACTAGTAAGCGTCAAAATGATCTTACTAGTGAACTCTTGTGCATTTTGCGGCTTGCATGTCAACAAGTAAGCCTCAAAATGATCTTACTAGTGAACTAGTGGGCGTTTTGTGGCTTACATGTTCACTAGTAAGTGTCAAAATGACCTTACTAGTTAACTAGTGAGTGTTTTGTGGCTTACATGTTCACTAGTAAGCGTCAAAATGACCTTACTAGTGAACTAGTGAGCGTTTTGTGGCTTACATGTTCACTAGTAAGCATCAAAATGATCTTACCAGTGAACTCGTGGGCGTTTTGCGGCTTACATGTCAACTAGTAAGCCTCAAAATGATTACTAGTGAACTAGTGGGCGTTTTGTGGCTTACATGTTCACGAGTAAGCGTCAAAATGATCTTACTAGTGAACTAGTGGGCGTTTTGCGGCTTGCATGTCAACAAGTAAGACTCAAAATGATCTTACTAGTGAACTAGTGGGCGTTTTGTGGCGTACATGTTCACTAGTAAGTGTCAAAATGACCTTACTAGTTAACTAGTGAGTGTTTTGTGGCTTACATGTTCACTAGTAAGCGTCAAAATGACCTTACTAGTGAACTAGTGAGCGTTTTGTGGCTTACATGTTCACTAGTAAGCATCAAAATGATCTTACCAGTGAACTCGTGGGCGTTTTGCGGCTTACATGTCAACTAGTAAGCCTCAAAATGATCTTACTAGTGAACTAGTGGGCATTTTGTGGCTTACATGTCAACCAGTAAGCCTCAAAATGATCTTACTAGTGAACTAGTGGGCACATTTATGGCCTTACATGTTCACTAATAAGCGTCAAAATGATCTTACTAGTAAACTAGTGGGCACATTTATGGCCTTACATGTTCACTAGTAAGCGTCAAAATGACCTTACTAGTGAACTAGTGGGCGTTTTGTGGCTTACATGTCAACTCGTAAGCCTCAAAATGATCTTACGAGTGAGCTAGTGGGCGTTTTGCGGCTTACATGTCAACTACTAAGCCTCACAATGATCTTACTAGTGAACTAGTGGGCATTTTGTGGCTTACATGTCAACTACTAAGCCTCAAAATGATCTTACTAGTGAACTAGTGGGCACATTTATGGCCTTACATGTTCACTTGTAAGCCTCAAAATGATCTTACGAGTAAGCTAAGGGGCGTTTTGCGGCTTACATGTCAACTACTAAGCCTCAAAATGACCTTACTAGTGAATTGTTGAGCGTTTTGTGGCTTACATGTCAACTAGTAAGCCTCAAAATGATCTTACGAGTGAACTAGTGGGCGTTTTGCGGCTTACATGTCAACAAGTAAGCCTCAAAATGATCTTACTAATGAACTAGTGGGCGTTTTTTGGCTTACATGTTCAATAGTAAGCGTCAAAATGACCTTACTAGTGAATTAGTGAGCGTTTTGTGGCTTACATCTCAACTAGTAAGCCTCAAAATGATCTTACTAGTGAACTAGTGGGCACATTTATGGCCTTACATGTTCACTAGTAAGCGTCAAAATGATCTTACTAGTGAACTCTTGTGCATTTTGCGGCTTGCATGTCAACAAGTAAGCCTCAAAATGATCTTACTAGTGAACTAGTGGGCGTTTTGTGGCTTACATGTTCACTAGTAAGTGTCAAAATGATCTTACTACTTAACTAGTGAGTGTTTTGTGGCTTACATGTTCACTAGTAAGCGTCAAAATGACCTTACTAGTGAACTAGTGAGGGTTTTGTGGCTTACATGTTCACTAGTAAGCATCAAAATGATCTTACCAGTGAACTCGTGGGCGTTTTGCGGCTTACATGTCAACTAGTAAGCCTCAAAATGATTACTAGTGAACTAGTGGGCGTTTTGTGGCTTACATGTTCACGAGTAAGCGTCAAAATGATCTTACTAGTGAACTAGTGGGCGTTTTGCGGCTTGCATGTCAACAAGTAAGACTCAAAATGATCTTACTAGTGAACTAGTGGGCGTTTTGTGGCGTACATGTTCACTAGTAAGTGTCAAAATGACCTTACTAGTTAACTAGTGAGTGTTTTGTGGCTTACATGTTCACTAGTAAGCGTCAAAATGACCTTACTAGTGAACTAGTGAGCGTTTTGTGGCTTACATGTTCACTAGTAAGCATCAAAATGATCTTACCAGTGAACTCGTGGGCGTTTTGCGGCTTACATGTCAACTAGTAAGCCTCAAAATGATCTTACTAGTGAACTAGTGGGCATTTTGTGGCTTACATGTCAACCAGTAAGCCTCAAAATGATCTTACTAGTGAACTAGTGGGCACATTTATGGCCTTACATGTTCACTAATAAGCTTCAAAATGATCTTACTAGTAAACTAGTGGGCACATTTATGGCCTTACATGTTCACTAGTAAGCGTCAAAATGACCTTACTAGTTAACTAGTGGGCGTTTTGTGGCTTACATGTCAACTCGTAAGCCTCAAAATGATCTTACGAGTGAGCTAGTGGGCGTTTTGCGGCTTACATGTCAACTACTAAGCCTCACAATGAACTTACTAGTGAACTAGTGGGCATTTTGTGGCTTATATGTCAACTACTAAGCCTCAAAATGATCTTACTAGTGAACTAGTGGGCACATTTATGGCCTTACATGTTCACTTGTAAGCCTCAAAATGATCTTACGAGTAAGCTAAGGGGCGTTTTGCGGCTTACATGTCAACTACTAAGCCTCAAAATGATCTTACTAGTGAACTAGTGGGCACATTTATGGCCTTACATGTTCACTTGTAAGCCTCAAAATGATCTTACTAGTGAACTAGTGGGCGTTTTGTGGCTTACATGTTCAATAGTAAGCGTCAAAATGACCGTACTAGTGAATTAGTGAGCGTTTTGTGGCTTACATCTCAACTAGTAAGCCTCAAAATGATCTTACTAGTGAACTAGTGGGCGTTTTGTGGCTTACATCTTCACTCGTTAGCCTCAAAATGATCTTACTAGTGAACTAGTGGGCGTTTTGTGGCTTACATGTCAACTAGTAAGCCTCAAAATGATCTTACTAGTGAACTAGTGGGCACATTTATGACCTTACATGTTCACTAGTAAGCCTCAAAATGATCTTACCAGTGAACTAGTGGGGGTTTTGCGGCTTATATGTCAACTAGTAAGCCTCAAAATGATCTTACTAGTGAACTAGTGGGGATTTTGTGGCTTACATGTCAACTAGTAAGCCTCAAAATGATCTTACCAGTGAACTAGTGGGCACATTTATGGCCTTACATGTTCACTAGTAAGCGTCAAAATGATCTTACTAGTGAACTAGTGGGCGTTTTGCGGCTTGCATGTCAACTAGTAAGCCTCAAAATGATCTTACGAGTGAGCTAAGGGGCGTTTTGTGGCTTACATGTCAACTAGTAAGCCTCAAAATGATCTTACTAGTGAACTAGTGGGCGTTTTGTGGCTTACATGTTCACTAGTAAGTGTCAAAATGACCTTACTAGTTAACTAGTGTGTGTTTTGTGGCTTACATGTTCACTAGTAGGCGTCAAAATGATCTTACTAGTGAACTAGTGAGCGTTTTGTGGCTTACATGTTCACTAGTAAGCCTCAAAATGATCTTACTAGTGAACTAGTGGGCACATTTATGGCCTTACATGTTCACTAGTAAGCCTCAAAATGATCTTACCAGTGAAGTAGTGGGCGTTTTGCGGCTTACATGTCAACTAGTAAGCCTCAAAATGATCTTACTAGTGAACTAGTGGGCATTTTGTGGCTTACATGTCAACTAGTAAGCCTCAAAATGATCTTACTAGTGAACTAGTGGGCACATTTATGGCCTTATATGTTCACTAGTAAGCCTCAAAATGATCTTACTAGTGAACTAGTGGGCGTTTTGTGGCTTACATGTCAACAAGTAAGCCTCAAAATGATCTTACTAATGAACTAGTGGGTGTTTTGTGGCTTACATGTTCACTAGTAAGCGTCAAAATGACCTTACTAGTGAATTAGTGAGCTTTATGTGGCTTACATGTCAACTAGTAAGCCTCAAAATGATCTTACTAGTGAACTAGTGGGCGTTTTGTGGCTTACATGTTCACGAGTAAGCCTCAAAATGATCTTACTAGTGAACTAGTGGGCGTTTTGCGGCTTACATGTCAACAAGTAAGCCTCAAAATGATCTTACTAATGACCTAGTGGGCGTTTTGTGGCTTACATGTTCACTACTAAGTGTCAAAATGACATTACTAGTGAATTAGTGAGCGTTTTGTGGCTTACATCTCAACTAGTAAGCCTCAAAATGATCTTACTAGTGAACTAGTGGGCGTTTTGTGGCTTACATGTTCACTAGTAAGCCTCAAAATGATCTTACTAGTGAACTAGTGGGCACATTTATGGCCTTACATGTTCACTAGTAAGCGTCAAAATGATCTTACTAGTGAACTAGTGGGCGTTTTGCGGCTTGCATGTCAACTAGTAAGCCTCAAAATGATCTTACTAGTGAACTAGTGGGCACATTTATGGCCTTACATGTTCACTAGTAAGCGTCAAAATGATCTTACTAATGAACTAGTGGGTGTTTTGTGGCTTACATGTTCACTAGTAAGCGTCAAAATGACCTTATTAGTGAATTGTTGAGCGTTTTGTGGCTTACATGTCAACTAATAAGCCTCAAAATGATCTTACGAGTGAACTAGTGGGCGTTTTGCGGCTTACATGTCAACAAGTAAGCCTCAAAATGATCTTACTAATGAAGTAGTGGGCGTTTTTTGGATTACATGTTCACGAATAAGCGTCAAAATGATCTTACTAGTGAACTAGTGGGGATTTTGTGGCTTACATCTTCACTAGTAAGCCTCAAAATGAACTTACTAGTGAACTAGTGGGCGTTTTGCGGCTTACATGTCAACTAGCAAGCCTCAAAATGATCTTACTAGTGAACTAGTGGGCACATTTATGGCCTTACATGTTCACTAGTAAGCGTCAAAATGATCTTACTAGTAAACTAGTGGGCAAGTTTATGGCCTTACATGTTCACTAGTAAGCGTGAAAATGACCTTACTAGTGAACTAGTGACAATTTGTGGCTTACATGTTCACGGGTAAGCGTCAAAATGACCTTACTAGTGAACTAGTCAGCGTTTTGTGGCTTACATGTTCACTAGTAAGCCTCAAAATGATCTTACCAGTGAACTCTTGGGCGTTTTGTGGCTTACATGTTCACGAGTAAGCGTCAAAATGATCTTACTAGTGAACTAGTGGGCGTTTTGTGGCTTACATCTTCACTAGTAAGCCTCAAAATGATCTTACTAGAGAACTAGTGGGCATTTTGTGGCTTACATGTCAACTAGTAAGCCTCAAAATGATCTTACTAATGAACTAGTGGGCGTTTTGTGGCTTACATGTTCACTAGTAAGCGTCAAAATGACCTTACTAGTGAATTAGTGAGCGTTTTGTGGCTTACATGTCAACGAGTAAGCCTCAAAATGATCTTACTAATGAACTAGTGGGCACATTTATGGCCTTACATGTTCACTAGTAAGCGTCAAAATGATCTTACTAGTGAACTCGTGGGCGTTTTGCGGCTTGCATGTCAACTAGTAAGCCTCAAAATGATCTTACGAATGAACTAGTGGGCGTTTTGCGGCTTACATGTCAACAAGTAAGCCTCAAAATTATCTTACTAGTGAACTAGTGGGCGTTTTGTGGCTTACATCTTCACTAGTAAGCCTCAAAATGATCTTACTAGAGAACTAGCGGGCATTTTGTGGCTTACATGTCAACTAGTAAGCCTCAAAATGATCTTACTAGTGAACTAGTGGGCACGTTTATGGCCTTACATGTCAACTAGTAAGCGTGAAAATGATCTTACTTGTGAACTAGTGGGCGTTTTGCGGCTTACATGTCAACTAGTAAGCCTCAAAATGATCTTACGAGTGAGCTAGTGGGCGTTTTGCGGCTTACATGTCAACTAGTAAGCCTCAAAATGATCTTAATAGTGAACTAGTGGGTTCTTTTGTGGCTTACATGTTCACTAGTAAGCGTCACAATGACCTTACTTGTGAACTAGTGAGCGTTTTGTGGCTTACATGTTCACTAGTAAGCCTCAAAATGATCTTACTCATGAACTAGTGGGCGTTTTGTGGCTTACATGTCAAATAGCAAGCCTCAAAATGATCTTACTAGTGAACTAGTGGGCACATTTATGGCCTTACATGTTCACTAGTAAGCCTCAAAATGATCTTACTAGTGAACTAGTGGGCGTTTTGTGGCTTACATGTTCACGAGTAAGCCTCACAATGATCTTACGAGTGAACTAGTGGGCGTTTTGCGGCTTACATGTCAACAAGTAAGCCTCAAAATTATCTTACTAGTGAACTAGTGGGCGTTTTGTGGCTTACATGTTAACTAGTAAGCGTCAAAATGATTTTACTAGTGAACAAGTGGGCGTTTTGTGGCTTACATCTTCACTAGTAAGCCTCAAAATGATCTTACTAGTGAACTAGTGGGCGTTCTGTGGCTTACATGTTCACGGGTAAGCATCAGAATGATCTTACTAGTGAACTAGTGGCCGTTTTGTGGCTTACATGTTCAATAGTAAGCCTCAAAATGATCTTACTAGTGAACTAGTGGGCGTTTTGTGGCTTACATGTTCACGAGTAAGCATCAAAATGACCTTACTAGTGAACTAGTGAGCGTTTTGTGGCTTACATGTTCACTAGTAAGCCTCAAAATGATCTTACGGGTGAGCTAAGGGGCGTTTTGTGGCTTACATGTCAACTAGTAAGCCTCAAAATGATCTTACTAGTGAACTAGTGGGTTCTTTTGTGGATGACATGTTCACTAGTAAGCGTCAAAATGATCTTACTAGTGAACTAGTGGGCGTTTTGTGGCTTACATGTTCACTAGTAAGACTCAAAATGATCTTACTAGTGAACTAGTGGGCGTTTTGTGGCTTACATCTTCACTCGTTAGCCTCAAAATGATCTTACTAGTGAACTAGTGGGCGTTTTGTGGCTTACATGTCAACTCGTCAGCCTTAAAATGATCTTACTAGTGAACTAGTGGGCACATTTATGGCCTTACATGTTCACTAGTAAGCCTCAAAATGATCTTACCAGTGAACTCGTGGGCGTTTTGTGGCTTACATGTTCACGAGTAAGCGTCAAAATGATCTTACTAGTGAAATAGTGGCCGTTTTGCGGCTTACATGTCAACAAGTAAGCCTCAAAATGATCTTACTAGTGAACTAATGGGCACATTTATGGCCTTACATGTTCACTAGTAAGCGTGAAAATGATCTTACTAGTGAACTAGTGGGCATTTTGTGGCTTACATGTCAACTCGTCAGCCTTAAAATGATCTTACTAGTGAACTAGTGGGCACATTTATGGCCTTACATGTTCACTAGTAAGCCTCAAAATGATCTTACCAGTGAACTAGTGGGGGTTTTGCGGCTTATATGTCAACTAGTAAGCCTCAAAATGATCTTACTAGTGAACTAGTGGGGATTTTGTGGCTTACATGTCAACTAGTAAGCCTCAAAATGATCTTACCAGTGAACTAGTGGGCACATTTATGGCCTTACATGTTCACTAGTAAGCCTCAAAATGATCTTACCAGTGAACTCGTGGGCGTTTTGTGGCTTACATGTTCACGAGTAAGCGTCAAAATGATCTTACTAGTGAACTAGTGGCCGTTTTGCGGCTTACATGTCAACAAGTAAGCCTCAAAATGATCTTACTAATGAACGAGTGGGCGTTTTGTGGCTTACATGTTCACTAGTAAGCGTCAAAATGACCTTACTAGTGAATTAGTGAGCGTTTTGTGGCTTACATGTCAACGAGTAAGCATCAAAATGATCTTACTAGTGAACTAGTGGGCACATTTATGGCGTTACATGTTCACTAGTAAGCGTCAAAATGATCTTACTAGTGAACTAGTGGGCGTTTTGCGGCTTGCATGTCAACTAGTAAGCCTCAAAATGATCTTACGAGTAAACTAGTGGGCGTTTTGCAGCTTACATGTCAACAGGTAAGCCTCAAAATTATCTTACTAGTGAACTAGTGGGCGTTTTGTGGCTTACATCTTCACTAGTAAGCCTCAAAATGATCTTACTAGAGAACTAATGGGCATTTTGTGGCTTACATGTCAACTAGTAAGCCTCAAAATGATCTTACTAGTGAACTAGTGGGCACGTTTATGGCCTTACATGTCAATTAGTAAGCGTGAAAATGATCTTACTTGTGAACTAGTGGGCGTTTTGCGGCTTACATGTCAACTAGTAAGCCTCAAAATGATCTTACGAGTGAGCTAGTGGGCGTTTTGCGGCTTACATGTCAACTAGTAAGCCTCAAAATGATCTTACTAGTGAACTAGTGAGCGTTTTGTGGCTTACATGTTCACTAGTAAGTGTCAAAATTACCTTACTAGTGAACTAGTGAGTGTTTTGTGGCTTACATGTTCACTCGTAGGCGTCAAAATGATCTTACTAGAGAACTAGTGGGCGTTTTGCGGCTTACATGTCAACTAGTAAGCCTCAAAATGATCTTACAAGTGAGCTAGTGGGCGTTTTGCGGCTTACATGTCAACTAGTAAGCCTCAAAATGATCTTACTAGTGAACTAGTAGGCGTTTTGCGGCTTACATGTCAACAAGTAAGCCTCAAAATGATCTTACTAATGAACTAGTGGGCGTTTTGCGGCTTACATGTCAACTAGTAAGCCTCAAAATGATCTTACTGGTGAACTAGTGGGGATTTTGTGGCTTACATGTCAACTAGTAAGCCTCAAAATGATCTTACTAGTGAACTAGTGGCCGTTTTGCGGCTTACATGTCAACAAGTAAGCCTCAAAATGATCTTACTAGTGAACTAATGGGCACATTTATGGCCTTACATGTTCACTAGTAAGCGTGAAAATGATCTTACTAGTGAACTAGTGGGCATTTTGTGGCTTACATGTCAACTCGTCAGCCTTAAAATGATCTTACTAGTGAACTAGTGGGCACATTTATGGCCTTACATGTTCACTAGTAAGCCTCAAAATGATCTTACCAGTGAACTAGTGGGGGTTTTGCGGCTTATATGTCAACTAGTAAGCCTCAAAATGATCTTACTAGTGAACTAGTGGGGATTTTGTGGCTTACATGTCAACTAGTAAGCCTCAAAATGATCTTACCAGTGAACTAGTGGGCACATTTATGGCCTTACATGTTCACTAGTAAGCCTCAAAATGATCTTACCAGTGAACTCGTGGGCGTTTTGTGGCTTACATGTTCACGAGTAAGCGTCAAAATGATCTTACTAGTGAACTAGTGGCCGTTTTGTGGCTTACATCTTCACTAGTAAGCCTCAAAATGACCTTACTAGAGAACTAGTGGGCATTTTGTGGCTTACATGTCAACTAGCAAGCCTCAAAATGATCTTACTAGTGAACTAGTGGGCGTTTTGTGGCTTACATGTTCACGAGTAAGCGTCACAATGATCTTACTAGTGAACTAGTGGGCGTTTTGCGGCTTGCATGTCAACTAGTAAGCCTCAAAATGATCTTACGAGTGAACTAGTGGGCGTTTGGCGGCTTACATGTCAACAAGTAAGCCTCAAAATGATCTTACTAATGAACTAGTGGGCGTTTTGCGGCTTACATGTCAACTAGTAAGCCTCAAAATGATCTTACTGGTGAACTAGTGGGGATTTTGTGGCTTACATGTCAACTAGTAAGCCTCAAAATGATCTTACTAGTGAACTAGTGGGCACATTTATGGCCTTACATGTTCACTAGTAAGCCTCAAAATGATCTTACTAGTGAACTAGTGAGCGTTTTGCGGCTTACATGTCAACTAGTAAGCCTCAAAATGATCTTACAAGTGAGCTAGTGGGCGTTTTGCGGCTTACATGTCAACTAGTAAGCCTCAAAATGATCTTACTAGTGAACTAGTAGGCGTTTTGCGGCTTACATGTCAACAAGTAAGCCTCAAAATGATCTTACTAATGAACTAGTGGGCGTTTTGCGGCTTACATGTCAACTAGTAAGCCTCAAAATGATCTTACTGGTGAACTAGTGGGGATTTTGTGGCTTACATGTCAACTAGTAAGCCTCAAAATGATCTTACTAGTGAACTAGTGGCCGTTTTGCGGCTTACATGTCAACAAGTAAGCCTCAAAATGATCTTACTAGTGAACTAATGGGCACATTTATGGCTTTAAATGTTCACTAGTAAGCGTGAAAATGATCTTACTAGTGAACTAGTGGGCATTTTGTGGCTTACATGTCAACTCGTCAGCCTTAAAATGATCTTACTAGTGAACTAGTGGGCACATTTATGGCCTTACATGTTCACTAGTAAGCCTCAAAATGATCTTACCAGTGAACTAATGGGGGTTTTGCGGCTTATATGTCAACTAGTAAGCCTCAAAATGATCTTACTAGTGAACTAGTGGGGATTTTGTGGCTTACATGTCAACTAGTAAGCCTCAAAATGATCTTACCAGTGAACTAGTGGGCACATTTATGGCCTTACATGTTCACTAGTAAGCCTCAAAATGATCTTACCAGTGAACTCGTGGGCGTTTTGTGGCTTACATGTTCACGAGTAAGCGTCAAAATGATCTTACTAGTGAACTAGTGGCCGTTTTGTGGCTTACATCTTCACTAGTAAGCCTCAAAATGACCTTACTAGAGAACTAGTGGGCATTTTGTGGCTTACATGTCAACTAGCAAGCCTCAAAATGATCTTACTAGTGAACTAGTGGGCGTTTTGTGGCTTACATGTTCACGAGTAAGCGTCACAATGATCTTACTAGTGAACTAGTGGGCGTTTTGCGGCTTGCATGTCAACTAGTAAGCCTCAAAATGATCTTACGAGTGAACTAGTGGGCGTTTGGCGGCTTACATGTCAACAAGTAAGCCTCAAAATGATCTTACTAATGAACTAGTGGGCGTTTTGCGGCTTACATGTCAACTAGTAAGCCTCAAAATGATCTTACTGGTGAACTAGTGGGGATTTTGTGGCTTACATGTCAACTAGTAAGCCTCAAAATGATCTTACTAGTGAACTAGTGGGCACATTTATGGCCTTACATGTTCACTAGTAAGCCTCAAAATGATCTTACTAGTGAACTAGTGAGCGTTTTGTGGCTTACATGTTCACTAGTAAGTGTCAAAATGACCTTACTAGTGAACTAATGAGTGTTTTGTGGCTTACATGTTCACTAGTAGGCGTCAAAATGATCTTACTAGTGAACTAGTGGGCACATTTATGGCCTTACATGTTCACTAGTAAGCCTCAAAATGATCTTACTAGTGAACTAGTGGGCGTTCTGTGGCTTACATGTTCACGGGTAAGCGTCAAAATGATCTTACTAGTGAACTAGTGGCCGTTTTGTGGCTTACATGTTCACTAGTAAGCCTCAAAATGATCTTACTAGTGAACTAGTGGGCGTTTTGTGGCTTACATGTTAACTAGTAAGCGTCAAAATGACCTTACTAGTGAACTAGTGAGCGTGTTGTGGCTTACATGTTCACTAGTAAGCCTCAAAATGATCTTACGAGTGAGCTAAGGGGCGTTTTGTGGCTTACATGACAACTAGTAAGCCTCAAAATGATCTTACTAGTGGGTTCTTTTGTGGCTGACATGTTCACTAGTAAGCGTCACAATGTCCTTACTTGTGAACTAGTGAGCGTTTTGTGGCTTACATGTTCACTAGTAAGCGTCAAAATGATCTTACTAGTGAAATAGTGGGCGTTTTGTGGCTTACATGTTCACTAGTAAGCGTCAAAATGATCTTACTAGTGAACTAGTGGGCGTTTTGTGGCTTACATGTCAAATAGTAAGCCTCAATATGATCTTACTAGTGAACTAGTGGGCACATTTATGGCCTTACGTGTTCACTAGTAAGCGTCAAAATGATCTTACTAGTAAACTAGTGGGCGTTTTGTGGCTTACATCTTCACTTGTAAGCCTCAAAATGATCTTACTAGTGAACTAGTGGGCGTTTTGTGGCTTACATGTCAACTAGTTAGCCTCAAAATGATCTTACTAGTGAACTAGTCGGCACGTTTATGGCCTTACATGTTCACTAGTAAGCCTCAAAATGATCTTACCAGTGAACTAGTGGGGGTTTTGCGGCTTATATATCAACTAGTAAGCCTCAAAATGATCTTACTAGTGAACTAGTGGGGATTTTGTGGCTTACATGTCAACTAGTAAGCCTCAAAATGATCTTACCAGTGAACTAGTGGGCACATTTATGGCCTTACATGTTCACCAGTAAGCCTCAAAATGATCTTACGAGTGAACTAGTGGGCGTTTGGCGGCTTACATGTCAACAAGTAAGCCTCAAAATGATCTTACTAATGAACTAGTGGGCGTTTTGTGGCTTACATGTTCACTAGTAAGCGTCAAAATGACCTTACTAGTGAATTAGTGAGCGTTTTGTGGCTTACATGTCAACGAGTAAGCCTCAAAATGATCTTACTAGTGAACTAGTGGGCACATTTATGGCCTTACATGTTCACTAGTAAGCGTCAAAATGATCTTACTAGTGAACTAGTGGGCGTTTGGCGGCTTGCATGTCAACTAGTAAGCCTCAAAATGATCTTACGAGTGAACTAGTGGGTGTTTTGCGGCTTACATGTTAACTAGTAAGCGTCAAAATACCTTACTAGTGAACTAGTGAGCGTTTTGCGGCTTACATGTCAACTAGTAAGCCTCAAAATGATCTTACTAGTGAACTAGTGGGGATTTTGTGGCTTACATGTCAACTAGTAAGCCTCAAAATGATCTTACGAGTGAGCTAAGGGGCGTTTTGCGGCTTATATGTCAACTAGTAAGCCTCAAAATGATCTTACTAGTGAACTAGTGGGCACATTTATGGCCTTACATGTTCACTATTAAGATTCAAAATGATCTTACTAGTGAACTAGTGGGCACATTTATGGCCTTACATGTTCACTAGTAAGCGTCAAAATGATCTTACTAGTGAACAAGTGGGCGTTTTGTTGCTTACATCTTCACTAGTAAGCCTCAAAATGATCTTACTAGAGAACTAGTGAGCGTTTTGTGGCTTACATGTTCACTAGTAAGCATCAAAATGATCTTACCAGTGAACTCGTGGGCGTTTTGCGGCTTGCATGTCAACTAGTAAGCCTCAAAATGATCTTACGAGTGAACTAGTGGGTGTTTTGCGGCTTACATGTTAACTAGTAAGCGTCAAAATGACCTTACTAGTGAACTAGTGACAATTTGTGGCTTACATGTTCACGAGTAAGCGTCAAAATGACCTTACTAGTGAACTAGTGAGCGTTTTGCGGCTTACATGTCAACTAGTAAGCCTCAAAATGATCTTACTAGTGAACTAGTGGGGATTTTGTGGCTTACATGTCAACTAGTAAGCCTCAAAATGATCTTACGAGTGAGCTAAGGGGCGTTTTGCGGCTTATATGTCAACTAGTAAGCCTCAAAATGATCTTACTAGTGAACTAGTGGGCACATTTATGGCCTTACATGTTCACTATTAAGAGTCAAAATGATCTTACTAGTGAACTAGTGGGCACATTTATGGCCTTACATGTTCACTAGTAAGCGTCAAAATGATCTTACTAGTGAACAAGTGGGCGTTTTGTTGCTTACATCTTCACTAGTAAGCCTCAAAATGATCTTACTAGAGAACTAGTGGGCATTTTGTGGCTTACATGTCAACTAGTAAGCCTCAAAATGATCTTACTAGTGAACTAATGGGCACATTTATGGCCTTACATGTTCACTAGTAAGCCTCAAAATGATCTTACTAGTGAACTAGTGGGCACATTTATGGCCTTAAATGTTCACTAGTAAGCCTCAAAATGATCTTACTAGTGAACTAGTGGGCATTTTGTGGCTTACATGTTCACGAGTAAGCGTCAAAATGATCTTACTAGTGAACTAGTGGGCGTTTTGCGGCTTGCATATCAACTAGTAAGCCTCAAAATGATCTTACGAGTGAACTAGTGGGCGTTTTGCGGCTTACATGTCAACAAGTAAGCCTCAAAATGATCTTACTAATGAACTAGTGGGCGTTTTGCGGCTTACATGTCAACTAGTAAGCCTCACAATGATCTTACTAGTGAACTAGTGGGCATTTTGTGGCTTACATGTCAACTACTAAGCCTCAAAATGATCTTACTAGTGAACTAGTGGGCACATTTATGGCCTTACATGTTCACTAGTAAGCCTCAAAATGAGCTTACTAGTGAACTAGTGAGCGTTTTGTGGCTTACATGTTCACTAGTAAGTGTCAAAATGACCTTACTAGTTAACTAGTGAGTGTTTTGTGGCTTACATGTTCACTAGTAGGCGTCAAAATGATCTTACTAGTGAACGAGTGGGCACATTTATGGCCTTACATGTTCACTAGTAAGCCTCAAAATGATCTTACCAGTGAACTAGTGGGGGTTTTGCGGCTTATATGTCAACTAGTAAGCCTCAAAATGATCTTACCAGTGAACTAGTGGGCACATTTATGGCCTTACATGTTCACTAGTAAGCCTCAAAATGATCTTACTAGTGAACTAGTGGCCGTTTTGCGGCTTACATGTCAACAAGTAAGCCTCAAAATGATCTTACTAATGAACTAGTGGGCGTTTTGTGGCTTACATGTTCACTAGTAAGCGTCAAAATGACCTTACTAGTGAATTAGTGAGCGTTTTGTGGCTTACATGTCAACGAGTAAGCCTCAAAATGATCTTACTAATGAACTAGTGGGCACATTTATGGCCTTACATGTTCACTAGTAAGCGTCAAAATGATCTTACTAGTGAACTAGTGGTCGTTTTGCGGCTTGCATGTCAACTAGTAAGCCTCAAAATGATCTTACGAGTGAACTAGTGGGCGTTTTGCGGCTTACATGTCAACAAGTAAGCCTCAAAATTATCTTACTAGTGAACTAGTGGGCGTTTTGTGGCTTACATGTCAACTAGTAAGCCTCAAAATGATCTTAATAGTGAACTAGTGGGTTCTTTTGTGGCTTACATGTTCACTAGTAAGCGTCACAATGACCTTACTTGTGAACTAGTGAGCGTTTTGTGGCTTACATGTTCACTAGTAAGCCTCAAAATGATCTTACTCATGAACTAGTGGGCTTTTTTTTAGGCTTACATGTCAAATAGCAAGCCTCAAAATGATCTTACTGGTGAACTAGTGGGCATTTTGTGGCTTACATGTCAACTAGTAAGCCTCAAAATGATCTTACTAGTGAACTAGTGGGCACGTTTATGGCCTTACATGTCAACTAGTAAGCGTGAAAATGATCTTACTTGTGAGCTAGTGGGCGTTTTGCGGCTTACATGTCAACTAGTAAGCCTCAAAATGATCTTAATAGTGAACTAGTGGGTTCTTTTGTGGCTTACATGTTCACTAGTAAGCGTCACAATGACCTTACTTGTGAACTAGTGAGCGTTTTGTGGCTTACATGTTCACTAGTAAGCCTCAAAATGATCTTACTCATGAACTAGTGGGCTTTTTTTTAGGCTTACATGTCAAATAGCAAGCCTCAAAATGATCTTACTAGTGAACTAGTGGGCACATTTATGGCCTTACATGTTCACTAGTAAGCCTCAAAATGATCTTACGAGTGAACTAGTGGGCGTTTTGTGGCTTACATGTTCACGAGTAAGCCTCAAAATGATCTTACGAGTGAACTAGTGGGCGTTTTGCGGCTTACATGTCAACAAGTAAGCCTCAAAATTATCTTACTAGTGAACTAGTGGGCGTTTTGTGGCTTACATGTTAACTAGTAAGCGTCAAAATGATCTTACTAGTGAACAAGTGGGCGTTTTGTGGCTTACATCTTCACTAGTAAGCCTCAAAATGATCTTACTAGTGAACTAGTGGGCGTTCTGTGGCTTACATGTTCACGGGTAAGCATCAGAATGATCTTACTAGTGAACTAGTGGCCGTTTTGTGGCTTACATGTTCAATAGTAAGCCTCAAAATGATCTTACTAGTGAACAAGTGGGCGTTTTGTGGCTTACATCTTCACTTGTAAGCCTCAAAATGATCTTACTAGTGAACTAGTGGGCGTTCGGTGGCTTACATGTTCACGGGTAAGCATCAGAATGATCTTACTAGTGAACTAGTGGCCGTTTTGTGGCTTACATGTTCAATAGTAAGCCTCAAAATGATCTTACTAGTGAACTAGTGGGCGTTTTGTGGCTTACATGTTCACGAGTAAGCATCAAAATGACCTTACTAGTGAACTAGTGAGCGTTTTGTGGCTTACATGTTCACTAGTAAGCCTCAAAATGATCTTACGAGTGAGCTAAGGGGCGTTTTGTGGCTTACATGTCAACTAGTAAGCCTCAAAATGATCTTACTAGTGAACTAGTGGGTTCTTTTGTGGATGACATGTTCACTAGTAAGCGTCACAATGACCTTACTTGTGAACTAGTGAGCGTTTTGTGGCTTACATGTTCACTAGTAAGCGTCAAAATGATCTTACTAGTGAACTAGTGGGCGTTTTGTGGCTTACATCTTCACTCATTAGCCTCAAAATGATCTTACTAGTGAACTAGTGGGCGTTTTGTGGCTTACATGTCAACTCGTAAGCCTTAAAATGATCTTACTAGTGAACTAGTGGGCACATTTATGGCCTTACATGTTCACTAGTAAGCCTCAAAATGATCTTACCAGTGAACTAGTGGGGGTTTTGCGGCTTATATGTCAACTAGTAAGCCTCAAAATGATCTTACTAGTGAACTAGTGGGGATTTTGTGGCTTACATGTCAACTAGTAAGCCTCAAAATGATCTTACCAGTGAACTAGTGGGCACATTTATGGCCTTACATGTTCACTAGTAAGCCTCAAAATGATCTTACCAGTGAACTCGTGGGCGTTTTGTGGCTTACATGTTCACGACTAAGCGTCAAAATGATCTTACTAGTGAACTAGTGGCCGTTTTGCGGCTTACATGTCAACAAGTAAGCCTCAAAATGATCTTACTAATGAACTAGTGGGCGTTTTGTGGCTTACATGTTCACTAGTAAGCGTCAAAATGACCTTACTAGTGAATTAGTGAGCGTTTTGTGGCTTACATGTCAACGAGTAAGCCTCAAAATGATCTTACTAATGAACTAGTGGGCACATTTATGGCCTTACATGTTCACTAGTAAGCGTCAAAATGATCTTACTAGTGAACTCGTGGGCGTTTTGCGGCTTGCATGTCAACTAGTAAGCCTCAAAATGATCTTACGAGTGAACTAGTGGGCGTTTTGCGGCTTACATGTCAACAAGTAAGCCTCAAAATTATCTTACTAGTGAACTAGTGGGCGTTTTGTGGCTTACATCTTCACTAGTAAGCCTCAAAATGATCTTACTAGAGAACTAGTGGGCATTTTGTGGCTTACATGTCAACTAGTAAGCCTCAAAATGATCTTACTAGTGAACTAGTGGGCACGTTTATGGCCTTACATGTCAACTAGTAAGCGTGAAAATGATCTTACTTGTGAACTAGTGGGCGTTTTGCGGCTTACATGTCAACTAGTAAGCCTCAAAATGATCTTACGAGTGAGCTAGTGGGCGTTTTGCGGCTTACATGTCAACTAGTAAGCCTCAAAATGATCTTAATAGTGAACTAGTGGGTTCTTTTGTGGCTTACATGTTCACTAGTAAGCGTCACAATGACCTTACTTGTGAACTTGTGAGCGTTTTGTGGCTTACATGTTCACTAGTAAGCCTCAAAATGATCTTACTCATGAACTAGTGGGCGTTTTGTGGCTTACATGTCAAATAGCAAGCCTCAAAATGATCTTACTAGTGAACTAGTGGGCACATTTATGGCCTTACATGTTCACTAGTAAGCCTCAAAATGATCTTACTAGTGAACTAGTGGGCGTTTTGTGGCTTACATGTTCACGAGTAAGCCTCACAATGATCTTACGAGTGAACTAGTGGGCGTTTTGCGGCTTACATGTCAACAAGTAAGCCTCAAAATTATCTTACTAGTGAACTAGTGGGCGTTTTGTGGCTTACATGTTAACTAGTAAGCGTCAAAATGATTTTACTAGTGAACAAGTGGGCGTTTTGTGGCTTACATCTTCACTAGTAAGCCTCAAAATGATCTTACTAGTGAACTAGTGGGCGTTCTGTGGCTTACATGTTCACGGGTAAGCATCAGAATGATCTTACTAGTGAACTAGTGGCCGTTTTGTGGCTTACATGTTCAATAGTAAGCCTCAAAATGATCTTACTAGTGAACTAGTGGGCGTTTTGTGGCTTACATGTTCACGAGTAAGCATCAAAATGACCTTACTAGTGAACTAGTGAGCGTTTTGTGGCTTACATGTTCACTAGTAAGCCTCAAAATGATCTTACGAGTGAGCTAAGGGGCGTTTTGTGGCTTACATGTCAACTAGTAAGCCTCAAAATGATCTTACTAGTGAACTAGTGGGTTCTTTTGTGGATGACATGTTCACTAGTAAGCGTCAAAATGATCTTACTAGTGAACTAGTGGGCGTTTTGTGGCTTACATGTTCACTAGTAAGACTCAAAATGATCTTACTAGTGAACTAGTGGGCGTTTTGTGGCTTACATCTTCACTCGTTAGCCTCAAAATGATCTTACTAGTGAACTAGTGGGCGTTTTGTGGCTTACATGTCAACTCGTCAGCCTTAAAATGATCTTACTAGTGAACTAGTGGGCACATTTATGGCCTTACATGTTCACTAGTAAGCCTCAAAATGATCTTACCAGTGAACTCGTGGGCGTTTTGTGGCTTACATGTTCACGAGTAAGCGTCAAAATGATCTTACTAGTGAACTAGTGGCCGTTTTGCGGCTTACATGTCAACAAGTAAGCCTCAAAATGATCTTACTAGTGAACTAATGGGCACATTTATGGCCTTACATGTTCACTAGTAAGCGTGAAAATGATCTTACTAGTGAACTAGTGGGCATTTTGTGGCTTACATGTCAACTCGTCAGCCTTAAAATGATCTTACTAGTGAACTAGTGGGCACATTTATGGCCTTACATGTTCACTAGTAAGCCTCAAAATGATCTTACCAGTGAACTAGTGGGGGTTTTGCGGCTTATATGTCAACTAGTAAGCCTCAAAATGATCTTACTAGTGAACTAGTGGGGATTTTGTGGCTTACATGTCAACTAGTAAGCCTCAAAATGATCTTACCAGTGAACTAGTGGGCACATTTATGGCCTTACATGTTCACTAGTAAGCCTCAAAATGATCTTACCAGTGAACTCGTGGGCGTTTTGTGGCTTACATGTTCACGAGTAAGCGTCAAAATGATCTTACTAGTGAACTAGTGGCCGTTTTGCGGCTTACATGTCAACAAGTAAGCCTCAAAATGATCTTACTAATGAACGAGTGGGCGTTTTGTGGCTTACATGTTCACTAGTAAGCGTCAAAATGACCTTACTAGTGAATTAGTGAGCGTTTTGTGGCTTACATGTCAACGAGTAAGCATCAAAATGATCTTACTAGTGAACTAGTGGGCACATTTATGGCCTTACATGTTCACTAGTAAGCGTCAAAATGATCTTACTAGTGAACTAGTGGGCGTTTTGCGGCTTGCATGTCAACTAGTAAGCCTCAAAATGATCTTACGAGTAAACTAGTGGGCGTTTTGCAGCTTACATGTCAACAGGTAAGCCTCAAAATTATCTTACTAGTGAACTAGTGGGCGTTTTGTGGCTTACATCTTCACTAGTAAGCCTCAAAATGATCTTACTAGAGAACTAGTGGGCATTTTGTGGCTTACATGTCAACTAGTAAGCCTCAAAATGATCTTACTAGTGAACTAGTGGGCACGTTTATGGCCTTACATGTCAATTAGTAAGCGTGAAAATGATCTTACTTGTGAACTAGTGGGCGTTTTGCGGCTTACATGTCAACTAGTAAGCCTCAAAATGATCTTACGAGTGAGCTAGTGGGCGTTTTGCGGCTTACATGTCAACTAGTAAGCCTCAAAATGATCTTACTAGTGAACTAGTGAGTTTTTTGTGGCTTACATGTTCACTAGTAAGTGTCAAAATTACCTTACTAGTGAACTAGTGAGTGTTTTGTGGCTTACATGTTCACGAGTAAGCGTCACAATGATCTTACTAGTGAACTAGTAGGCGTTTTGCGGCTTACATGTCAACAAGTAAGCCTCAAAATGATCTTACTAATGAACTAGTGGGCGTTTTGCGGCTTACATGTCAACTAGTAAGCCTCAAAATGATCTTACTGGTGAACTAGTGGGGATTTTGTGGCTTACATGTCAACTAGTAAGCCTCAAAATGATCTTACTAGTGAACTAGTGGCCGTTTTGCGGCTTACATGTCAACAAGTAAGCCTCAAAATGATCTTACTAGTGAACTAATGGGCACATTTATGGCCTTACATGTTCACTAGTAAGCGTGAAAATGATCTTACTAGTGAACTAGTGGGCATTTTGTGGCTTACATGTCAACTCGTCAGCCTTAAAATGATCTTACTAGTGAACTAGTGGGCACATTTATGGCCTTACATGTTCACTAGTAAGCCTCAAAATGATCTTACCAGTGAACTAGTGGGGGTTTTGCGGCTTATATGTCAACTAGTAAGCCTCAAAATGATCTTACTAGTGAACTAGTGGGGATTTTGTGGCTTACATGTCAACTAGTAAGCCTCAAAATGATCTTACCAGTGAACTAGTGGGCACATTTATGGCCTTACATGTTCACTAGTAAGCCTCAAAATGATCTTACCAGTGAACTCGTGGGCGTTTTGTGGCTTACATGTTCACGAGTAAGCGTCAAAATGATCTTACTAGTGAACTAGTGGCCGTTTTGTGGCTTACATCTTCACTAGTAAGCCTCAAAATGACCTTACTAGAGAACTAGTGGGCATTTTGTGGCTTACATGTCAACTAGTAAGCCTCAAAATGATCTTACTAGTGAACTAGTGGGCGTTTTGTGGCTTACATGTTCACGAGTAAGCGTCACAATGATCTTACTAGTGAACTAGTGGGCGTTTTGCGGCTTGCATGTCAACTAGTAAGCCTCAAAATGATCTTACGAGTGAACTAGTGGGCGTTTGGCGGCTTACATGTCAACAAGTAAGCCTCAAAATGATCTTACTAATGAACTAGTGGGCGTTTTGCGGCTTACATGTCAACTAGTAAGCCTCAAAATGATCTTATGGGTGAACTAGTGGGGATTTTGTGGCTTACATGTCAACTAGTAAGCCTCAAAATGATCTTACTAGTGAACTAGTGGGCACATTTATGGCCTTACATGTTCACTAGTAAGCCTCAAAATGATATTACTAGTGAACTAGTGAGCGTTTTGTGGCTTACATGTTCACTAGTAAGTGTCAAAATGACCTTACTAGTGAACTAATGAGTGTTTTGTGGCTTACATGTTCACTAGTAGGCGTCAAAATGATCTTACTAGTGAACTAGTGGGCACATTTATGGCCTTACATGTTCACTAGTAAGCCTCAAAATGATCTTACTAGTGAACTAGTGGGCGTTCTGTGGCTTACATGTTCACGGGTAAGCGTCAAAATGATCTTACTAGTGAACTAGTGGCCGTTTTGTGGCTTACATGTTCACTAGTAAGCCTCAAAATGATCTTACTAGTGAACTAGTGGGCGTTTTGTGGCTTACATGTTAACTAGTAAGCGTCAAAATGACCTTACTAGTGAACTCGTGAGCGTGTTGTGGCTTACATGTTCACTAGTAAGCCTCAAAATGATCTTACGAGTGAGCTAAGGGGCGTTTTGTGGCTTACATGACAACTAGTAAGCCTCAAAATGATCTTACTAGTGGGTTCTTTTGTGGCTGACATGTTCACTAGTAAGCGTCACAATGACCTTACTTGTGAACTAGTGAGCGTTTTGTGGCTTACATGTTCACTAGTAAGCGTCAAAATGATCTTACTAGTGAAATAGTGGGCGTTTTGTGGCTTACATGTTCACTAGTAAGCCTCAAAATGATCTTACTAGTGAACTAGTGGGCGTTTTGTGGCTTACATGTCAAATAGTAAGCCTCAATATGATCTTACTAGTGAACTAGTGGGCACATTTATGGCCTTACGTGTTCACTAGTAAGCGTCAAAATGATCTTACTAGTAAACTAGTGGGCGTTTTGTGGCTTACATCTTCACTTGTAAGCCTCAAAATGATCTTACTAGTGAACTAGTGGGCGTTTTGTGGCTTACATGTCAACTAGTTAGCCTCAAAATGATCTTACTAGTGAACTAGTCGGCACGTTTATGGCCTTACATGTTCACTAGTAAGCCTCAAAATGATCTTACCAGTGAACTAGTGGGGGTTTTGCGGCTTATATATCAACTAGTAAGCCTCAAAATGATCTTACTAGTGAACTAGTGGGGATTTTGTGGCTTACATGTCAACTAGTAAGCCTCAAAATGATCTTACCAGTGAACTAGTGGGCATATTTATGGCCTTACATGTTCACCAGTAAGCCTCAAAATGATCTTACGAGTGAACTAGTGGGCGTTTGGCGGCTTACATGTCAACAAGTAAGCCTCAAAATGATCTTACTAATGAACTAGTGGGCGTTTTGTGGCTTACATGTTCACTAGTAAGCGTCAAAATGACCTTACTAGTGAATTAGTGAGCGTTTTGTGGCTTACATGTCAACGAGTAAGCCTCAAAATGATCTTACTAGTGAACTAGTGGGCACATTTATGGCCTTACATGTTCACTAGTAAGCGTCAAAATGATCTTACTAGTGAACTAGTGGGCGTTTTGCGGCTTGCATGTCAACTAGTAAGCCTCAAAATGATCTTACGAGTGAACTAGTGGATGTTTTGCGGCTTACATGTTAACTAGTAAGCGTCAAAATGACCTTACTAGTGAACTAGTGACAATTTGTGGCTTACATGTTCACGAGTAAACGTCAAAATGACCTTACTAGTGAACTAGTGAGCGTTTTGCGGCTTACATGTCAACTAGTAAGCCTCAAAATGATCTTACTAGTGAACTAGTGGGGATTTTGTGGCTTACATGTCAACTAGTAAGCCTCAAAATGATCTTACGAGTGAGCTAAGGGGCGTTTTGCGGCTTATATGTCAACTAGTAAGCCTCAAAATGATCTTACTAGTGAACTAGTGGGCACATTTATGGCCTTACATGTTCACTATTAAGAGTCAAAATGATCTTACTAGTGAACTAGTGGGCACATTTATGGCCTTACATGTTCACTAGTAAGCGTCAAAATGATCTTACTAGTGAACAAGTGGGCGTTTTGTTGCTTACATCTTCACTAGTAAGCCTCAAAATGATCTTACTAGTGAACTAGTGGGCATTTTGTGGCTTACATGTCAACTAGTAAGCCTCAAAATGATCTTACTAGTGAACTAATGGGCACATTTATGGCCTTACATGTTCACTAGTAAGCCTCAAAATGATCTTACGAGTGAACTAGTGGGCACATTTATGGCCTTAAATGTTCACTAGTAAGCCTCAAAATGATCTTACTAGTGAACTAGTGGGCATTTTGTGGCTTACATGTTCACGAGTAAGCGTCAAAATGATCTTACTAGTGAACTAGTGGGCGTTTTGCGGCTTGCATGTCAACTAGTAAGCCTCAAAATGATCTTACGAGTGAACTAGTGGGCGTTTTGCGGCTTACATGTCAACAAGTAAGCCTCAAAATGATCTTACTAATGAACTAGTGGGCGTTTTGCGGCTTACATGTCAACTAGTAAGCCTCACAATGATCTTACTAGTGAACTAGTGGGCATTTTGTGGCTTACATGTCAACTACTAAGCCTCAAAATGATCTTACTAGTGAACTAGTGGGCACATTTATGGCCTTACATGTTCACTAGTAAGCCTCAAAATGAGCTTACTAGTGAACTAGTGAGCGTTTTGTGGCTTACATGTTCACTAGTAAGTGTCAAAATGACCTTACTAGTTAAATAGTGAGTGTTTTGTGGCTTACATGTTCACTAGTAGGCGTCAAAATGATCTTACTAGTGAACGAGTGGGCACATTTATGGCCTTACATGTTCACTAGTAAGCCTCAAAATGATCTTACCAGTGAACTAGTGGGGGTTTTGCGGCTTATATGTCAACTAGTAAGCCTCAAAATGATCTTACCAGTGAACTAGTGGGCACATTTATGGCCTTACATGTTCACTAGTAAGCCTCAAAATGATCTTACCAGTGAACTCGTGGGCGTTTTGTGGCTTACATGTTCACGAGTAAGCGTCAAAATGATCTTACTAGTGAACTAGTGGCCGTTTTGCGGCTTACATGTCAACAAGTAAGCCTCGGAATGATCTTACTAATGAACTAGTGGGCGTTTTGTGGCTTACATGTTCACTAGTAAGCGTCAAAATGACCTTACTAGTGAATTAGTGAGCGTTTTGTGGCTTACATGTCAACGAGTAAGCCTCAAAATGATCTTACTAATGAACTAGTGGGCACATTTATGGCCTTACATGTTCACTAGTAAGCGTCAAAATGATCTTACTAGTGAACTAGTGGGCGTTTTGCGGCTTGCATGTCAACTAGTAAGCCTCAAAATGATCTTACGAGTGAACTAGTGGGCGTTTTGCGGCTTACATGTCAACAAGTAAGCCTCAAAATTATCTTAATAGTGAACTAGTGGGCGTTTTGTGGCTTACATCTTCACTAGTAAGCCTCAAAATGATCTTACTAGAGAACTAGTGGGCATTTTGTGGCTTACATGTCAACTAGTAAGCCTCAAAATGATCTTACTAGTGAACTAGTGGGCACGTTTATGGCCTTACATTTCAACTAGTAAGCGTGAAAATGATCTTACTTGTGAGCTAGTGGGCGTTTTGCGGCTTACATGTCAACTAGTAAGCCTCAAAATGATCTTAATAGTGAACTAGTGGGTTCTTTTGTGGCTTACATGTTCACTAGTAAGCGTCACAATGACCTTACTTGTGAACTAGTGAGCGTTTTGTGGCTTACATGTTCACTAGTAAGCCTCAAAATGATCTTACTCATGAACTAGTGGGCTTTTTTTTAGGCTTACATGTCAAATAGCAAGCCTCAAAATGATCTTACTAGTGAACTAGTGGGCACATTTATGGCCTTACATGTTCACTAGTAAGCCTCAAAATGATCTTACTAGTGAACTAGTGGGCGTTTTGTGGCTTACATGTTCACGAGTAAGCCTCAAAATGATCTTACGAGTGAACTAGTGGGCGTTTTGCGGCTTACATGTCAACAAGTAAGCCTCAAAATTATCTTACTAGTGAACTAGTGGGCGTTTTGTGGCTTACATGTTAACTAGTAAGCGTCAAAATGATCTTACTAGTGAACAAGTGGGCGTTTTGTGGCTTACATCTTCACTAGTAAGCCTCAAAATGATCTTACTAGTGAACTAGTGGGCGTTCTGTGGCTTACATGTTCACGGGTAAGCATCAGAATGATCTTACTAGTGAACTAGTGGCCGTTTTGTGGCTTACATGTTCAATAGTAAGCCTCAAAATGATCTTACTAGTGAACTAGTGGGCGTTTTGTGGCTTACATGTTCACGAGTAAGCATCAAAATGACCTTACTAGTGAACTAGTGAGCGTTTTGTGGCTTACATGTTCACTAGTAAGCCTCAAAATGATCTTACTAGTGAACTAGTGGGCGTTCTGTGGCTTACATGTTCACGGGTAAGCATCAGAATGATCTTACTAGTGAACTAGTGGGCGTTTTGTGGCTTACATCTTCACTCGTTAGCCTCAAAATGATCTTACTAGTGAACTAGTGGGCGTTTTGTGGCTTACATGTCAACTCGTCAGCCTTAAAATGATCTTACTAGAGAACTAGTGGGCATTTTGTGGCTTACATGTCAACTAGTAAGCCTCAAAATTATCTTACTAGTGAACTAGTGGGCACGTTTATGGCCTTACATGTCAACTAGTAAGCGTGAAAATGATCTTACTTGTGAGCTAGTGGGCGTTTTGCGGCTTACATGTCAACTAGTAAGCCTCAAAATGATCTTAATAGTGAACTAGTGGGTTCTTTTGTGGCTTACATGTTCACTAGTAAGCGTCACAATGACCTTACTTGTGAACTAGTGAGCGTTTTGTGGCTTACATGTTCACTAGTAAGCCTCAAAATGATCTTACTCATGAACTAGTGGGCTTTTTTTTAGGCTTACATGTCAAATAGCAAGCCTCAAAATGATCTTACTAGTGAACTAGTGGGCACATTTATGGCCTTACATGTTCACTAGTAAGCCTCAAAATGATCTTACTAGTGAACTAGTGGGCGTTTTGTGGCTTACATGTTCACGAGTAAGCCTCAAAATGATCTTACGAGTGAACTAGTGGGCGTTTTGCGGCTTACATGTCAACAAGTAAGCCTCAAAATTATCTTACTAGTGAACTAGTGGGCGTTTTGTGGCTTACATGTTAACTAGTAAGCGTCAAAATGATCTTACTAGTGAACAAGTGGGCGTTTTGTGGCTTACATCTTCACTAGTAAGCCTCAAAATGATCTTACTAGTGAACTAGTGGGCGTTCTGTGGCTTACATGTTCACGGGTAAGCATCAGAATGATCTTACTAGTGAACTAGTGGCCGTTTTGTGGCTTACATGTTCAATAGTAAGCCTCAAAATGATCTTACTAGTGAACTAGTGGGCGTTTTGTGGCTTACATGTTCACGAGTAAGCATCAAAATGACCTTACTAGTGAACTAGTGAGCGTTTTGTGGCTTACATGTTCACTAGTAAGCCTCAAAATGATCTTACTAGTGAACTAGTGGGCGTTTTGTGGCTTACATGTTCACTAGTAAGACTCAAAATGATCTTACTAGTGAACTAGTGGGCGTTTTGTGGCTTACATCTTCACTCGTTAGCCTCAAAATGATCTTACTAGTGAACTAGTGGGCGTTTTGTGGCTTACATGTCAACTCGTCAGCCTTAAAATGATCTTACTAGTGAACTAGTGGGCACATTTATGGCCTTACATGTTCACTAGTAAGCCTCAAAATGATCTTACCAGTGAACTCGTGGGCGTTTTGTGGCTTACATGTTCATGAGTAAGCGTCAAAATGATCTTACTAGTGAACTAGTGGCCGTTTTGCGGCTTACATGTCAACAAGTAAGCCTCAAAATGATCTTACTAGTGAACTAATGGGCACATTTATGGCCTTACATGTTCACTAGTAAGCGTGAAAATGATCTTACTAGTGAACTAGTGGGCATTTTGTGGCTTACATGTCAACTCGCCAGCCTTAAAATGATCTTACTAGTGAACTAGTGGGCACATTTATGGCCTTACATGTTCACTAGTAAGCCTCAAAATGATCTTACCAGTGAACTAGTGGGGGTTTTGCGGCTTATATGTCAACTAGTAAGCCTCAAAATGATCTTACTAGTAAACTAGTGGGGATTTTGTGGCTTACATGTCAACTAGTAATCCTCAAAATGATCTTACCAGTGAACTAGTGGGCACATTTATGGCCTTACATGTTCACTAGTAAGCCTCAAAATGATCTTACCAGTGAACTCGTGGGCGTTTTGTGGCTTACATGTTCACGAGTAAGCGTCAAAATGATCTTACTAGTGAACTAGTGGCCGTTTTGCGGCTTACATGTCAACAAGTAAGCCTCAAAATGATCTTACTAATGAACGAGTGGGCGTTTTGTGGCTTACATGTTCACTAGTAAGCGTCAAAATGACCTTACTAGTGAATTAGTGAGCGTTTTGTGGCTTACATGTCAACGAGTAAGCCTCAAAATGATCTTACTAATGAACTAGTGGGCACATTTATGGCCTTACATGTTCACTAGTAAGCGTCAAAATGATCTTACTAGTGAACTAGTGGGCGTTTTGCGGCTTGCATGTCAACTAGTAAGCCTCAAAATGATCTTACGAGTGAACTAGTGGGCGTTTTGCGGCTTACATGTCAACAAGTAAGCCTCAAAATTATCTTAATAGTGAACTAGTGGGCGTTTTGTGGCTTACATCTTCACTAGTAAGCCTCAAAATGATCTTACTAGAGAACTAGTGGGCATTTTGTGGCTTACATGTCAACTAGTAAGCCTCAAAATGATCTTACTAGTGAACTAGTGGGCACGTTTATGGCCTTACATGTCAACTAGTAAGCGTGAAAATGATCTTACTTGTGAGCTAGTGGGCGTTTTGCGGCTTACATGTCAACTAGTAAGCCTCAAAATGATCTTAATAGTGAACTAGTGGGTTCTTTTGTGGCTTACATGTTCACTAGTAAGCGTCACAATGACCTTACTTGTGAACTAGTGAGCGTTTTGTGGCTTACATGTTCACTAGTAAGCCTCAAAATGATCTTACTCATGAACTAGTGGGCTTTTTTTAGGCTTACATGTCAAATAGCAAGCCTCAAAATGATCTTACTAGTGAACTAGTGGGCACATTTATGGCCTTACATGTTCACTAGTAAGCCTCAAAATGATCTTACTAGTGAACTAGTGGGCGTTTTGTGGCTTACATGTTCACGAGTAAGCCTCAAAATGATCTTACGAGTGAACTAGTGGGCGTTTTGCGGCTTACATGTCAACAAGTAAGCCTCAAAATTATCTTACTAGTGAACTAGTGGGCATTTTGTGGCTTACATGTTAACTAGTAAGCGTCAAAATGATCTTACTAGTGAACAAGTGGGCGTTTTGTGGCTTACATCTTCACTAGTAAGCCTCAAAATGATCTTACTAGTGAACTAGTGGGCGTTCTGTGGCTTACATGTTCACGGGTAAGCATCAGAATGATCTTACTAGTGAACTAGTGGCCGTTTTGTGGCTTACATGTTCAATAGTAAGCCTCAAAATGATCTTACTAGTGAACTAGTGGGCGTTTTGTGGCTTACATGTTCACGAGTAAGCATCAAAATGACCTTACTAGTGAACTAGTGAGCGTTTTGTGGCTTACATGTTCACTAGTAAGCCTCAAAATGATCTTACTAGTGAACTAGTGGGCGTTTTGTGGCTTACATGTTCACTAGTAAGACTCAAAATGATCTTACTAGTGAACTAGTGGGCGTTTTGTGGCTTACATCTTCACTCGTTAGCCTCAAAATGATCTTACTAGTGAACTAGTGGGCGTTTTGTGGCTTACATGTCAACTCGTCAGCCTTAAAATGATCTTACTAGTGAACTAGTGGGCACATTTATGGCCTTACATGTTCACTAGTAAGCCTCAAAATGATCTTACCAGTGAACTCGTGGGCGTTTTGTGGCTTACATGTTCATGAGTAAGCGTCAAAATGATCTTACTAGTGAACTAGTGGCCGTTTTGCGGCTTACATGTCAACAAGTAAGCCTCAAAATGATCTTACTAGTGAACTAATGGGCACATTTATGGCCTTACATGTTCACTAGTAAGCGTGAAAATGATCTTACTAGTGAACTAGTGGGCATTTTGTGGCTTACATGTCAACTCGCCAGCCTTAAAATGATCTTACTAGTGAACTAGTGGGCATTTTGTGGCTTACATGTCAACTCGCCAGCCTCAAAATGATCTTACCAGTGAACTAGTGGGGGTTTTGCGGCTTATATGTCAACTAGTAAGCCTCAAAATGATCTTACTAGTAAACTAGTGGGGATTTTGTGGCTTACATGTCAACTAGTAATCCTCAAAATGATCTTACCAGTGAACTAGTGGGCACATTTATGGCCTTACATGTTCACTAGTAAGCCTCAAAATGATCTTACCAGTGAACTCGTGGGCGTTTTGTGGCTTACATGTTCACGAGTAAGCGTCAAAATGATCTTACTAGTGAACTAGTGGCCGTTTTGCGGCTTACATGTCAACAAGTAAGCCTCAAAATGATCTTACTAATGAACGAGTGGGCGTTTTGTGGCTTACATGTTCACTAGTAAGCGTCAAAATGACCTTACTAGTGAATTAGTGAGCGTTTTGTGGCTTACATGTCAACGAGTAAGCCTCAAAATGATCTTACTAATGAACTAGTGGGCACATTTATGGCCTTACATGTTCACTAGTAAGCGTCAAAATGATCTTACTAGTGAACTAGTGGGCGTTTTGCGGCTTGCATGTCAACTAGTAAGCCTCAAAATGATCTTACGAGTGAACTAGTGGGCGTTTTGCGGCTTACATGTCAACAAGTAAGCCTCAAAATTATCTTAATAGTGAACTAGTGGGCGTTTTGTGGCTTACATCTTCACTAGTAAGCCTCAAAATGATCTTACTAGAGAACTAGTGGGCATTTTGTGGCTTACATGTCAACTAGTAAGCCTCAAAATGATCTTACTAGTGAACTAGTGGGCACGTTTATGGCCTTACATGTCAACTAGTAAGCGTGAAAATGATCTTACTTGTGAGCTAGTGGGCGTTTTGCGGCTTACATGTCAACTAGTAAGCCTCAAAATGATCTTAATAGTGAACTAGTGGGTTCTTTTGTGGCTTACATGTTCACTAGTAAGCGTCACAATGACCTTACTTGTGAACTAGTGAGCGTTTTGTGGCTTACATGTTCACTAGTAAGCCTCAAAATGATCTTACTCATGAACTAGTGGGCTTTTTTTTAGGCTTACATGTCAAATAGCAAGCCTCAAAATGATCTTACTAGTGAACTAGTGGGCACATTTATGGCCTTACATGTTCACTAGTAAGCCTCAAAATGATCTTACTAGTTAACTAGTGGGCGTTTTGTGGCTTACATGTTCACGAGTAAGCCTCAAAATGATCTTACGAGTGAACTAGTGGGCGTTTTGCGGCTTACATGTCAACAAGTAAGCCTCAAAATTATCTTACTAGTGAACTAGTGGGCGTTTTGTGGCTTACATGTTAACTAGTAAGCGTCAAAATGATCTTACTAGTGAACAAGTGGGCGTTTTGTGGCTTACATCTTCACTAGTAAGCCTCAAAATGATCTTACTAGTGAACTAGTGGGCGTTCTGTGGCTTACATGTTCACGGGTAAGCATCAGAATGATCTTACTAGTGAACTAGTGGCCGTTTTGTGGCTTACATGTTCAATAGTAAGCCTCAAAATGATCTTACTAGTGAACTAGTGGGCGTTTTGTGGCTTACATGTTCACGAGTAAGCATCAAAATGACCTTACTAGTGAACTAGTGAGCGTTTTGTGGCTTACATGTTCACTAGTAAGCCTCAAAATGATCTTACTAGTGAACTAGTGGGCGTTCTGTGGCTTACATGTTCACGGGTAAGCATCAGAATGATCTTACTAGTGAACTAGTGGGCGTTTTGTGGCTTACATCTTCACTCGTTAGCTTCAAAATGATCTTACTAGTGAACTAGTGGGCGTTTTGTGGCTTACATGTCAACTCGTCAGCCTTAAAATGATCTTACTAGAGAACTAGTGGGCATTTTGTGGCTTACATGTCAACTAGTAAGCCTCAAAATGATCTTACTAGTGAACTAGTGGGCACGTTTATGGCCTTACATGTCAACTAGTAAGCGTGAAAATGATCTTACTTGTGAGCTAGTGGGCGTTTTGCGGCTTACATGTCAACTAGTAAGCCTCAAAATGATCTTAATAGTGAACTAGTGGGTTGTTTTGTGGCTTACATGTTCACTAGTAAGCGTCACAATGACCTTACTTGTGAACTAGTGAGCGTTTTGTGGCTTACATGTTCACTAGTAAGCCTCAAAATGATCTTACTCATGAACTAGTGGGCTTTTTTTTAGGCTTACATGTCAAATAGCAAGCCTCAAAATGATCTTACTAGTGAACTAGTGGGCACATTTATGGCCTTACGTGTTCACTAGTAAGCCTCAAAATGATCTTACTAGTGAACTAGTGGGCGTTTTGTGGCTTACATGTTCACGAGTAAGCCTCAAAATGATCTTACGAGTGAACTAGTGGGCGTTTTGCGGCTTACATGTCAACAAGTAAGCCTCAAAATTATCTTACTAGTGAACTAGTGGGCGTTTTGCGGCTTACATGTTAACTTGTAAGCGTCAAAATGATCTTACTAGTGAACAAGTGGGCGTTTTGTGGCTTACATCTTCACTAGTAAGCCTCAAAATGATCTTACTAGTGAACTAGTGGGCGTTCTGTGGCTTACATCTTCACGGGTAAGCATCAGAATGATCTTACTAGTGAACTAGTGGCCGTTTTGTGGCTTACATGTTCAATAGTAAGCATCAAAATGATCTTACTAGTGAACTAGTGGGCGTTTTGTGGCTTACATGTTCACGAGTAAGCCTCAAAATGACCTTACTAGTGAACTAGTGAGCGTTTTGTGGCTTACATGTTCACTAGTAAGCATCAAAATGATCTTACTAGTGAACTAGTGGGCGTTTTGTGGCTTACATGTTCACTAGTAAGACTCAAAATGATCTTACTAGTGAACTAGTGGGCGTTTTGTGGCTTACATCTTCACTCGTTAGCCTCAAAATGATCTTACTAGTGAACTAGTGGGCGTTTTGTGGCTTACATGTCAACTCGTCAGCCTTAAAATGATCTTACTAGTGAACTAGTGGGCACATTTATGGCCTTACATGTTCACTAGTAAGCCTCAAAATGATCTTACCAGTGAACTCGTGGGCGTTTTGTGGCTTACATGTTCACGAGTAAGCGTCAAAATGATCTTACTAGTGAACTAGTGGCCGTTTTGCGGCTTACATGTCAACAAGTAAGCCTCAAAATGATCTTACTAGTGAACTAATGGGCACATTTATGGCCTTACATGTTCACTAGTAAGCGTGAAAATGATCTTACTAGTGAACTAGTGGGCATTTTGTGGCTTACATGTCAACTCGTCAGCCTTAAAATGATCTTACTAGTGAACTAGTGGGCACATTTATGGCCTTACATGTTCACTAGTAAGCCTCAAAATGATCTTACCAGTGAACTAGTGGGGGTTTTGCGGCTTATATGTCAACTAGTAAGCCTCAAAATGATCTTACTAGTGAACTAGTGGGGATTTTGTGGCTTACATGTCAACTAGTAAGCCTCAAAATGATCTTACCAGTGAACTAGTGGGCACATTTATGGCCTTACATGTTCACTAGTAAGCCTCAAAATGATCTTACCAGTGAACTCGTGGGCGTTTTGTGGCTTACATGTTCACGAGTAAGCGTCAAAATGATCTTACTAGTGAACTAGTGGCCGTTTTGCGGCTTACATGTCAACAAGTAAGCCTCAAAATGATCTTACTAATGAACGAGTGGGCGTTTTGTGGCTTACATGTTCACTAGTAAGCGTCAAAATGACCTTACTAGTGAATTAGTGAGCGTTTTGTGGCTTACATGTCAACGAGTAAGCATCAAAATGATCTTACTAGTGAACTAGTGGGCACATTTATGGCCTTACATGTTCACTAGTAAGCGTCAAAATGATCTTACTAGTGAACTAGTGGGCGTTTTGCGGCTTGCATGTCAACTAGTAAGCCTCAAAATGATCTTACGAGTAAACTAGTGGGCGTTTTGCAGCTTACATGTCAACAGGTAAGCCTCAAAATTATCTTACTAGTGAACTAGTGGGCGTTTTGTGGCTTACATCTTCACTAGTAAGCCTCAAAATGATCTTACCAGTGAACTCGTGGGCGTTTTGTGGCTTACATGTTCACGAGTAAGCGTCAAAATGATCTTACTAGTGAACTAGTGGCCGTTTTGCGGCTTACATGTCAACAAGTAAGCCTCAAAATGATCTTACTAATGAACGAGTGGGCGTTTTGTGGCTTACATGTTCACTAGTAAGCGTCAAAATGACCTTACTAGTGAATTAGTGAGCGTTTTGTGGCTTACATGTCAACGAGTAAGCATCAAAATGATCTTACTAGTGAACTAGTGGGCACATTTATGGCCTTACATGTTCACTAGTAAGCGTCAAAATGATCTTACTAGTGAACTAGTGGGCGTTTTGCGGCTTGCATGTCAACTAGTAAGCCTCAAAATGATCTTACGAGTAAACTAGTGGGCGTTTTGCAGCTTACATGTCAACAGGTAAGCCTCAAAATTATCTTACTAGTGAACTAGTGGGCGTTTTGTGGCTTACATCTTCACTAGTAAGCCTCAAAATGATCTTACTAGAGAACTAGTGGGCATTTTGTGGCTTACATGTCAACTAGTAAGCCTCAAAATGATCTTACTAGTGAACTAGTGGGCACGTTTATGGCCTTACATGTCAATTAGTAAGCGTGAAAATGATCTTACTTGTGAACTAGTGGGCGTTTTGCGGCTTACATGTCAACTAGTAAGCCTCAAAATGATCTTACGAGTGAGCTAGTGGGCGTTTTGCGGCTTACATGTCAACTAGTAAGCCTCAAAATGATCTTACTAGTGAACTAGTGAGCGTTTTGTGGCTTACATGTTCACTAGTAAGTGTCAAAATTACCTTACTAGTGAACTAGTGAGTGTTTTGTGGCTTACATGTTCACTCGTAGGTGTCAAAATGATCTTACTAGTGAACTAGTGAGCGTTTTGTGGCTTACATGTTCACTAGTAAGCGTCAAAATGACCTTACTAGTGAACTAGTGAGTGTTTTGTGGCTTACATGTTCACTAGTAAGCGTCAAAATGATATTACTAGTGAACTAGTAGGCGTTTTGCGGCTTACATGTCAACTAGTAAGCCTCAAAATGATCTTACTAGTGAACTAGTGTGCGTTTTGTGGCTTACATGTTAACTAGTAAGCGTCAAAATGATCTTACTAGTGAACAAGTGGGCTTTTTGTGGCTTACATCTTCACCAGTAAGCCTCAAAATGATCTTACTAGAGAACTAGTGGGCATTTTGTGGCTTAAATGTCAACTAGTAAGCCTCAAAATGATCTTACTAGTGAACTAGTGGGCACGTTTATGGCCTTACATGTCAACTAGTAAGCGTAAAAATGATCTTACTCGTGAACTAGTGGGCGTTTTGCGGCTTACAGGCGCCGACAGGTATGGCAGCCTCGGTCACACGCTCCCTAGTATTATCCCTGTTTTTGTCATTTTCGTTTGTTTTTGGCGACCCTGAGCGGCTTACTTACACGAGGGAAAAGTTGCTGCTCATTGGGGAGTCTACGCTCGGTCTTTTTTCACCAGTACACGAAAATCCACAAGGTTTTTCGGAGCTAATCGCGAGCGGAGCGGCTGCGCTGTACGCAGCATGGAAACGCCGCCGGAGGGGGAAGCGAGCCGGCGTGCTCGTCAAGCTCCGGCAGCGTGGATTTCGAACCCCGCTCCCATCGATCCATCTTGCTAATCTACGATCTCTGCCAAACAAGATGGATGAACTTCTTCTCCTCACAAAGACCAACAAAACATTTGCACGTTCTGCTGCGCTCTGCTTCACTGAAACCTGGCTCAGTGACCGCCATCCAGATCCCGCGCTACATCTACCCGGCTTCCGCCTTCTCCGAGCCGACCGCGACACGGAGCTATCAGGGAAATCGAAAGGTGGTGGGATTTGCTTCTATATCAACGAGGAATGGTGCACTGATGTCACGAAGCTCGACGCACACTGCAGCCCGGACCTGGAGTCGCTGTCTTTAAACTGCAAGCCATTCTACTCGCCACGTGAGTTCACCTCCTTTTTACTAGTCGGTGTTTACATTGCGCCACAAGCTAACGCTAACACGGCGATACAAACGCTAGCCGAACAAGTAAACAAACTCGAGCTAAAATACCCAGAGTCACCCCTGATCATTTTGGGCGATTTTAATAGAGCACATCTTAACCGTGAACTTCCCAGATATAAGCAGCACATCGACTGTTTCACCAGAGAAGGCAACATTCTAGACCACTGCTATACAACAATCAAAAATGCATACCGATCGGTCGCCCGTGCAGCATTGGGTCTTTCTGACCACAATTTAATCCACTTAATACCTACATACAGACAGAAACTCAAATGTGTTAAACCGGTTGTTAAGACTGTGAAAAAATGGACAGATGAAGCAAAGCTAGCTCTACAAGAATGCTTAGACTGCACTGATTGGGGCGTCTTTGAAACTTCAACGGGCACACTGGATGAATACACAGACACTGTAACATCATACATCAGTTTCTGTGAGGACATGTGTGTACCAACGAAGTCCTTCCGCTCGTTTAACAATAACAAGCCATGGTTTACTCCCAAACTCAGGCAACTCAGGAAAGAGAAAGAGGCCGCATTTAGAAGTGGAGATCGGGCACTGTACAAACATGCCCGAAACCAATTGACGAAGGAAATTAACATCGCAAAGAGAAGCTATGCAGAGAGGCTGAAAAACCAGTTCTCTGCTAACGACTCTGCATCTGTATGGAATGGCCTGAAAGCAATCACTAACTATAGAATGCCATCCCCCCAAACAGTGAACAATAAGGGTCTTGCTGATGAACTAAACATGTTTTTCTGCCGATTTGAAAAGGACACCCCCATTTCCCACACACACCCACCTCTACCAGAAACCACTCTACCTACCCCCCCACCCTCTTTTTCTCCACTACAGATCCACGAACAGGACGTGAGACGGCTCTTCAAGCAGCAAAAGATCAAGAAAGCTCCGGGGCCCGACAAAGTGTCCCCCTCCTGCCTGAAAGTCTGCGCTGACCAGCTGGCTCCGGTCTTCACACAGATCTTCAACAGATCCCTGGAGCTGTGTGAGGTCCCATCCTGCTTCAAACAGTCTACCATCATCCCAGTTCCCAAGAAATCGGCAACATCGGAACTGAACGACTATAGGCCTGTCGCCCTGACGTCTGTGGTCATGAAGTCCTTTGAACGCCTTGTGCTGAACCACCTAAAGAACGTCACTGGACCCCTGCTGGACCCTCTCCAGTTTGCCTACCGGGCAAACAGGTCTGTGGAAGACGCAGTCAACATAGGTCTGCACTACATCCTCAAGCACCTCGACAGCACAGGGACCTACGCAAGGATTCTGTTTGTGGATTTCAGCTCTGCGTTCAACACCATCATCCCGGAACTCCTCACCCCCAAACTACTCCACCTCGGTGTGTCTCCTGCGATCTGCCAGTGGATCCTCAGCTTCCTGACGGGACGGACACAACAGGTGAGACTGGGAGCAACAACATCATCAATACGCACCACCAGCACTGGAGCCCCACAGGGATGTGTCCTCTCGCCACTGCTCTTCTCTCTCTACACAAACGATTGCACCTCAACAGATCCAGCTGTCAAACTCATAAAGTTCGCAGACGACACCACGGTCATCGGTCTCATCAAAGACGGCGACGAGTCTGCGTACCGCCAACAAGTGGAGCAGCTGGAGCTCTGGTGCGGCCGACACAACCTCGGGCTGAACACGCTCAAGACTGTAGAGATGATCGTGGACTTCAGGAAACATTCTTCTCCTCAGTTGCCCCTCACACTATCCAACTGCCCTGTGTCAACCGTCGAGACCTTCAAGTTCCTGGGAATCACAGTCTCCCAGGACATGAAGTGGGAAGTCAACACCATCTCCATCCTGAAAAGGGCCCGGCAGCGAATGTACTTCCTGAGGCTGCTGAGGAAGCATGGCTTGCCACAGGAGGTGCTACGACAGTTCTACACGGCAGTCATCGAATCAATCCTGTGTTCTTCCATCACGGTTTGGTTTGGGGCCGCCACAAAAAAGGACAAAATCCGACTTCAACGGACAGTTAGGACGGCAGAAAAAATCGTTGGCATCGCCCTACCCACTCTTGAGGACTTGCACACTGCAAGAATCAAGACAAGGGCACGGAAAATCCTCCTGGATACCCCGCACCCTGCCCACCACCTTTTTCAGCCACTCCCCTCAGGCAGACGCTACAGATCTATGCGTACCAAATCCAGTAGACACTTAAACAGCTTCTTCCCTCTAGCCATTAACTCCTTAAACAGTCACTGACATAGTCACTCTTCTTGCACCACAAAATGGTATTACAAAACTACTGGTTACTCTAAAATGGTTCAATGATTTTGTTGTTTACGATGATACTAGTGCAGCGTGTTATACCGGAGACAAATTCCTTGTGTTCTACATACTTGGCCAATAAAGATGATTCTGATTCTGATTCTGATTCTTACATGTCAACTAGTAAGCCTCAAAATGATCTTAATAGTGAACTAGTGGGTTCTTTTGTGGCTTACATGTTCACTAGTAAGCGTCACAATGACCTTACTTGTGAACTAGTGAGCGTTTTGTGGCTTACATGTTCACTAGTAAGCCTCCAAATGATCTTACTTGTGAACTAGTGGGCGTTTTGTGGCTTACATGTCAAATAGCAAGCCTCAAAATGATCTTACTAGTGAACTAGTGGGCACATTTATGGCCTTACATGTTCACTAGTAAGCCTCAAAATGATCTTACCAGTGAACTAGTGGGCGTTTTGCGGCTTACATGTCAACTAGTAAGCCTCAAAATGATCTTACTATTGAAGTAGTGGGCATTTTGTGGCTTACATGTCAACTAGTAAGCCTCAAAATGATCTTACGAGTGAACTAGTGGGCGTTTTGCGGCTTACATGTCAACAAGTAAGCCTCAAAATGATCTTACTAATGAACTAGTGGGCGTTTTGCGGCTTACATGTCAACTAGTAAGCCTCACAATGATCTTACTAGCGAACTAGTGGGCACATTTATGGCCTTACATGTTCACTAGTAAGCGTTAAAATGATCTTACGAGTGAACTAGTGGGTGTTTTGCGGCTTACATGTCAACAAGTAAGCCTCAAAATGATCTTACTAGTGAACTAGTGGGCGTTTTGTGGCTTGCATGTTAACCAGTAAGCGTCAAAATGACCTTACTAGTGAACTAGTGGGCGTTTTGCGGCTTACATGTCAACTAGCAAGCCTCAAAATGATCTTACGAGTGAGCTAAAGGGCGTTTTGCGGCTTACATGTCAACTAGTAAGCCTCAAACTGATCTTACTAGTGAACTAATGGGCACATTTATGGCCTTACATGTTCACTAGTAAGCGTCAAAATGATCTTACTAGTGAACTAGTGGGCGCGTTTATAGCCTTACATGTTCACTAGTAAGCGTGAAAATGATCTTCATCGTGAACTAGTGGGCGTTTTGCGGCTTACATGTAAACTAGTAAGCCTCAAAATGATCTTAAGAGTGAACTAGTGGGCGTTTTGCGGCTAACATGTCAACTAGTAAGCCTCAAAATGATCTTAATAGTGAACTAGTGGGTTCTTTTGTTGCTTACATGTTCACTAGTAAGCGTCACAATGACCTTACTTGTGAACTAGTGAGCGTTTTGTGGCTTACATGTTCACTAGTAAGCCTCAAAATGATCTTACTAGTGAACTAGTGGGCATTTTGTGGCTTACATGTCAACTAGTAAGCCTCAAAATGATCTTACTAGTGAACTAGTGGGCACATTTATGGCCTTAAATGTTCACTAGTAAGCCTCAAAATGATCTTACTAGTGAACTAGTGGGCGTTTTGCGACTTGCACGTCAACTAGTAAGCCTCAAAATGATCTTACGAGTGAACTAGTGGGCGTTTTGCGGCTTACATGTCAACAAGTAAGCCTCAAAATGATCTTACTAATGAACTAGTGGGCGTTTTGCGGCTTACATGTGAACTAGTAAGCCTCACAATGATCTTACTAGTGAACTAGTGGGCATTTTGTGGCTTACATGTCAACTACTAAGCCTCAAAATGATCTTACTAGTGAACTAGTGGGCACATTTATGGCCTTACATGTTCACGAGTAAGCCTCAAAATGATCTTACTAATGAACTAGTGGGCGTTTTGCGGCTTACATGTCAACTAGTAAGCCTCACAATGATCTTAGACAATAGAGAGTGCCTGTCATCAAGGGTCTGCCGGTGAAAGTGAAGCACGCGCGATAAACATTTCAATTGCTAATTTAAGAAGAGTTAGTGACCAGTTTAGCGCTGATACTATTCAAAGTTTGATTCAAAGTCCAATAGATCTCCGATCTGTCATCATTGCGGGACCCACTCCTAATGGTGGACGTGTTTGTTCCCATGTGGCACATCGTTTGCACACAGGTAAAATGGCTACCATTTTTTGTCATTGGTTTTTCGTATGTATTTTTATTCGAACTACACACGGGTTTTACTGACGACTTGCTGTGACTTACCTTCTATCACCCTGTCAAACGTCGTTTTATACCAGTGGTTTTCCTGCAAATCAGTAGACTATTAAGTAACGCGATGGCTGTACACTTTTAAGCAATAACTAGTGATCTTTTAGTTATTCAATTATAAGTTTGAATTATTTTTTTCTTGAGTAAAATGGTTAGAGAAAATAGCTGCTCGTGGTTTTGAAGCTGCATATACTTTTATGTACATCTGTGTCTATATGCCTGTACTGTATACAGTATATAAAAAACACGTAGTGATTCGTTTGCTTGAATTCCTTAATCCTTTTATTTCCATACTTTAGGTAGACGAGGAAGACCAGCACTTGACATTACAAGTGATCAAATTGAACTGCTCCCCACTCAGGGCTTTACAGTGAGAGCCATCACTGAGATGTTGTGTTGTTCCTCTTCATACCTGCATAAAAAATGAAGTTTTTTCAGATTTCAGCCAGAAATAGATTTACTCCCATTCATGATGTTGACCTGGAAGAGCATGTCAGAAGATTGCACAGCCAATTTCCCAGATCAGGCTCGGAAGCAAGTGTTCTGCTACATACTCTTGTCCCTTCATGTATATATCATTATATTCATTGTGAAAGTGTACTTTCTTTATTGTGTTGTTTTATGAACCTGTTGCAGATGATGAGGGCATACCTGCGTGCTGATGGTATTGTAGTACAAAGAAAAAGAGTTCGAGAAATCCTCAACCGTATTGAGCCAGCTGCTGCAGCCCAGAGATGGAGCCAGACTGTGGCTAGAAGAACATACTGTGCCATTCCCCAATAGTTTATGGCACATAGATGGGCATATGCGTCTCATTCGGTAATAAGGGATCATCTTATATTTGTACTCGTGGGAGCATTAGAAAGCCATATTGTATGGACAGCACAGATTAAATTGAATTTTATCATTTGTATATCCAAGTTACACAAACTCCAAATTGCCTCCATGTAGTCTTAAGTGCACAGCAATACCTTCTCTACCGAGATGATATTTCAAACAAGATATGAAACTTGATTGTTTTCTTGTATTTAATCATTATTCTTTTCATGTTTGTTTTACAGGTGGGTGTTTGTGACACATGCCGGCATTGATGAGAATTCCAGGCTAATAAAGTACCTTCAACTGGAGCACAGGCAACACAGCTTTGACAGTGTTGAAATATTTTGTCCAAGCCACCTGCCTGTATGGGTTACCCTCCAGAGTAAGATCCGACCATGGTGGTGAAAACACTGGTTGCTCTTTCAATGAACCTACTGCAGGGACAAGACACCAAAATTATTTCTAGCTCCAGCCAACACCCCCACACAATTTACTCACACCTCCCATGGCCTGATTATCCACCAACAGGGGCCCTTTTTGGATTATCATTTTGGCATAGGAACTTTCCTTTCCTATCCTAACCGAGTGAGATGAGCCGGTAGCACCTGGAGCAAAGATCGTCTAAATTTTAATAATGCTTAGGAAAGGTTCTGACCATCCTTTACGAAAGGAAAGGAGATATATTATGCAGCAGGAATATTTAAAGGGGAAGTCTTTTTTTATGTTGTTGTTGTTGTTGTTGTCGACCCCACCCGTGCCCCGACATTGGGGGACCGGGCCCTCACTCCGTCTCCCGGATCCCCAGACCCCCCTCCTCCGCCCAGCGGGCGAGCAGGGCCGCCACTCCGCTTGGGTTTCGCCAGAGGTCCTCCGGAGTCAGTGTGGTGGGTATGTTTGTGCAGGTGAACAGGTGTTGTGTGTCGTGCACTTGCGTGCCGCATAGCGCACAGAGTGGTGTTGGGTGTGTGTCCGGTGTAATGTTGTGTAGGTAGGAGTGGAGGGCTGGTGATTTGTTGGTTCGGAGTTGTGCTAGGAGTTGTCTGGTTCTGTGTGGTAGGTCTTGCTCTGATGGGTCTATTTCTGGTGCTGGTGCATGTATTACTTTGTTGTGTTGTCTGGTGTCCAAGTGTGTTTGTACAAAGTGGGTGTGTATGTCTTTCATGTTCTGTTTTATGGTGTCGTTGTTGGTGTCCTGTGGTGCTGTGTCTTTGTTGTGTGTGTAGTTGTTGTTGTGGAAGATTGTTTGTTTCTTTTGTCTGGGTGGTGGTGGTTGTTGAGTGAGTGGGTGTAGTGGGTGGGTTGGGTGTTGGGCTTTTTGTCTGATTTGCGATGCGTGTAGTTTTAGATGGATGTTCAGTGGGAGAGTTTTTGTTTCCTTATGCAAGTGTTGTATGTTTGTGTCTTGTGTGCATCCTGTTGCTATTCTGAGTGCGGTGTTCTGTGTGGTCTGGAGTTTTGTCTTGTTTGTGTCCGATAGTGTTGGTGACCATATAGTGTTTGCGTATTCGAGGCGTGTGAGTGTGGTTGCTTTGTATGTGGTGAGTATAGTTTCTTTGGATTTTCCCCAGTGAGTGGTTGTTAAGGCTTTAAGTATTTTGTTTGATTGCTTGGCGCGGGTTAGAGTGTGTTGTGTGTGTTTTGAGAAGGTGAGTTTGGGGTCCCATGTTAATCCCAGTATTTTGGGTTCGCGGACTGTGGGTAGGGTGGTGTTATCTATTTGTAAAGTGAGCCTGTTGCTGTATTCTGCCGGATCCGGTGTGAACAGAGTGGTGGTGGTTTTGTCTGCGTTGAGTGTGAGTTGGTTCTGTTTTGTCCAGTTGTATATGTCGTGGAGATATTTTTGTACTTGTTGTTGTGCCTGTTGTGGTTTGACATGTGTGGATAGAATGGTGATGTCGTCTGCATATGTAACTGTGTGTACATTTGGAGGTGGTTGTGGTAAGTCTGCCATGTATATGTTGAATAGTGTTGGTGAAAGTACTCCCCCCTGTGGTACCCCCGTTTTCGTGTTTCTATGTTCTGATGTTTCCCCCCGGTATTGAGTGTATTGTCTGCGTCCCCTTATGTAGTTGAAGATGTATTTGATGATGATGTTTGGGGTGTTAGTGTTGTTGAGTTTGTTTGTGAGTGTGTGTAGGTTTACCGTGTCAAAGGCTTTGGACATGTCTAGGGCTATGGCAACTGTTCGTTGTGGTGGTTTTTGTTGATTGAAACCTGTGGCTATGATGTTGTGTATGTGGTGTAGTGCTGTGGTTGTGGAGTGTTGTTTTCGGAAGCCGTGTTGGTGCGAGGGTAGTTGAGTGTTGTTGGTAATGAAGGGTAGTATTACCTTTTCCATTGTTTTGGCTATTGGGCTGAGTAGTGCTATTGGTCTGTAAGATGGGCCGAGTGCGTGGTTTTTGTTGGGTTTTGGTATTGGGATTATTTTTGCAGTCTTTCATATTGCGGGGATGGTGTTGGTGTTGAGTGAGGTGTTGTAAGTGTGTGTGAGTAGTGTTATTGCTTTGTGGCCTAGGTGTTTCAGATGTCTGATGTTTATGTTGTCTGGGCCTGTGGAGTTGTTGCTTTTGGAGCGTTGTAGTGCTTGTTTGACTTGTTGTTCTGTGATGGTTATGGGCGTGGTGTTGAGTTTTCGTATTTTGCGTTGTAGTTGTCTGTATGTTCTGTTGGTTTTGTGTTGTATTATGTTGGTGAATTGTTTGTTGAATGCTCGTGCTTTCTGTTTGTTGGATATTGCCCTGTGTTGTCCGAACTGTATTGTGGTGTTTTCTGGTGCTTTTTGTTCTTTGTTTGATAGTCTTGTTACTCTGTTCCAGAGTATGTGTTGTTTGTGTCTGTGGTTCCATGCATCCGTTAAGTGTTCTTTCCATAGCTCTTGTTTGTGTTTTTGGATTTGTGTGTCTATTTCTTTGTTTAGGTCTGTGATGCGTGGGTCTCGGTGGTTTTGTTGTCTGATGTCGTTTCTTTGGCTGATGAGTGTTCTGATGTGTTGTGGTAGGAGAAGTGATTTGCTTTTTATTTTTCCGTGGGGTATGTGGTGTTTGTCTGCTGTAAGTATGAGGTTTGTGAGCATGGTGTTGGCTGTGTGGATGTTGTCAGGTATGGTTATGTTCTCCAGTGCTGATTCTATTTCAGAGGTGTATCCTTCCCAGTCTGCTTTCCTGTAATTTGTGTAAGTTTGAAGGTGTTGTTGTAGGCGGAAAGGAGCACGCGTGTTGTGTGTGATTTTGATAGGAAGGTGGTCTGAACTGAGTGCGTGTATTGTGGTCCATGTTGTTCTGTTTGTGATGCTGTTGCTGGCTGTTGTGATGTCCGGTGATGTTGGTTGTTGGTTGATGTTTGTAGGTTTTCTGGTGGGTGTGTTTGTGTTTAGAGTGATTTGTTGGGAGTTTTGTAGTATGTCTGCAATGTGGGTGCCTCTGTGGTCGTCGTAGGGCGAGTGCCATTGTGTTGAGTGAGCGTTGATGTCTGCGGTTAGAATGGTGTTGTTCAGCGAGTTTATGTATTGGAAGGTGTTGGTGATATCTGTGTCTTCTGTGGCGTGGTCTGGTCGGGTGGTATCTCTGGGGGGTATATACATGTTGCATATGTGTAGTCTTTTGTGGTTGGTTATGTGAATCTTTACGGTTTGAATTTCTGTAGTGTTGGTGTTAATGTTGTTGGGGATGTTCATGGGAGTGAATGTGTATCTACTGTATATCTATAAAAAAAATCCTCGTCTCACCCCTCAGGTGGTGTCCATCCTTCATTCAGCTGGGGTCCTCTACCAGAGGCCAGGAAGCTTGAGGGTTCTGCGCAGTATCATTGCCGTTCCCAGCACTGCACATTTCTGGACTGAGATGTCCGATGTTGTTCCCGGGATCTGTTGCAACCACTCATCATCTAGTTTGGGGGTCACTGCCCCGAGTGCTCCGACCACCACAGGCACGACTGTCCCCTTTACCTTCCAGGCTCTCTCCAGCTCCTCTCTGAGCCCTTGGGATTTCTCGAGTTTCTCGTGTTCCTTCTTTCTGATGTTTCCAGCACTTGGGACCGCTACATCCACTACAACGGCTTTCCTCTGCCCTTTATCTATCATCAGGATATCTGGTTGGTTCGCCATTACCATCTTGTCAGTCTGGATCTGGAAGTCCCATAGGATCTTCGCTCTGTCATTCTCCACCACCTTCGGAGGTGTTTCCCATTTTGACCTTGGGGTGTCCAGTCCATACTCCGCACAGATGTTTCGGTAGACTATGCCAGCCACCTGGTTATGGCGTTCCATATAGGCTTTCCCTGCCAGCACCTTACACCCTGCAGTTATGTGTTAGATCGTCTCAGGTGCCTCTTTGCACAACCTACACCTTGGGTCTTGGCTGGTGTGGTATATCTAGGCCTCGATGGCTCTGGTGCTCAGGGCCTGCTCCTGAGCAGCCAGGATGAGTGCCTCTGTGCTGTCCTTCAGGCCAGCCCTCTCTAGAACTCTGATCGGACTTCTTGAGATTGGCCACGGCAGTTATTGTCCGGTGGTACATCCCGTGTAGGGGCTTGTCCTCCCATGATGGTCCCTCTTCCAGCACCTCATCTTCTGTTCCCCATTGTCTGAGACATTCTCTGAGTACATCATCCGTTGGTGCCTTCTCCTTGATGTATTTGTGGAGCTTGGATGTTTCATCCTGGACAGTGGCTCTCACACTCACTAGTCCCCGGCCTCCTTCCTTTCGGCTTGTGTACAGTCTCAGGGTGCTGGATTTGGTATGGAACCCTCCATGCATGGTAACGAGCTTTCGGGTCTTAACATCCGTGGTCTGAATCTCTTCCTTTGGCCACCTTATTTTTCCTGCAGGGTATCTGATCACTGGAAAGGGCATAGCTGTTTATTGCCCGGGTCTTATTCTTGCCATTGAGCTGGCTTCTTAGGACTTGCCTCACTCGCTGGAGGTATTTGGCCGTAGCCGCTTTCCTTGTTGCCAGTTTGAGGTTGCCATTGGCTTGTGGTATACCGAGGTACTTGTAGCTGTCCTCAATGTCTGCTATTGTTCCTTCAGGGAGTGAGACCCCTTCAGTGCGGACTACCCTTCCTCTCTTAGTCACCATCCGACTACATTTCTCCATCACGAATGACATCCCGATGTCGCTGCTGTAGATCTTGATTGTGTGGATCAGGGAGTCTATGTCCCTTTCGCTCTTAGCAAACCGCTACATGTCATCCTTGTAGAGGAGGTGACTGATCGTAGCTCCATTTCTGAGGCGGTATCCATGGCCTGTCTTGGTGATTACTTGGCTTAGGGGGTTCAGTCCTATGCAGGACAGCAGTGGGGAGAGTGCATCACCTTGGTATATGCCACATTTGATGGACACTTGGGTAAGTGGCTTGCCATTGGCTTCAAGTGTGGTTTTCCACATCCTCATCAAGTTCGCAACGAAGGCTCTTAGGGTCCTGTTCACCTTATACACATCCAAGCATTCAGTGATCCATGTATGTGGCATCGAGTCATAGGCTTTCTTTTAATCAATCCAGGCTGTGCACAGGTTGGTACATCGGGACCTGCAGTCTTGTGCGACTGTTCTGTCAACCAGGAGCTGATGTTTGGCTCCCCTGGTATCTCTACCAATGCCCTTCCGTGCTTCGCTCTGGATCAGCTCTGTTGTTAGGACCCTGCCACTGAGCGTACACTTTCGCAGGTTGTGTTGCAAACAGCCTGTTTATTCGTCTGGCCTCATTCTCTTTCGTGTACCGCTTTAGGCGGCTGGACAAGGCTTGGAGCCTTTGTTTCGAGTGCTTCATATATGGTCATCTGGATGTACCTCTCAGGATCGGCCTTTTCATCACACCTCTCTGGACCTCAGTCAATTGACTCACATCTTTCCGAGCCGCCTTGATCTTAGCCTCCAACCGTCTTTTCCATGGTCGGTAATGTATCTCATGGCTTCCATGGTTGCTCTTATAGCCAAGCATCTCAAGGATCACTGATGCTGAAGCGTATATCAGTTCATTTCCGTGATCGTTACGGTAAGGATCACCCTCAGTGCTGCATTCACACTTTCCAAGAGACTTTCAGGTGGTACTTCACATAGCCGTTGTAATGGGATTCTAGGTTTCCCAGCTTTCATTCTTGCCATGATCTTAGCTTTCAGGTCAGTTGCTGCCTCGCTCAGCATTTCATTCATTGGGGCTGGCCTCCCAATCTCATCATCTGCATTCACTCTGGTATGAACTCCTCCTCTGATCTGGCAGCCTGGGGCCCCTCACTATGGAACCTGCGTTGTACCTCATCAATCTCAAGTTGTGACAGCAGTTGCCGTTTGTGGATGTTGGAACACTGAGTTACGAGTTGTTTCGTGGCCACCCGTGACTGTGGGTTTCGAAGTAACCATTTAGCCCACATTCTCTCCATGTAACCTCTCTGACTAGGCTTGCTTGAGTAGTAGCATTCCAACAGAGCCATGTTATTGCATCTTGCCCATCTCTGCTCCATTTTTCATCAAGGTGCTCTGGTTCCCCAGCACCTGACGCAGACCTTGTTTGGCCGGGCGACGTCTGAGCTGGCATGTCATTCATTTTATTGTCTCTCATCATTGTATGAGGTACGCATTAGCGTGAAGGCTCTTGCCCAAGGACCCACACTGAATGGTGTTATGTGCTCATTTTTTGCCCCAAGTGGGGAGCGGAGGGACGGGCGCTGGGGGGGGGACCATCGTGGTGGGGCGGGCCCCTACGCGGGATGTGCCACCGGACCGTGGCTGAGGTGGCTGATCTCAAGAAGTCCTATCGGTGGCTGGAGGGGACTGGCCTGGGGGACAGCGCAGGGGCGCTCATCCTGGCTGCTCAGGAGCGGGCCTTGGGCGCCGGAGCCGTCGAGGCCCGGATGTGCCGCGCCGGACAGGACCCGGGGTGTGGGTTGTGCGGGGAGGCGCCTGGGACGATCCGGCACGTGGCTGCGGGGTGTGGGATGCTGGCAGGGGGGGCCTGCGTGGAGCGCCATGGCCAGGTGGCTGGCGTGGTCTGCCGAGGCATCTGTGCGGAGTGTGGACTGGGGGCCCCGGGGTCGGAGTGGGGGGCACCTCCGAGGGTGGTGGAGGGTGGCGGAGCGGGGATCCTGTGGGACTTCCGGATCCAGACTGGCGGGATGGTGGTGGCGAGCCAGCCAGATGTCGTGGTCGTGGATGGGGGGCGGAGGAGGGCCGTTGTGGTGGATGTGGCGGTCCCAGGTGGTGGAGGCATCGGGAAGGGGGAGCATGGGGGGCTCGGGGGGTACCAGGGGCTCGGGGAGGGGCTGGGGAGGGCCTGGGGGGTGGGGGTGGCGGTCGTGCCTGTGGTGGTCGGGGCACTCGGGGCAGTGACCCCCGGACTGGATGGGTGGTTGCGACAGATCCCGGGACCAGCGTCGGACATCTCGGTCCGGAGGTGTGCGGTGCTGGGAGCGGCGGGGGTACTGCGCGGGGCCCTCGGGCTTCCTGGCCTCTGGTGGAGGACCCGAGCTGAATGAGGGACGGACACCACCCGAGGACACCTCCTATTGGCTCCATGATAAGAGCTCCACCCAGCAAAGAATTAACCCTTTAAAACCTGATTCTGAGCTTTCACAATTATTTACCGCCATTTGCGTAATATCTACAGTATACAGAAGGAATCAAGCAATTTTTACCAATGTATCTGTAGGTGATGTTTATTTATTATGTACACAGAGATAAAGAGTAATGGCACAGCTCTGCAGTATCTTTCCACTTTTATATATGTATGCTATACTAAATAAAATGAATAGGGCACCATATAATGCAACAGACCCAAGTTGTAGTAGGTTGTTGGTTGTTGGTTATGCAACTACCTAAATAATGATGTGAATTTTCAGTTGTTGCTAAATCAGTTAGGATGTTATAATTTGTGGTGTAGATGCGAATTTAGGAGAGCAGGACAATATATCGCATTGCAATTGGAGCAGCAGCTTGGTTGATGATGTCCCCAAACCGGCTCATCTATTATATTTGTCGTGCAATACAATGAAAATGAGCACAATTGCAAAACATAGGCTTCTTATATTTTAAAATAAAATAATCACATGTTTACCGTTCTGGGGTTTCTACAATCATGAATGGAGGCATTATTTACAGCAGGTTGATGTTGTTGTTGTTGTTGTCGACCCCACCCGTGCCCCGACATTGGGGGACCGGGCCCTCACTCCGTCTCCCGGATCCCCAGACCCCCCTCCTCCGCCCAGCGGGCGAGCAGGGCCGCCACTCCGCTTGGGTTTCGCCAGAGGTCCTCCGGAGTCAGTGTGGTGGGTATGTTTGTGCAGGTGAACAGGTGTTGTGTGTCGTGCACTTGCGTGCCGCATAGCGCACAGAG